>NC_064819.1:14254924-14557954 GCF_024166365.1 Elephas maximus indicus
CTTCCCACTCTCACTGTGCTCCCCCACCCAGCCTCAGGCCTCATCTTCCTCTTCCCACAGCTTCCTGACGCATGTTGCCATCCCAGGAGCTCTCCCTGTCGGGCTGATCCTTCCGAAGTGCAGCCTGAATCATGCCCTCTTGCCCACAAACCTGGATGGATCCTCTTTGACAACTAAATGACATGGTCACTCCTCACTCCAGCATCTACAGTCAGCCGCAATGTGTTACATGTCCAGGTTCACCTCTCTGCCCCATCGGGGACCCTTGAAGACCCTGCACTGAGGCCAACTGAAAAGACTCCATGCGTCCAGACACACCCTGCACACTCCCACTTCCTAGCCTTTGCTCCCACCATCGTCCCTTCCAGCAATGCCCATGCTCCTTGCCCGCCTCAAACGCCACCTCCTTCATGAAGCCTTCCCCACCTCGCCCATCCCTGACATCCCCATTGCTGCTGAGCTCTGCCTTTGATCCTCTCCCCACTCCCAATTCTCAGCTCGCACTTCTCCTGGCCCCCTACTTATTACACCCCTGTGTTTTGTGTACTTGTCTTAGGCCCCCCACTCCCACCCTCCAACTACACTAAAATATAAGCTTCCTGTGGGCATGGCCTGCCCCTTCCTCACACCGCATCCCATGCCATGCGTCCAGAAGCACTCAGGACAGATTTGTTCCCTCACATGAAACCGAACAACCCGTTCTTTGGAGGGAGAAGGCGGGGCAGGCTGCCAAGGTGCGCTGCAGAAGGCCTTGGCGCCGGCATCACCCACCCTTGAGGACAGGTCTCCTCTGTCCTGGGCAGCATGATCGTAATCTTATTAGTCATAGTCACAAGGTCCACAGTAGCTTAATGAGGAACGTTCTCTATACACACACACACAGACACACCCCCAGACAGGCAGACTATTTCCTGCTTAGAGATCACAGCCGAGCCTCCAGGAGACAGGCAAGAAGAGGGGCAGAGATGTTCAAATCCACTCCAGCTCGACCTCTCCAGAGACTTATCTGCTTTCTCCATTTCCTCCTGCCTGGAGTAGGGGTGAGGTAGGGAGTGTTCCAAGAAGCAAAGAAGTGTAGGAGGGCAGGGTGGGAAGTGAGGGGGCCTAGGTGTGTGGTGGGGGTGGGTTATCTGTGCCTCAGGCTCTACAAATGGCCAGCTCCAGTCACCTGTATGGCCAAGAGCTGGGTCCATCCCAGGCATATGCCAGAGGCTCAAGGCCAGCAGAAGCGAGATCCCAGACTGCTGAGTGCCACCTCCACTCTTCCCTGGGGACGTGCAGCAGGTAGCTTAAGGCGGCAATAGGAGGCAGTGGGCCATACCCCCACCAGGCCCTAAGGGTGGGAATCACTATAGGTACCATGATCATACCTGCTGAAATAATTTTTTTTTTTTTTTTTATGAAAGAGCTAACCTCATAGGGCTTACCTGTGCCACCCACTATTACAAACACAACACTATCAGGTAGGTTACTTTTATTACTAGATGAGAAAGCTAAGCACAGAGAGGGTAGATAACTCACCCAAGGTTGCACAGCTTGGGAACAACAAAGCCAGCATTCGAACCCAGGTGACTCTTAGCCACTGCACTGTGATAATCACATCACACAATGTTAGTGTCTGTGCCAGTCCTGGAAGCAGAGACATCACCTCACTAGGACAGCTAGTCCTGAATCCTGGCCCCAGATGTGGTCATCCTGGTTACTACACTGAGCCATGATAGAGTTCTCACAAGGCAACTACCCCCTGTACCCTGGCTTACATGGGCACCCACAGGTGGGGAGCAAGGGGAAAGTCGGCAGGCCCCCAGTGGGTGACACCTGAGTGGAAGGAGTTCTGAGTGGGCGAGTGGACAGCAGATGGCAGAGGGAGCATAGGACAGATGGACTCCACAGCCTCCCTTTCTGGGATCTTCTCCACCAGCCCCCAGATGGGCACAAGACCACACCATACCAAGCCTGGCTGCTGTGCTATAATGGTCGGGACTGATTGATTTGTCCCAGAGACTTTTTATTTAATGGTGGGAGACTGCAGAATAGTAAGTTGATCATGAAAAGCTTGAAACTCACTGCCTTCAAGTGCCATGGCCACCTCTGGGGCTCTAATCACACTCCGGGCCCGGGGCCAGTCCCTCGAGTCACAGCCTTCTCCACAATTGTGTGTGCTTGTTGGTACTGTCGTTGTTGTTATTACTGCCGTAGTAATCATATGACTCAACCTCTCTTCCCTGGCCACTCCAGGGTCAGCAGAGACATCAATCAGCTCACAATAATACAGTCTTTCCCAGGGGGCAGAAAACTGCAGGCACTGGAACAGCCAGCTTCCTCCTGGGCAGAAAGGAGCCCTCCAAGGGCTGTGCCCAGCTCCTAACACTGTCATGCTTTCTCCCCCTTCTCTCGGGAAAGTGGCGCCAAAGTTGAGTCTCAATTGGGAAGGGTGGTTAAAGCAGCCAGAAGCAAAAACCCACAGAACAGTGGAAAAATGGGGATGGGCACAGTGGCCGCAGGAGCTAGACCTTTAGTAGACTTGCCACTTACCTCCTTGCTCCCCTTGGCCTGTCTTCGCCCCTCTTGTGGGGTTTCCATGAGCAGTGGGGAAGGTCGGCGTGTTTCACAAAAAGTAGTACATGTAATTCTTACTACAGCTCTGCTAAGCAGATATCAACAGTCCCAGCTGCTCAGATGGGTAAACTGAGGGTCAGACAGTTCGGGCCACTTGTCCAAGGTCACACACTGGTGGGTGGCAGAGCAAGGACCACAAAACCCAAGCACCTGCCATTAACCCCCAGTCACTGATCATCAATGTCACTAAATCATACATGTAGAAACTGCTGAATTGGTGTATGTTTTACTATGTATATTCTCAGCAACAACAAAATAAATAAAATACAGAAAAAAAAAAAACCCACAATCACTGAGTTGAGACTTCAGGGTCAGGAGAAGTGAGCTCAGCTCATGGCTAAGGGGAGCTACAAATCCCCCTCCCCTGCCCCCACCAGAATTCCCAACTGTAAGGACTTGCCTCCTGCCAGACGATCTGACCGTGGCTCACAGGCTCAGTCTCTCCTCTCATGGCATCTCCTCATGCTGCTTGGAGCCCTTAGAAGCCATGGGGCTTCAGAATTGTCCAATGACTGTGGCCATGCCAAGGGAGGAGGCAAGAACACGAATTAATAAGGGTCAGTCCTTCCTTAAGTAAGGGAGAAAGATTTTTTTTTTCCAGTTACAGTCAAATTGATTCTAAGTCATGGCGACCCTGTGTGTGTCAGAGTAGAACTGGGCTCCCTAAGGTCTTCAATGGCTGTGATCATATGGGAGTAGATGGCCAGGGTGGGCTCTAATCTCAAACCTTTCAGTTAGCATCCAAGCATGTTAACTGTTTGCACCACCCAGGCCTGACTTCACAGACAAGGAGCGTCCAAAAGCAGATGGCCCTTCCCCGTACCTCACAGCAAGGGGACAGGCCAAGGCACAGAAAGTCTGGCCTTGGTCTTGAGGCCACCATGAGGCAGCAGCCGAACCCCGCCCTCCCTCACCGCCCACCCATCCCACACCCACCTTTCTACTCATGCCCAGGCTTGGCAAGACCCTTGTATACTCAACTAGCTATCAGGCTTGTGAAATCCTGAACCCCGGCTATAAAAAACCATCCCCAGCCAACTAAGTCTTGCTGGAGAGAAGGGGGAAGTTGAGGCAAGCTACTGAAGAAGGGTGTGTAATTCTGCAGCCTTGGGGTCTCAGCCCACAGACTCTTTCCCAGCTCGTCAGGGGCCCAGGGCTGAACATCTTCTGCATTACACAGCCAGAACCTAGGTCCTGAGGGGAGGGAAGAAGGGCCATGGACCCCACCCTCAGGAAGCTCCCAGCCCAATGCGGGAGGTAACAATTCCTGCCCTCAGAGCTCCATACTATGGGGACAGATTTAGTCCTTGACCTGAGGGAACTCCCAGTCTGATGGAGGAAACCTGGTCCTTGCCCTCAGGAGTTCCTACTACAATAGTGGAGGCACAGCCCCTGTCCTCAGAGAGCCCCAGTCTGATGGAAGGGACAAGCCCCTGCCCCCAAGTTGCTCCGGGAGGTCATTCTGAGAAAGGCTGTACTGGGTCCCAAGATGGAGCCAGGCAGCTAGCAGTCTCTCCGCAGTAAGGACCCAGTCTCAAGAGTAAAGGGTCTCCCTGAGGCAGGGAAGAAGGGTCTTTGGGGATCAGGGAGGCAGATGGCACATTTCTTCAGTAGAGGGACTAGCCAGGTGAGCTGCAGAGAATGAGAAGACCTCCCAGGACTCGGGGCTGGTCACCACCACTCCGGGGCAACCTCTGCCCCAGCCCCGGACCTCCTCCCTCACTGCCTTAGAGGCAGCCAGTGAGAACACTCCTAGTTCTCACAGGGACATGCTAAGGCTCAGGGGAAGGCTTTAGGCAGGCGAAGACAGGAAGGTCCTGCTCTTCATTCTGCTCTCCCGTTGGTTCCATGCTGGCCTTTGAGAGCCCTGGTGTCAAGGCTGCGGTAGGGAATACACGACAGCCAGGCTCAGAGCAGACGGGCTGATTGAGACACGGAGCCAAAACACACATGGAGATTAACGAACAGCACTCCATGTCCTGTGGCGCACACCGCACCACAGGCAACGGCCTGAGTACGGGGCTCACACCCTGTGCTGACGGGCGGGGGGCAACATCTGCTTTGCGTATTTGCGTGCTGAGAGCCCGATAGCACATGGATTCAACATGGACAGGGTCTTGCTCATGCTGGCCCATCAATTTAGGCCTGTTCCTTCTAATGCCCTTTTCTCTCAGATGGTAAAGCCAAGGACTGTTCATCTCAACAGCTGAGTCCACTAGGCTGGGAGCTCTCTGAAGGCAGAAGCCAAGCCTCTCGCTCTGGAAGATCGAGACTTGGTGAAGCCCAGCAGAGAAGCAGGCCTCCAGGCCTCTGGTGTCCTAGCAAGGGGCCCTTATTTCTCTCAGGCCCCCGGCTGCTTTCCTGGGCAGATGGTGCAGGCAGGATCCTCTCATACTCGGGCCCTTCCCAGGGGTGAACACCCCTGAGGGCAACGGAATCAGTACAGAGATGCCTTAGGGGTGGGGAGCATTTCTGGGGAGTGATAGGCATGGGAGGTCACGGCTCCTGCCACCCCCCAGCCTTCCTTCACCCTGACTCGGCATGGGGTCCCCAGGCTTTTGGTCATTTCCCCTTCTCAACCCCATGGCCAGCCTGGAAAGGGCAGGCTACGTTCTCCAGCGGACTCCAGGGTTGGGGGATGGGTGTCTGTGTGTGTATACATACGTATGTGTGCACACGTGTACACGTGCATGTCACTGTGCATGTGTGCCCATCTGTCCTGGGGAGCAATAATAGTTAATAAATAAGTGAATGGCAAAAATAGCCTCAAAGGAGCTGACAGGCAGAAGGCCAGAGCGGCCGGGCATGGGGCCAGCACCCTGAAATGCCAAATGTTAATTTAGCCAAAAAGAAAAAAAGGTCCATTTCGAGACCGCCTCCACCAGCCAGGGTCAGGGTCTGTTGTGGTTTCTGGCACTGGCATCACCCCTCCCCAGGCATCCTGAGTGCAGCCCAGGCACAGGGGACACCCTCTGAGTTAGGGCAACTGAATGGAGGAGAGAAGGGGCGGCTCTGGGGCACACAAGGCTATAAGCAGACAGGAAGCCGGCAGGCCACTTCCCAGCAGTCCTCCAACCATCCACCCAGTTGGCCAGTCCTGTGTCCAGTGCCAGAGGTCCAACCAGTCGGAAGAATGTTCTGTACATCATTACACCCTCACGCCCCTGGGCATGGCCCTGCCCCACCTGGACACTCACTTGAGGGCGGGGATTTGACTCTTTGTCCTGATTGTCACCTGCCCTTAGCCAGACTCCTTGGGGTACCATCTGACTTTCCTCTGGCCTGCCACAACGCATGGCTTTCTCTTTAAGAGGCCTCTCAGGCTGGGAGCACTTAGGCCTCTGGCGGTGGGTGGGTGGTTTTGTTGTCTTTTGCTGTGACTGTGCACATTTCAGTTAAGTTACAGAATGAAGCTCATCTGGGAGAAACAGATGTGTGCCCTCTCACTGCCCAGTAGCTTCAGCCCCTTCAAAACTGTCCTTGCTTGGACTGGTCCCTCTGAGAGGAGACTGGTCCCTCTGAGAGGAGCCTGGTCACAGGCCTAGCCTCACTGCAGCCTCCATCAGCTGCAGCCATCCCCAGAATTCAGTGGGACCTGGCTCCGCAAGAGCTCGAGTGTTAACCAAAAGGTCGGCAGTTCGGATCCGTCAGCCGCTCCTTGGAAACCCTGTGAGGCAGATCTGTTCTGCCATATAGGGTGGCTATGAGTCGGAATCAACTTGATGGCAACAGGTTTTGGTTGGTTTTTGGCTCAGTCCACTCCCAGTTTAGCCCACTCACCCAGGGCAGCACTGGCCCCAGCTTGCAGGCTGGTGCTAGACTGGGTCCAAAGGCAGCCTTGGTCCTGGAGGGTCTGTGCAGGCCCCTTGGTGACCACCAGCCAGGATAAGCGCAGGGGTAAAACCACGACCTAGTACTTAGCTCTTCTCCCACTGACCCTTCTTTCCTGGAAGTAATGAAATTTTCTCCCACCCTGTTTACTGCCATCCAAATGACAGTCAGGTCAAGAGAAGCACAAAATTGTTTTATAACGTGTGGGAATTGATAAGTACAAACGACATGCGGCTGGAGGAGAGCACAAGGCCATTTACTGAGGGCTTCTCACTCGGTAGTCACTGTGCTAAGTGCTCCGCATACATCATTACATTTAATGGTCAACACAACCCTCTGAGGTTGCAATTATCATCAGCCCCCACTTTACAGAGGAGAACACTAAGGATCGCAAAGGGCAAGGCCAAGGAGCCACAGCTCAGGGGCGGTGGGCTGGGATGTGAGCCCTGCAGGCACGGAGCAGACAGCAATGAAGGTGACCAAGTCCTGGCCTAGGAGCAGAGGAGGTAACTGCACACCTTGTCCGGTGGCCCCTGGGAAGGGACAGTGTGCACAGGGTGGCACAGTGAGCCTTTGGGAGTGCTGGGAACTCTCAGTGGTCAGGGTAGCCTGGATACCTGGGCCCAGAGGGGGGATGAGGACCTCAGAGCCTTGAGATACCTGGGCACCAGGGGGTGGCTGGCTGGGGTGGGGGCTCCTGGGTTCCAGAGGGAGGGAGAACTAGAAAGTTGGGTGCTTAACACCTAGATGAAGGCAGAGCCTGCGGATCTGAGGGGAAGGGGCTAATACAGGATATTTAAAGTCAAAAAAAAGGTAAGGAAGAGTACCCTCGGGGTCATTCTAGGTCCCCTGGGGAGCGGGCGATGCCTGTCCCCCAGAGGCTGGGGAGCTGGTCTCCTGGTTGGGGCCATGAGGGTAGGGAGGGTGGTGCCATGACTAAGTTGGATGCCTAGATCCTCCCCCTTTTAGTCTGAAGGCCTGACCCTCAGCTGCCCTACTGGGCCCTCTCCAGCTTCACCTGGTCAATGGCAGCAGCCTCCACACTCATCGCCGGCCTCTAGGCTCTGCCTTTCCCAGCCAACTCCACACTCAGACACAGGGGTCCACCTTTCTAAATACTGACGGGACCACGTCCACTCACCCTCCTGCATAAAAGCCTTCCATAGCTCCCCAATGCCTCTAAAAACAACCCAAACATCTTGACACAGAAATCCGTATCTTCCCAGTCTAGTCCCACCTTTAACCAGCCTCACCTCTGCTTCAACACTTAACACTTCGTCCATTTCCCCAGCCCCAGTGTATTTTCCTACCTCCATGCCTTTGCTCCTGCTGTTCCCTGTGCCTGGAATACCCTTCCCCTGTGTGTCTACCCACTGAAACCCCCAGCCACCCTCCAAGCTAGCTCAAACAACATTTCCTTTGGGAAGCCTCCTATGACCTCATCCTGAAGCCAGACAAGATAAGTCATTCCCTCCCTGGTGCAGCCGGAATGCTCTGCCCCTGCTGTTAAAACTGCACATATCACACTGTGCCCAGCAAGAGTGTGTGCTTGTCTCTCCACCAGCCTGGGAGGGTAGTGATGTATAAAGTAAGAGCCCAGACTCCGCAGGCAGGCTGCCTGGGCTCACTGCGTGAGCTTGGGCAAGCTACTTAACCTGCATGCCTCAATACCCTGATCTGTAAATCGGGATGATAATAACAGTCCTTACCTGATCAGGCTGCTGTGAGGATTCAGTGAGTTAGCTTAAGTAAAGCACTGAGAACAGCACCTGGCACACAGGAGGCACTTTTTGAGAGCTTGTTTTTGAGACACCAGGTAGTCCAAATGGTTAATACTCTCAGCTGCTACCTGAAACGTTGGAAATTTGAGTCCACCCAGAGGTGCCTCAGAAGAAAAGCCTGGCAAGCTACTTTCGAAAAAATCAGCCATGGAACCCGATGGAGCTCAATTCTACTCCAACACACATGGGGCTGCCATGAGTCAGCACTGACTCGACGGCCACTAGTACTGAGGGCAGGTTCTGTGGCTTGTTCATCTTAGTTTCCCAGTGCCAACACATGGTAGATATTTGTGAAATAATTCAATCCAACAAGCATTTAACACCAGAGTCGGGTAGCTAGGTATAGAGAACGGACACTGACAAAAACAAAAGGATGTTGATGAGTTTTGGGAGGCGCTGAGTTCAAGGAATGAGGGACAGCGGTTAGGAGGATCGATGGACAGGGACCCAGGACTGAGATTAAGGCTAGAAAGAAACATTTGAGAAACGTGTATGTCTGGCTGTGTGGCTCTCTCCCACCAAAAACCAAAAAAACCAAACTCGTTGCCCTCGAATCGATTCTGACTTAGAGCGACCCTACAGGACAGAGTAGAACTCCCCCATAGGTTTTCCAAGGAGTACCTGGTGGATTCAAACTGCTGTCCTTTTGGTTTGCAGCCAAACTCTTAGCCATTACACCACCAGTATCTCTTCCCCCAGGTGTGTGTTATTTTTGTCTTCATCACACTCCCCACTCAGTCCACTGGAGGGAAGTCCTTTCTTATTTGGTCCCGTGAGCCCTGTAAAATCACAAATCTTTACACCGAAAGGACCTTCAGAGATCACCTGCTCTTTATCATGCAGATGAAGAAACTGAGGCCCAGAGAGGCAGGTGTCTTCTGGTCAGAACCACTGCGCCTGAGCTCTCACGCCACAGTAGCAGAGCCAGCATCCCGGCAGCAACCTGAAAATCCCGTTGTCTGCCTTCTCTCTCTGCCTGTTGCCACGTGCCCTGCTGCCAGGGTATTTCCTAGCTCCTGCCCTCCGGATTACAGCCCCTCCGTCTCCTCTCTCCCCTGCTTCCTCTACAAGCCTCCTCCAGCTCTACGCCTGAGAATCACCACACAGGCTCAGCAGAAAGTTTCCTTCCAAGTACTGTCACACTGTCACATTCTGCTGTCCCCAAGCAAATTGACACAGAAACTTCCACCCCCGTGGAGGGGCCTGGCCTCCCCATCTCCTGGGGCAGAGGGGCCCTGACAACATAGACTGCTATACTGGGGATCCTGGGAAAGGCAGGGTAGGGTGGAACTGTATCCCTGTGCACCTGCCTCAAATTGTTTGGGGTCCTTGTTAAAAAAGCAGATTCCTGGGCTCCACCCCAGACTTACTGGATCAGACTTTCTTGACAATGAGCCCGGGAATCAAATGTTTAAGCAGACTTCCTGGGAAATCTTGCACACACAAGTTTGGGAGTTACTGGAGTACTAACTTGTACTGGGCAAATCTGCTATAAAAGACCTCTCTTTAAAGTGTTGAAAAGCAAAGATGTCACCTTGAAAACCACCGTGCGCCTGACCCAAGCCAGGGTGTGTTCAATCGTCTCATATGCACATGAGAGCAGGATGATGAATAAGGAAGACCAAAGAGGAATTGACAATTCAAAGAACTGTGGTATTGGCGAAGAATATTGACTATACCATGGACTGCCAAAAGCACGAACAAATCCACCTTGGAAGAAGTATGAGAATGCTCCTTGGAAGCAAGGATGGCAAGACTATGTCTAACATACTTTGGACATATCAGGATGGGTCAGCCCTGGAGAAGGACATCATGCTTGATAAAGTAGAGGGTCAGTGAAAAAGAGGAAGACCCTCAATGAGATGGATTGACACAGTGGCTGCAACAAAGAGCTCAAGCATACCAACAATTGTGAGGATGGTGCAGGACCGGGCAGTGTGTCATTTTGTTGTGCATGGGGTCGCTAGGAGTCAGAACCAACTTGAAGGCACCTAACAAAAACAAGTTCCCAGCATGAGCATTGGCATCCCACTGGGCCATTTTCTAATGTGAAACCTTAAGCAAGCCATTGAGCTTCCCTGGCCTCAATTCTCTTACCTGGGGGGGAGGGGAGGACCCACACACACACAATACCTACCTAATAGGAGATTATGAGGGTCAAATACATTACTGAGCATTCAGCATGGTGCCTGGCACATGGTGTGTGTTAAAGGGTAGGGATTGGCAGTCCCATCTTATATTTAGGCTAACCCACCAAAACCATTGCCGTCGAGTCGATTCTAGGCAGCCCCCAAAAGTGGAAGATTTCCATCAGACTGAACATTTCTGAGAATAGGAGTGAAGTTTTCTCTTTCCTCTTCAAGCCCAGAGCCCAAGGGGTTCATCAGTGCAGTGGCAAGGGCTGACGTGTAAAGACAAAACAGAGATGCTGTTCAAAGATCCCTGCGTGCCATGGCCCTCCCCACACCTGGCAGGCAGCAGGACACCTCCAAATCTGGAGAGGACCCCAGAGCAAAGGAGGGCTTCGCCTCCCCCGGGGAGTACCTGTGCTCAAGCCCTAGATGGAGGTGAGATCACACAAAGCTCTCCTCACCTCAGAGCAGAAGGCAAAGAAAGTTTCCTCATCTCTGGAGCGTTCCTCCACCTCCCCCTTCTGCCGATCAGGCTGGCTCCTTTCCCCTGGGGCCTGGAGATGTCGGAGTTCACATCAATACAGAGGCCACTAAATTAATTAAGGGCAGAGAGAGGCACTTTCCTCTGAGGCCACCTGATTACTCATTCCCAGGAGGTGTGGGAGCAGGAGAGAGGGTGGGATGAGGGGGTGAGAGCAAGAGGGAGGAAAGTCACACACACACACACACACACACACACACACACACACACACACACACACACACACCATTGAGGTGGCAGACTCCACCTGTGTGGCCGGCCCAGAGGCTTCTTCGCTTCTGGAAAACCCAAGGCTCTGAACTGCTGCACTCTTGGCTGGGAAGAGGACCCTCCAACCCTACCCCACACATGCACCACACTGACTGCAGCTCTTCCCAGCTCAATCACCTGCCCAGCCACTGCCCCACTCCCTCCAGGTTGGCCCCATTAGACTAACCTGTTAGACTATCTACAGCTTGGGGTGGAGAGCCCAGCAAGCGCCGCTGAGTTAGCAGCTCAGCCTGGGCAGTGCGTAAGTGCCCACGCATCACTCCAGGGCCAGCCTCAGCCCTTCTTCCACCTCCGCTTTATTGGACTAATAAAGGGTGCATTGGTGGAGCCTTTATGGCCCACTTCCCCACACATCCCCTTTCTCCCAGCCCCTCACAGCACAGAGCCCTCCTGCGTCTGCCCACAGCAAACACTCTCGACACTGGAGACTCTCTCCTTGCCCCACAAAGGAACCTAGAGAGGACCCAGAGGAATCAGGAAAGGGGGCATTCCATCTCTTTTAGTGAAAGAAATCAGGCCTGTTCTTTAAGTCCCAGGTTTAGGGTGATCTGCCTTTTACTTCCAGGAGAAGACATGAAACGAAAGTAAAAATGAAAAAGACTGAGGGGGATCCAGGCTGGAATCAGTCTTACAGACCAGGACACAGCGGGGAAGGCCTCTCCTATGTCCCATGGCAAGCACACCCCCAGGGGGCTGCCCCACCACCCCACAAGCTCTCATCATCTCCCTAGATGCCCCAGGATCAAAGCAGAGGATGACCTCACTTCAGACCCAGCAGGAGCTCCCTGTAGACCTGTTTGCTGAGGGAAAGGACTTAAGTCAGCCCCACAGGCGTCAGGTGGGAAAGGAGCAGGGGCAGCCACACCCCACACGGGGGCGATATCAGACGGTGACTAACTGGATTTTCTAGGCCACTGTCACCAAGACTGGAGAAATATTCCACTTTAAAAATAAATGTAAAGCAAAATCCAAAATTAACTCTTCCCAGTTAACCCCATTCCAAAGAAAAGACCACATCGTAATTCCATGTGGCGGTGCTTGGAAGATTTAACCCAACCACATCTCCTTGTCCTGGGTAGGGAAGCGCCCTGGTCCCCAGCCCTACAAATGTGACGATCTTTTCAGCCCTCCACATGGACCCAGGTCCATCTGCTTCTTTCGTCTCTCCTGAGCATTGGGGATTCGGCAGGACCCTGTCCTCTTTGCCCTGCTCTGAAGGTGCTAGAAAAGAACAAAACCTCAAAGTGGGAAGGAAGGCCATCATTTCAGGGTGCAAGCCCCATCACTTCATCACCCTGCACGCTGCCCTTCTTCACTCTCTCAGTCTTTGCCACACAAGCTCGTAACAATAAATGCATATTAGGAGTTGCCAACTATAATTTTTTGCTTCTCGGGAGCTGTCAAACTAAAGAAAAAGTGCTGGACTGACATTGCTATCTGGGGGCAAGTGATCGTTCAGTGGTAGAATTCTCACCTTCCACGCGGGAAATTCGGGTTCGATTCCTGGCCAGTGCAGCTACTACCGGTCTGTGGATGGAAGCTTGTGTGTTGCTATGATAGTGAACAGGTTTCAGCAGAGCTTCCAGACTAAGACGGACGAGGGAAAAAGGCTTGTGACCTACTTCTGAAAATTAGCCAGTGAAAACTCTATGGATCACGGTCTGATCTGTGACCAGGGCTTCGAACCGGTTCAAACCAGTTAAGTCATGGTTGATGAAGTAAAACTGGAACAGGCCCAAATTTTTTAAATTTGGGTGAAGTGAAACGATAACCAGAACAGGAAAAATTACAGGTAGAAGACCTGAAATGGGAGATCGGAAGAGGTATAGGGAGCCCTTTCGGGAGCCTGATCTGTAAAACTGGATTACGGGCAGGACTGAGGAGACTGACACACATTCAAAATGGCGCAGTCGGCTGCCATCTTTGAGGCGGGCACCATTGTTTCTGACTCTGCAGGTCAAGAGATTTGGTGGTTACGTAAATCGCGCACTGCCTTTGCTTCCTAAGAGGGAGATTAAATTTCTAGAAGGGCTTCGACCTATAATCTTTCCTGTTCCAGCTGTTGTTCCATTTCACCTGCATATTTTAAAAAATTCAGGTCCATTTGGGTTTCGCTTCGTCAGACATGACTGAACCGGACAGAACCGGTTTGAAGTCTGTTTGCAACCAATCATGGGGATGGAGTAGGATCAGGCAGCGTTTTGTTTTGTTCCATTGTTCACGAAGAGGTCACCATGAATCCGGGGCCAACCTGACTACAGCCAACAAGAACATTGCTATTTACATGCAGTCTAACTTTGAGCAAATTCATTCATTCACCCAGCAAATATATACTGATGACCTACTACAGACACTGCTGGAGTTCACACTCTAGGCAAAGAGAGAATCACAGAGATGAATGAATACTGGGAAGAGTGGGAAGGCCACAGGTATTTGTACAATTTTTCCCCATTCAAAAGCAAGCTATCAGGGTGTTATTGCTTACTAGGTAGGATTTCAGTTTGGGGTAATGAGAACGTTTTGGAATTAGATAGTGGGAATGGCTGTACATTACGGTAAATATAATTAACACCACTGAAATATACAGTTAAAAAGGTTATAGTGACAAATTTTATGTTATATGCGTTTTACTGTAATATTTTATAAAAAAAATTTTTAAAAAGTTGGGTACTGTAATTTCAAAAAAAGTGAAATATCGCAGAAAAAAAGACAGGAGGCAAGAGTTAGTATTGATCTATGAGCATCTGTTTATACCTAACAGGCCGCAAGGAATGTCAGGTAAGATCTGCTACTCTGCCAAGAGGGCTCATGGCGTAACAGTCATTTTCTAAAATATCCTTACAGATATGGCACCATACTAAGCCATTTATCCAGCCACGTTTCAGGCTAATTGCTGGTGATAAGAGCAACATAAACATACCCAGCCACAGCCTTGCCTGACAAGATTTTATACACCAATCACCAAACAAGTTTTCTTCCCCTGTTACATGCCTACAATAATTTTTAGTGGCCATCACTCTTTACTGAATCACCACAATAAACCCCTTAGCCATAAACAACTTGCCTTTCAGTGTAGCTATAAATCAGCCTCTGCGTAATCCACGAGATCCCCTCCCTCTGCTGATGAGGGAGGTGGAGGGCTGCAGTTCCCCACCCTGGTGCACTCTAGGATCTTCACAAAGGCGCTTTATAGAATGCAGACGCCCAGGCCCACTCCCAGAAGGGCCCAGGCACAGCTGTGGTGTAAAAACTCCGAGGACATGCCTCAACTTCCCACACCTTAAGCTCTGTTGAGTTACTTGAGGTTAACCCACCTAGAAAGCTGAAGTCAGAGTCCTGGGCATTCAAGGTGAGAAATGGAGGCTGACACAACATGCTGTCTGTTGCACGCGGCAGTAAGCTGCAAAGACGCGCCTAGCACACTGCGGGACTGCTCCTTCACTGGACTGCATTGATAAGAATGAAGAGTCCTTTTTAGAAATTGTGTAATTCAATATGCTCATGTTTATTGTCCTGAGCATTTTTTTTTTAACTGTTTAATTTGGGGGGGCAGGTTGAAAATATACACAATACATACGCCACCTTAACAATTTCTGCATGTACATTAATCGTTTCTTAACACAGCGCCCACCTGAACTGACTTGGAGCCCTTCCCCCCTCCCATCTCACAGCTGGAAGGAGGGAAGCGTGAAGGGGAGAGGGGCAGGAAAGACACCAGGAGAGAGGGGGAAGAAGAGCCAGCCAGAGACAGGAGGGAGAGGCAAGTGTGTGGGACAGGCCCGCTCCTGAGATCACCTGACAGACCACTAGGGGATCTGGGAGAGCGAGGAGGGTAAAGATGAAAACCAGTGATGTGTAAGGCCAGGACCCCAGACACATGGCCGAGAGGTCAGCTCTCCGGCCCCCTGACCGCTGACCCAGGAGCTGCATGCTTGCCCAGAGAGATACCAGTTAAGGGAGGGAGCGGCATGAGGGACACCTCTCTGCCAAGAGTCAAAATTCCTTGCAGAACCTGAGAATGGGAACTATAGCCCTGCCTTCTCACAGCACAGGGCAAGTTAAGGGTCTGGAAGTCAGTAGCATTCAGCAAATATGTGGCATCAAAACAGACAAGGTCCTGCACTCAGAGAGCTGGCAGTCAAGTGGAAAGAGCTAATTAAATACAACCACCAAGATAAAATCACAAACTAGAATAAGCGCTACAAAGCAAAAGAAGAGGACATTTCTAATTTGGATTCTTGGCATCCCGTGGAGCAAAGGCAGGGCCTGAGAGAGGCACAAGTCCACCCTGCTCACAGAGAGTCAGGTCTGGGCCCACCCTCCTCAGCTGAGATACCAGGGCCACCACACTTCCTCGCTGGCCGGAACCAGATACCAACTGGGAGCTAGTCAGGGGGACAGATGGGAACCACCCATGCTACACGGTGAACCGCTTACAATAAATAAAAGGGACTTGGCCAGGGGAAGAATGGAGACTATGGCATGTTAAGTGAACGAACAAACAGCCTTCCTATCTCCAAAAGAAAATGTGAAAACCTCGAAAATCCACTTAGCAAAAGAATGACCCTTGGGCAGGAGTTTCATTTTCCTCCAGTTTTCTTGAGAAGAGAGGCCGTGACAGAGGTGGATTTGAAGAGGGATTTAAGGATGCTTGGGGTGCTTTTTAGTGTGTTGGTGGGTTCTGGGAAGCTGGGCTTTAAAAGTATCGCTGGAAAAGTTCTACCTGTTGTCAAGTCAATTCTGGCTCATAGCGACCCTATAGGACAGAGTAGAACTGCCCCACAGGGTTTCCAAGGCTGTAAATCTTTACAGAAACAGACTGGCACATCTTTCTCCTGTGGAGCGGCGAGTGGGTTTGAACTGCCAACCTTTTGGATAACAGCTGAGCGCTTAACCACCGTGTCACCAGGGCTCCTTGGAAACGCTCTACTAAGTACTAAGCTGCAGAGAAACTGCGGGGCTGACCTCCAGGACTGCCAAGAGGTGATCCTGATCCGTCCCCAGCAACCCTTCCCCTCCATCCCTGTCCCACTTATGCCACCATAAGACAGATATGAGGCAACCTCACCATCCAAGCTAAGCAATCCTAATGCCACTTCTGGCCCCTCTTCTGGGCTCTGCTCTCGGCTCCCACTCACTCACCCATAAAACTACCTGGGGGCTTTCGTAGGTGAACGTCTGGTCACAGGAGCCTTCTCTACTCCCAAACACTTCAGCACCATCTTCCTCCAACATCATCGCAGGCTCAGGAAATGAGAACTCATTCTGACACTCACGTGAGCCAGACACTGTGAGGGAAGGAAGGCCCGCAAAAAAAAAAAAAAAAAATTCATTCCAAAACCAAATTGAGACAACAGCTTGAGGGCAGCTGTGCCTTATACAGCTTTTGACGGCACCATAGGACAGACCCACCACTAGGCACAAATGTGAAAAGAGCACTGGATTTGGAGTTAGAGATCTGGATACGGATAGCTAAGCTACTAGCTGTGTGACTTGAATGAGGTCACTTAACCTCTCTGAACCTCTCTTTCTTCCTCTTTAAAACAATTATCAGCAACAAAGGTCCACAACTCATCTCATAGCTGACAGAGGACTCTCACATACATAAACTTGTTTCGGCTGCCTGAAAGAGCCTCTCAGGTAGGAATCTCTTATGCCCAGTTTGTTGTTGTTGTTAGTTCCCACGGTATTGATTCCAGCTCATGGTGACCCCATGCGTGCAATGCAGAGCTGCTTCACAGGGTTTTCATGGATGTCACCTTTCAGAAGCGGATCACCAGGTCTGTCTGCCAAGGTGCCTCTGGGTGTTTTCAAACCACGCACCTTGTGTCTAGTAGTCGAATGCACAGGTGGGGAAGCTGACTGAGAGGTTAAAGCAACATGGCCAGGATCATACAACCAGGGTTTTCTCCCGGGCCTCCAGGCCCCAAAGCCAACGTATGCCCCCTCTTAACCCATCGCCTCCTCAGAGCTGCTGGAAGAAGCAAATGAAGTCACACTTGGAAGACTCCTCTGTTATCTGTAAAATGCTAATCAAATGCCAAAGGTCGTATTCCTGGCTAGTACTCGAAACACTGTCCAATTCAGGTCTCGACCCTGGCCACACATCAGAATCACCTGGGGATGCCCAAGCAAGCCTCATCCTTTGACAGTTTGACATAAATGGCCTGGGATGGGCCATGGGGGCATTGGTGGCTCAGTGGTAGAATTCTTGCCTTCCACTCAGAAGACTAGTGTTCGATTCCCAGCCAATATACCTCATGCACAGGCAGCCACCGCCTGTCTGTCGGTGGAGACCTGTGTGTTGCTAGGATATTAAACAGGTTTTAGCGGAGTTTCCAGGCTAATATAGACTAGGAAGAAAGGCCTGGCAATCTCCTTCCAAAAATCAGCCAATGAAAACTCAATGGATCACAATAATCTCATCCGCAACCAATCATGCGGATGACACACGACCAGGCAATGTTTCGTTCTGTTGTGCATGGCAGCTAATAACAGCGGGGTGGGCCACAACATTGGTATTTTTTCAAAGCTCATCAGGGGATTCAAATCTACAGCCAGGGTAGAAAAGCCCTGATCTAGCCCTCCCTCTCCCCAGCCCCTCCACCACCCATAGGATCACTTAAAGGTAACAGGCCCCCCAAGAGGACACAGGGACTCTCAAAGGGACCAGGGCCTGGCTGGGTCTTCCATTAATATGCAGTAAACTGTTCTCGGGCAAGGGGCATGTCTCACTCCTTTGGATACATGTCCCCAACCACCCTTCACACAGGGCCTCCGCACAGTAAGCAAGTGTTGAGTTGAACTACAGTGAATTTTCATGTCTGAGCGTAGTGGTGTGGGAAAATTCCATTAGGCTAAATTGGAGAAATGCTGCAGAGGTGCCACCTTAGAGAACAAGGTCTCTGCGGAAACTAGTAGAAACAGATTTGACTAATCGTGGAGTCCTCCACTGACCAAGTGAAGTTGCACGGCCTCACCAAGAAGTTGGCACGCCCTTTGCTGTTGTCAGGTGCCGTCGAGTCAGCTACGACTCATGGTGACTTTATGTCCTTCAGAATGAAACACTGCCCAGTCCTGCGCCATCCTCACAATCGTTGCGATGGTTGAGCCCATTGTTGCAGCCACTGTGTCAACCCATCTGGTCAAGAGTTTTCCTCTTTTTCGCTGACGCTCTACTTTATCAAGCATGACGTCCTTCTACAGGGACTGGTCCCTCCCGATAACGTATTCAAAGTACGTGAGACGAAGTACCTCACCATCCTCACTTCTAAGGAGCATTCTGGTTGTATTTCTTCCAAGACAGATTTGTTTGTTCTTCTGGCAGTCCATGGTATATTTAATGTCCTTCACCAACACGTAATTCAAAGGCATCAATTCTTGTTCGTATTCCTTACTCATTGCCCAGCTTTTACATGCACATGAGGCAAATGAAAACACCATGGCTTGGGTCAAGCGCACCTTAGTCCTGAAAGTTACATCTTTGCTCTTTAACACTTTAAAGAGGTCTTTTGTGGCAACGGACAATGCAATTCATCTTTTGGTTTCTCCACTGCTGCTTCCGTGGGCATTGACCGTGGATCCAAGTAAAGTGAAATCCTTGACAACCTCAGTCTTTTCTCCATTTATCATGATGTTGCTTATGGGTCCAGTTTTGAAGATTTTTGTTTTCCTTATGGTAAAGCGTAATCCACACTCAAGGCCGTGGTCTTTGATCTTCATCAGTAAGTGCTTCAAGTCCTCTCTGCTTTTAGCAAGCAAGATTGTGCCATCTGCATGTCACAGGTTGTTAATGAGTCTTCCTCCAATCCTGATGCCCCGTTCTTCTTCACGTAGTCTGGCTTCTCAAGACTATTTGCTCAGCATACAGATTGAATAAGTACAGTGAAAGGATACAACCCTGACGCACACCTTTTCTGACTTAAACCACTCAGGATCCCCTTGTTCTATTCAAACGACTGCCTCTTGATCTATGTACAGGCCCTTTAGTCAGTAGTAATTTCTTTCAGACCTTCATTACAGCACACATGCACCAAATAGGGTCCTCATTTCTTACCCTATGACAACTTTGCTTTCTTCAAAGTCACAAGTTCCGCTGCCACTCTATAACAGAAGCTTAGAGATCTGAAGGCAGGACACAGTACAAACAAGAAAGAGGACAGAAAGCCCCACATTTTTAAGAAGTAAAAATTCCCATCATTCCTCTAATATGGTAACCAATCTCCTAGTGATGAACATATGTTATCAAATAGGGGTGAGGAGCCCAGAGTGGGGCTGGGGTTCTAAGTTTGCCTTAGGGTTCTACACCTGATGTATTTTTGTCCCAGTTAGTGGCCTCTCACTGTCCCTAGTGTTCAAGTCAAACCTGACTTAGAATCTTGGCTTCTCCACTCAGTTTGGATTCTCCAGGAAACAGACCCTGAGATAAGGATCTGAATAAATCCATCGCCATCAAGCCAACTCCGACTCATAGCGACCCCACAGGACAGAGGAGAACTGTCCATTAGGGTTTCCAACGCTGTAATTTTTATGGAAGCAGACTGCCACATCTTTCTCCCGCAGAACTGTGTATGGGTTTGAACCGCTGACCTTTCGGTTCGCAGCTGAGCACTTAACCACCTCACCACCAGGGCTCCAGGATTTAAGTACAAGTAGTATACAGCTAGTCTCTGACTTACAACGGAGTTCCGTTCCGAGGACTTCGTCATCAGTTGGTTCTGACATAAGTCAAACGGAAGGCGCCAGCAAGATGACTCCTCTATCTAGGATCAGTTTCTTTTAGGGGTTTTTGCTGTCATTAGACATGCAGCAAGTTGGGCCTCTGCATAATGACCCTTAGTGGGCTTGGGGTCCATTGAGTGTCCCTTTCATTATTGTTGCCTTTTATTATCAGTAACTTTATAAATCTGATCATTGTCTTTGGGGGTTGGAAACATTACATATAAACTTACGGATACATTTTAATGCATACATGCATACATAAAAAAAATACATAAATCATGAAAAAAGATGGTTGTAAGTGTGGTTCGTCATAACTTAAATACGTGGTAAGTCGGGGACTACCTGTATTTGGGAAGTGATCTTAGGACACACTAGTAGGGGAGTGGAGAAGTGAGACAAGGAAGGAAAGAAAGCCCAGAGAAAGGGTATGTTATCCAATTTGTCACCATTCCGGGGAACTCTGGGAGACAACGTAGAACACATGCCTAAGGGTTATTCCCCTGCCCCTATGGTCAAGGGACCCGGGTTATGTATCTGCCGGTACCCAATAGTCATTGGTTGGGAGCTGCTCTGGGAAGTGGCAACTCACCAGCACTTCTGACCAGAGAAAGCCCTCAGGTGCTAGCAGCTAGAAATCAGGTTGACAAGAACAGAAAGGTACTTGCCCAGGGGATATGGGCGGGACACTGAACTGTCTGCTATGCTCACTAGCTGCAGGACCTTGGAAAAGTTACTTACATTCTCTTAATCTCAGTTTCTGCAGTGCTGTGATAGACATAAAAATATCTTCTTCATAGAATTGATATTAAGATTAAATGACCCATGTATGTCAGGGATTAGCCCAGCACCAAGCTTGTAGTAAAAACTCCATATATGCTCATTGTTTGTAATCAATATTCTCTATGAGCTTCCTCCTTTTGGACAGCGGTGATGGGAAGGAAAGAAACAAACATTTGGGGAAGAAGCCATACCTGGAAGGGCCCATTACCACTTCCCCATGGGTAGCCTGAAGCAAATGCTCTAGAAAGACTTTCAACAGACCCCTAGCTCACTAAGGGTCACTACACAAGTAGCCCAACCTGTTCCATGTCTAATGACAACAAAAACCCCTAAAAGACACTGATGCAGTCATCTCTCTGGTCCCTTCCAGCCCCAACATTCTATTTTATAAAGAATTTCTGATCCACATAGGGAATGAGATCTTAAAATATGCAGCCAGCCAATGCAACTTGGGCCGGCACTCTCTTCCCTGAGGGAGCCACCAATCAAATATTCCTGCCTAGATTCCTTTGAAGGAGCCCTGGTGGCACAGTGGTTAAAGCACTCATCTGCTAACTGAAAGGCCGGTGGTTCTAACCTACCAGCCACTCTGTGGGAGAAAGATGTGGCAGTGAGTGTCTGTAAAGATTTACAGCCTTGGAAACCCTACGGGGCAGTTCTACTCTGTTCTATAGGGTCGCTATAAGTCGGAATCAACTCGACAGCAATGGGTGTAGTTTGGTTTTGGTTTAAGATTCCTTTGGGTTAGGTCTACCCTAGAGGCAGGGGGTTAAAAAAAAAAAAAAAAAAGAGGCAGGGGGTTAGACCTTGTGAAACCTCAAGTTCCACCCAGCCCTGCTAGATCTTCTGTCATTGCCCTGGTTTCTGCGCTTGGACTTCTACACTAAGTGCAGTGGGGCTCCTTAGACAGAGACCAGGGCTTGCTCAGCCTGCCCACAGCATGGGTCTGAAGCAATGTTTCCTAAAGTTGTTCCGGCAAGCACTAATTCCCTCTGTATACTCCTTGAAAAATGGTTCTGGGGTCAAATACGTCTGATAAAGGCTCTTGGCAAATTATAATACATATGAACATATTAAAAGCTCTGAAGTCCTACTGTAAAGAATTTAGTTAACCTGGTATTTTTAAACGTATTCGAGGCAGAGTGAGGTATATGTGGTTCAGTGTTAGAATTCTCACTTTCCATGCAGGAGACCAGCCAATGTACCTCATCCGTGCACAGCCATCATCTGTCACAAGAGCCTTGAGTGCTGCTATGATGCTGAACAGGTTTCAGAGGAGTTTCTAGGGTAAAACGGACTAGAAAGAAAGGCCTGGTGATCTACTTCTGAAAATCAGCCAATGAAAACCCAGTCTGATCCGGTCACAACTGGTCACAACAGTCTGATCCGTACCAGATTACGAGGACGGTGCAGGATCGGACGGCATTTTGTTCAATTGTACACGACGTCACCATGAGTCAGAGGCCGACGGCTAACAACATTTGACACAGAACTGTATGTATGTATGTGAAGCATCTATTAACACCCCTCCAGGGGACATCCTTTATGGGAGAATCTGGGTTACAGACAGTGTAAAGAACTGGGACCCAGTCAGAGTCATCTTTGTACACCCCCGCCGTGGCTTAGCACAGTGCCTGGTACACACTAAACTCAAACCAAACCCCTTGCCATCGAGTCGAATCTGACTCATAGAGACCCTAAAGGACAGAGTAGAGCTGCCCCATAGGGTCTCCAAGGCTATAATCTTTATGGAAGCAGACTGCCACATCTTTCTCCCGAGCAGTGGCTGGTGGGTTCGAACCGATAACTTTCCGGTTTGCAGCCGAGCACTTAACCACTGTGCCACCAGGGCTCCCTGGTAGACAGTAGGCACCTAATGAGCAACTGTGATCTAAATGAGTGGAGAGAAGGCTGAAAGAAGGACTTAATAACGGTTTTCAAGTCTGCGAAGTTACAGTATCGGCAGTGCCAGGGAACAGCACTTACATTGCAGCAGGGAAGGATTCTGGAAGCCCTGCTCAGACTTTAGGAAAACAGCCCACCAAACAGGCTTCCAAACCAAGCTGCGCTGCTCGCTGCTTCCTTCTGTGGAGGTGTTGGTCTAGCACTTCAGCACAGCCTGGAGTCTGCAGGCAGCCATCCACCCACTCAAGAACCCATCCGTCCGTCCGTCCGTCCGTCCATCCGTCCATCCATCCATCCATCCAGTCATTCAGACTCTCACTGAGCACCTACTATGTGCCAGGCACTGCTTCAGACACAGGTCCCTCAGGCCCCTTCCAAAAGCCACACTGTACTGTGTGATAAAGCCCAGGAAGTTTTCAAGGAGAGGGGACAGGGGACCTTGAAAGCGTGGGGCTAGGAGGCCTCGAGCCCAGAAGCAGCAGCTCATGCACCTTCCCAGAGCAGGAGGTAGTGGAGGGAGAAGGAGGCTGGAGCTATCACAATCACGCTGACACATGAAGCTGGCCTAAAGAATAAAGCCACCACTGTCTCCGTGTGCTTGTTTGTCTCCCCCCCACCTTTTCCTGTGACTACATCCCATTGTTCCCAGACAGCATCCCTACCCCCACTTCCAAGTCCTTCCGTCCCCAGGCTCACATCTCCAACCTCCTCTTCCTTTCCTTGAGCCCTACTCCATCTCTCTCAAACCACCCCTAACTCCTTCCCTCCTGCTTTGCTCCTCCACACTCTGTACCACCCACTCTAGACATGGGGATCTCTATATTCTGTACCATCCACTCTAGACCCGGGGTGTCCTCAGTGTATTTCATCCCATTTACCAGACAAGAGAATGAAGAAACCAGGACTCAAACCTAGGTCCATCTTTCTATTGAACTGCCCCCAAATGGTGAGCCACAGACTGCTCTGCCTAAACAGGAACAGGGGAATAGGAATGGTTTGGGGGAGAGAGGAGAGGAGAATGTGAGCACGGGGTTGGAGCATCCCTCCCATCCTGCGTCATCACCACCATTTCCCAGTCGTCTCACATATCCACATCCTCACGAGCTCCACCTGGACACCTCCCTACGGGTCTGCATGTTTGCAGCAATTCTGCTTCTTCTGAACAGAGGCTGTGGGATAGGCACAATGAGAAAACACATCAGCGGACTTTAGGGAATAGCCACACTATTGCAAGACACTAAACCTGGGCAGTCTTCTTGACCAATGGTCCCAAACTTAAGCGTTGATCATCAAGATCATGTGGGGAGCTTTTTTTTTTTTTTTAATTGTGCTTTAAGTGAAAGTTTACAAATCAAGTCAGTCTCTCATACAAAAACTTATATACACCTTGTTATATACGCCTAATTGCTCTCCCCCTAACGAGACAGCACACTCCTTCCCTCCATTCTCTCTTTTAGTGTCCATTCGGTCAGCTTCTGACCCCCTTTGCACTCTTATCTCCCCTCTAGACAGGAGATGCCAACATAGTCTCATGTGTCTACTTAATCCATGAAGCTCATTCTTCGTCAGTATCATTTTCTATGCCATTGTCCAGTCCAATCCCTGTCTGAAGAGTTGGCTTTTGGAATGGTTCCTGTCTTGGGCTAGTAGAAGGTCTGGGGACCATGACCACTGGGGTGCTTCTAGTCTCAGTCAGACCATTAAGTCTGGTCTTTTCATGAGAATTTGGAGTCTGCATCCCACTGCTCTCCTGCTCCTTCAGGGGTTCTCTGTTGTGTTCCCTGTCAGGGCAGTCATCAAATGTAGCTGGGCACCATCTAGTTCTTCTGGTCTCCGGCTAATGTAGTCTCTGGTTTATGTGGCTCTTTCTGTCTCTTGGGCTCATAATTACCTTGTGTCTTTGGTGTTCTTCATTCTCCTTTGCTCCAGGTGGGTTGAGACCAATTGATGCATCTTAGATGGCCACTTGCTAGCGTTTAAGACCCCAGACCCTCTCCAAAGTGGGATGCAGAATGTTTTCTTAATAGATTTTATTATGCCAGTTGACTTAGATGTCCCCTGAAACCATGGTTCACGTGGGGAGCTTTTAAAACTAGACTCAAGCTTTTAAAAAGAAACAGATCCAGGCCTGGGCCCCACCCCAGATCTTTGGAAGCAAAAACTTCCCAGCGGGCTCTGGGAGTTCTGCAGGGTTCAAAAACCTCCCTGGCACTTATGATGAGCCAAGGTTGAGAATCCTTGATCTAGTGATCTGCCCAAACTTCCCCCAAGCAGACAATTTCCTTAGGAGCAAGCTAGGTAGACAGCCGTCCAGTCTCCACTTGAACACCACCATAGACAGAGAACTCACTACGCCAAGAAGCATCTGGCTTGACTGTTTCAACTCCAACTGTTAAAAAAGTTAGTTCCTACCTAGAACTGCGATCTGTCTACTATTTTCACGCATTTGCCCCAACCCTGCCCCAACCAGTCGCGAACAAGTTTAGTCCCTTCTCTAATATCTGGTAACAGGGATCCCAACAATACTGCCTTGCCCATTCCATTGGGTTTTCTCACATTGCTATAGCCGGCTCTTCTCTCACCTAAAAATCCCAATTCTGTCAAATGTTCTCTCAGAAGTCACGGTGTCCAGTCCCTTACTGACCCGGCCACCCACCTCTGAATTCTAGAATCAAACCCTGATTGAGGAGCCTCAGCTGTCCCATGAACTGGGTGCGCCCATAAGCCTAAGCAAGATTCCAACAGCCACTCCAAAATGCGGGCTGACATTCAGCTTACAGTCCATTAACCCGTAATTTTGTTCTTGATGTGGTAAATAGGGACCATTCCTGTCCTGCCTTTGGACACTGTCTTTAAAAAAGAAAAGAGAAAGTAGGGCTTTCCAACTGCCTCCATTAGGTCCTGTGTTTGGGAGAGAATGTTGGTTCTTCCCCCATTAGCTAGCTACCTCCATCTGATAAGATGTGTGAGAGAAGGCTATGCTAAAACAAAACTTATGTAACTGTACCCAAAGGACTGATGGGCACAGCTATGTCAGAGCTCCTGGAGCAAACTGCTCCCACTCCCAGCACAGGCTACTCTCCTGGAAAGTCAACAAGCAAACCCCGGACCCATCACAAGATAGTTCACTGAGATGCCACATGGGCAGCAAGAGGCTTGCAGCCTCCCTCACGGCCCACCCCATCTTTGGCTGGGACCAGGATGATAGGTCCATTCACGCCTGTCCAGAGAAGAGGGGGCCCAGCCCAAGTCGGGCCACAGCCCTGCCTCAGCTGCCAGCACTCTGACGGAGTCACTGAGGGAATGACGCATGGCTGGGGCCTGCCTGTACAGGCCTTCTAAGCTAATTGTTAAAACTCTTCTGTGTGCTTGAGTGGGTTTCCTTGGATGGGATTTAACACATCGTGGGCTCCACAGCACACAGACCTCACGCTCTTACTCCAGTCAAAACTCAGACTGAAGCATGAACACCGAACATTCCCGTCAACACAGCAACTGTGCACTGTGCTCCTCAGCTGAGTCTCCGCCGTCCCTGAAGTACTCCCCACAGGGACGGAGGTACCCCCGGGATCTAGAAGATGACTGGAAGCCATGTTCGACCCCCACCCCCAGCCGCTGTCTCCCCTCCAAGCACCCCCCACCCAGCTGCCTAGAGCAGAAGGCAATGTCTAAGTAATCGACAACAATTAGCATGTATAATTGGCAAATACAATCAGCCTTGAGGGAAGAGAAGTGGGCCCTCCGCATCTCCAAACTCAAAGCCAACCCCACGCCCCACCTGCTGCTGCCCTGGAGTTGACTGCGGCCAGATTTCTTCTGTCCAGAAATGCGAGGGCTGGGGAAGTAATTGATGGCAGATGATGTCCAGGCCAATGGGGCAGAAGCACGCCCTCCTCTACGCCGCCCTGCAACAGGGAGACAGGCCCTGCCAGCGGCACACATGGGGCGGCCACAGTGGTCCCCCAGAGAAGTCTCTGGGCCAAGTTACAGGGTGCCTCTGGGAAGGCTGAGCAGGTGGGGGAGGAGGAGGGATTCTTGAAAAGAAAGAGTGGGACTCCATGGGGTCAGGGGAACTGACCCCCTTACTGCGGAAGGAGGGCGGGTGAAGCCTGTGCCTCCAGAGCACTCTGCGGTGAGAGCCAGAGGTCGAGGCTGGCAGGGCAATTAAGGCCCAGAATGAGAATGGCAAAGAGCCAGGGGTAGCCAACCAAGAGCCAAGAATAAACAGGACAGAGCTGTACCAGATCTCCTTTCAAAGTCAATACAAAGGCTTCCCCTGGGCCCACCTCCATCATCCCTGGTGGCCCATGTGACAGACAGACAGATATACACACACATACACACACACACCCCTGGGCAGCTGCGGCCGTCCATTCGTGGTCTGCCTTCCCACCCCACTCCCCACGCTACAGACACACGTGTTCACAGTCATGGAACATCACCCACATGGGCCTGTGCCTTTCTGCTCTCTGGAACAACCAGTGACAGGCAAAGGTTCAAACAGGCACAAAGGACGAAGGCAGGAAATCAAAAGGGTTAGGGGGAAGAGAGGAAGGACCCAGAGAAAGATACTGGGTGTCAGGGGATGGATGGTCCCACACAGAAGGGCAGGCAGCCTCTGACGGCTCTCCTCACACGGGGTCAGGATCGTCTCCGTGTCAGGCAGGTGTACTGTGACTGCGCAGTAATAATACCCCACGTGTGAACAGGACCCTACTTCTCAAAGAGTGTTCCTAACTGTGATCACCTCCTGTGGTAACACTGCTGCTGACGCCGGGAGGTGGAGAGGCTCATCTCCGTGGCCAGCAGCCACTCCTACCCCCACAGGGCCCCAAAGACGTTCTCTCCAAAATAATCCTTCCCAGCTAAGCACAGAGAATAGTTGTGTGTGTGTGTGTGTGTGTGTCTGCGTGCTGACGCTTTATGTAGCAGAGTGGGATACAGTCAAACAAAAATGAAGTTCCCATGGCAACAGGCTCCGGCATCACCGCGGCCTATTAACACAAGTGAGGAATGTGTTTGGCAGATGCTCGCGTGTTATTTATGGTATGGGTGTAGCAGAGGGACTTCTAACAGGCAAAAAAAGAGGAAAAAAAAAAATAGTCCTGTGATGCTCCTACTGTACCCAGCGAGGAGACAGCAGAGAGACAAGAGCGCAGGAGGAGAGGCTGAGAGGCTGCGCCTGGGGAGTAAGAGATGGAAAAGCAGAGCGAGAAGAGAGCTGGGCACAGAGCAACAGGGCAGGGGGGAGGAAGGAAGGAAGAGAGGATAGGGCAGGCAGAGAGAGAGAGAGCAGACGGGAGTGAGGGGGAGAGCGTCAGATACCAGGCAAAGAGAAAGCAGGGGAAGAAACAGCTCACAAAGGGCTGCCCCACCTTGCCTCCCGGTTCTCTCTTGAATAAAAACCATCAGGAGGCACTAATAAAGAAACTAAATCTCGCTCCTCCTGAGTGGAGCAAAAGACAGCGTCCCAAGCATAAAACGGGCTTGGGAGGAATAGAATACACGAGTGAAGGTAACCATATTGAGGAGCTGGGCCATGGGAGGGAAGGGACCAGCCTTGCAGGAGTAGAAATGAGAAAAATGCCAGGAATTTACCGAGTGCTTGCTTTGTGCCCAGAAGTCCCCGGGTGGTGGCAACAGTTAATAGGGTCGGCTGCTAACCGAAAGGCTGGAGGCTCAGGTCCACTCGAAGGTACCTCGAAAGAAAGGGCTGATGAGCTTCTTCTGAAAAATCAGCCACTGAAAACCCTACGGAGCACAGTTCTACTGTGATACACAACTGGCCACCATGAGTCGGAGTTGACTCAACAGCAGCTCAACACACATGTCCGAGGTTCCACGGAGGGCAACACTCAAAGCCCCAGTGTTAGACAGCATTCGCTGGCACCCCGTTTCCCTAGACACGTGTCTGCATCATGGATGAGAATGTGGCATCTAATCCAAGCCCGTCTCAAGCACCTGGCACTGGGGGATAGCCCGAAGCAGGGGTTGATGCTAAACTGTCTCACTAATATTCCAGCAAGGTGTGCTCAAGAAATACAAATTTTGTATCAAACATAATCAGAAAGGTAAACCAAATACAAACAAACAAACACAAAAGATACAGTTTTCTCTGAAGCCAAATAGAAAGGATTTTTAGCATCCCCTTGTCTTGGACCCTTCATGGCAAACTCTGGTGTTTTCCATAGAGCAGATCGGGAAAAGTTAAGTGTAAATCCACCCAAAATCCTACAGCCAAGCAAAGGTCTAAAGACCACAGTAGTTAGGACAAAAAGCATGGGAGCCAGCGCTGATGGGGGATGGAGACAGATTTGCCCAAGGAACTAGAAGGGGTAAGTCAGACCCTCTGTTGCTGCAGGGGCATCTTCACGCAAAGGTGGGGTTGGGGTACCCCCACCCCGTTCAGCACTCCTTTCCCGGGATTTGACTGTAATCTCCTAAAATCATACATCTAGGATTGCCCAGGGCCATAATCAGATGCCGTGTCCCAGGTCTGGTTCAGAAAATAGCCTGAACGATCCTGGAAATCTGAGCATTCCATGAGAATGACATGCCCTTCCCTCTCTTGAAAAGCTATGTATCCACCCAACAACCTGCCTCTCAGCAAGTCGGGAACAATCCCCAAAGATACACCACCTAGCCGCAGCTCAGAAGAGTCTGAGGCTTCATAAAACACTAGCAGTAAGTAGGGGTAACATTCTTACCCTCCTAAATTCAAAGCTGATCGCTAGGTATTTTTTCTTCAGACCCCAGTTCAGAAAAACTTTAACTTAGCATTAACAACCCCACCTACACCACTCACTGGACCTCAACCAAAGTGGCAAGCTTTTACTAAGTCCCTACCAAGTACCCTCCACTGTGCAAGGCAAGGGAGAGAGGGTAGAGCAGGAAAAACACGTACGCCTCAGGATTCCTGCATCCAAGGAGCTTAAACCAAATGGGAGGCAAAACCAACAGACAGTACACAGGTAAACAAGTGTTCCACTCTGGGGCTCCAGCTCTGTTGTTAGCCGTGCAGGAGAGAGAGGCCAGCGTGGCTGGAATAGACGGAAGGGGCTCCTTGTAGGAAGCCAGGCTTGGGACAGAAGATGTTGGAACTGGAAAAGGCATTCTCTAGACAGGGAACCTGGGGCCCCAGAAAGGTTATATGTCCCAGTCCCCAAGTCACAGAGCACTTTAGAGGCTCAGCTGGAGCCCAGAACCCTGAAGCCCATGCCAGAGCTTTTTCTCATGGGGGAGAACGATGTCCAGGAGGCCAAGGGACACAGGAGAACATCTCAAGAAAGACGTGGTTCTCAACAAGACCAAAGTCAGGAAGGCAGTAGAAGTGGGGAGAAGGCAGTGATGATGGAAGAGATGGGATACTGTCAGGAGGTATAAGCCCCAGGAGAGGAGTCTCTAGTCAAGAGAGATGTGCACAGCCAAGAGCTCACTTGACTTTTTAGCAGTCTGAGCAGCATGAAAACTAGCAAGCGCAGCAGGGGTCAATGGATTTAGTATGATGGAACCACAGACAACGGGACTGAAAAAGGGAGGAAGTTCGAATGTCAGAGGGGTCTGTTCCCCTGAAGAAGGGATGGCAGGCACGCCCCTCTCCATAGCCTTCAGTGGTACCACCAGTTAACCAGGCAGGAGAAGTCTTTCCTCCTAAGCCCACCAGTCTAGGCCCGCTCAATAAGTCTGAGCAGGGATAAACAGCAATGACCTGCACCGCCCACATGAAGGGTTATGAAGTCCAACACCAGCTTTCTGCTCAGGCCAGGGGGCTACTGCCACCACACACATCTCAGAGGCTCCTTCCCACCTTCACTGAAGGCAGTTTTCTGGCTCGAGGCACTTTGGTAAAGGAAACAAACTTGTCAGTCCTCCTTCAAGTCCAAGGATATCTCCAGCTCCCAAAGCCAGCCAGCCTCCCACAGGTGGCAGCCTTCTCAGTTCTCTTTCTCAAGGAGCACCCAGGATCTCCCTTCCCCATCCCTCTATCCAGGGCTGGGGACAAAAACAAGGGGTTGGCCCTCAGGAGGCTGTGACTGCCAGTGGGTCCAGCCACCTTGCAGGGGCCTTTGTATAGACACCTAAGTGCAGGGAGAGATGAGGACCTCTTCATACAATTTTCTTCGCTAACCTTCTTTCCTCACTGAAATCCCCACAATAATGGCTACAGTTTAGTGCATGTGTCCTACCGGCCAGGAACTGAACGTTACAAGGGCATAGCTTTTGTAAATGAAGACGCTGGGGCTCCGAGAGGGTTAAGAGGCTTGGCAAGCCATGTCTTTTCACCACTTAAAGGGTGAGGGTGAGACTTCTCTCTTGAGAGTCTGGCCAAGGCCTGCCCGCCCCACAATCCAGTCCCTGTGGCCAGGTAGGCCCCTACCTGCTTGAGCAGGAACTGGTCCTGAGAGTTGGCACGCAGGGCGATGGCCAGGTGAAGGGCAGACAGGAGCACCCCGCTGACCACCGCCGCCCGCATGCGCACCGGCAGCAGCGTATAGATGGTGTAGATGAAGAACACGGTCCACCAGATGCCCTCCGAGGCGCTGCGCGGCTGGGGCAGCAGCAGGCCCACCACCTGGACCGCCAGCACGACGGCGATGAGCGCGTAGCAGGCGAGGCCCATATGGTCTTGGTGGAAAGCGGCGCGGTTGCAGAGCACGGCCATGATGACGATGACGCCCACGGCGGTGGCCAGCACGGCCAGGTAGGGCAGCTGGAGCGGGGGCCGCGCCGCGTGGAAGGCCAGCATGACCAGACACACGAGCACCAGCACTGCCATGAGCATGGTGAGGCTGCTCTGGTTCAGGCGGAAGAAGTAGCGCTGGTACAGCCGCTCCAGCTTGTCCGATGGGAACTTCTTGGAGCGGAACACCTGCAGCAGGGCCAGGCAGCAGGCGCCCAGCGACAGCGCCGCGCCGGGACCCGCGTCCGAGCCCGCGGAGCTGCCGCCATCCCCGGACCCCTCGCCGTCCTCGACGGCGCCGGCCTCCAGGTCGTCGGTGGCGCGGCCCTTGCCCCGCCGCTCCTCCAGGCCCAGCTCCACCGAGCGGGGTCGCACCTCGGTGCCGCCGGCTGCGGCCGCCGCCGCCGCGGAGCCGCCGCCGCCACCCGCAGAGGGCGCCCGGGTGCTGCCCCCGCCTGCCGCGCCCCGCCGCTGCCGGCGGCTGCCCCGACCGCAGTCGTCGCCGCCGCGCTCCTGCCAGGCGGACTTGGAGCGGAAGCTGAAGCCGAAGCCCCCGGCCAGGGGGTCGTCGCCGCTCAGCGGAGGATCGTCGTCGTCGTCGCCGCGCCAGCGGCTGGCCAGGCGCTGCCGCTGCTGGGGGGTCACGGCCCCCCCGGGCTTCTTGGTGGAGCCGCGGGCCGAGCCCCCAGGGGGGTGAGGGTAGCCATTGGCACGGGGATCGGCCTCTCCCCACGCCGAGCGGTGTTCGGGGCCTCCCCGGGGCGCGGGCGCCGCCGCTGTCTGCGCCGCGTAGCCCGGGGGACTGACGCTTTTAGTGCGGGACATCCCCCCCTCGGCCTCGTCGTCTTCTTCCTCCTCCCCCGAGGGTCGGGCCGGGGGTCTCCAAGGGGAGGGTGGACGGCCGAGCAGGGGGACCAGGCTGGGGTCACACGTCGGGGGCGGCCCGGGGCCCTGAGCAGCAGCGGGGCATCGTGGCACCCCCGTCCTGAGCGGAGCAGGAGGGCTGCGGGAGAGCTAGCGGGGAGACGGGAGGTGAGAAGTGGCTGAGAATCCGCGTCCGGAGTCCCAGGATCCGAGACGGAGTTGGTTCCCAGCCGGGGCAGCGGGGACTGTACCGGCAGCTGCGCCCCGCGCAGAGGGAGGTCCGGACTCCCGCTCGCGTTGAGCTCGACCCGGGCCGGCGTTGCGACGAGGCGGGACGGAGAGGTGTCCTTGCGGGCGGCGCCTCCTCGGAGCTGACGGTGCCCGGGCGCGGCGCTCGGGGTTCTGCCTAAGCCGAGCTCAGCGGCGCACGGGGCGAAGCGGCGGCGAGGGCGGCGCGCCTGGGGTCCCGGCGCGGGGAGCGAGCGGACGCCCTTTGCCGGCGGCTGGCTGGGAGTGTTTGGGAGGTGCGGGCGCCAGCAGCATTATTTTCTCGCTAGGGGTGGGGAGGTGGGATGAGGGGTGGAGAGCACGCGGGAGGGGGCGGCGGGCGGAGCAACAGCTCCGGAGCCGGGTGAGGGAGGGTCCTGGAGCCCGAGGGGGGCCGTCGCCCGCGTCCCCCAGCCCCCGCGGCGACAGTGGGAGCGTGGCCCCGGCGAAAGTCTAGCCCAGCCTGGAGCGCGTCCGCGCAGGGGGCGGGGGCGAGGAGCGGCTCCTGCGGCGCGGCCCTTCCCCTCTCGCCTCCCCTCTCCCTCCAAATGGAGCGCGGCTGGCCCCGACCCACCGGTCCTGGACCCCTCGGCGAGCCCCAGGCTTCTGGCCACCGGCTGCGGGCCCACGGCGGCCGGGCGCGGGCGCGGAAGGACTAGGCGGAGGGCGGAATCCGGCGCAGCGCCGCCGCCGAGCTGCCCGGACGCAGACGGGCTTCTCCCGGAGACCACGGCATCCAGAGGTCCAGGGCCCGGGCTCAGGAGCGGCCAGCCAAGAGCGGCCCTCCGCAGAGCCGCTGCGCCGCGGGGGCGCTCCGGGGGAGCCCGGAGCAGCCGCGGGAGCCGAGCGCAGGGCGCGCCATGCACGCCTCGGGCCCTGCGCCGCTTCGGCCGCTCGCGCCGCTCCTCCCTCGTCGCCCGCTCGCCGCCGCCGCCGCCGCCGCCGCCGCCGCCGCCGCCGGAGCGCCCTCCGCATCCCCTCCTCCCGCCGCCTCCCCGCCCCCCGCGCCGCTCCGGCCTCGGCTCACAGCTCCGCGCGGCCGCCTCCGCCCTCGGCCCGGCCGCCGCCCCCGCCTCGGCGCCCCGCCGGCATCCTCAGGACCCGCCCGGGGGCCGCGGGGGTCCCAACGCCCCTTCCTCACCGAAGATCCGCGCCGCGCCCCCTCCCTCCCTGGCGCCTGGAGCTGAGTCCAAGCCGCGGTCCCTTCGCTGGACCTGGGCGGTGCGCGTCCTTCCCCTCACCACCCCCCCCCGCCCTCTTGGCTTCCTGCGCCCCCCGCCCTAGCTCCCCTCTTTTGTATCCCCGGTGACTCCCTCTCCCCCCATACAACCCAACTTCAGCCCCGGCGCAGAGCCCCCCTCCCCCGTCCCGGCTCGATTGGCCTCTTCCTGAGCTGTCAGACTTGGGTCCCGCGCTCTTATTGGGCAATTCTCTGGCCGCGCGGCGGTGCTAAAGGAGGGCGCACCGGGCGGGGGTCGTCCAGGCAGCGACTGCAGCAGGGAGCCGGAGACCAGAGGGACCGGAGTGCCCCCGAGAGCCAGACCCGGAAATGAACGGGGGAGATGGAGACTGAGGACCTCTAAGGCGCAGGAAGGCAGTGACGGAAAAGATGGAGATGCAGCGGGTGAGAGCGATGCAGCCAGGGCGGGGCGAGCAGGAACGCTTTGGTGGGCAGTTACATCCTGAGGGAGAGGGACTCTCAGGACAAGAGAGCCCCACAGCAGCACTAGGCGCACCTGGTGTTATAGAGAGCTCTGTGCCCATTACACTTTTTATCTCATTTGATCCTCTCAATGGCCCTGTGATGTGGTGGGGAACGGGGGCCAGTGCGGTTATTCCCAGTTTACAGATGCGAATACTAAGGCTCTGAGTGTTTAATCAACTTGCCATAGGTCACACGGGTCTCCTGACTTACAACCCAAAGGTGTTCAGTCAGCACCAGGCTGACTTCCGGATCTAGCAAGCTGTTATAGGAAAGAAGGAGAAGAGTTGGGGGAACTGGGGGCCGGAGGGGTGGAATGACCAGGTACTTCTGCACAAGCACCATCAACAGAGGCAAGAGTGGGAAGAAGGACTTTCCTGCTGTGCCAAGAGCATCTAGGTTTGTGGAATGATGTGTCTTCAAAAAACAAACCGAACCCCTGACTTGTAGTGACTTTATAGGACACAGCAGAACTGCCCCATAGGGTTTCCGAGAAGCAGCTGGTGGATTTGAACTGCTGACCCTTTGGTTAGCAGTCAGGCTCTTAGCCACTAGGCCACCAGGGCTCCATGATATATCCAGTCAACCCAGTTCTTCTTGCTCCTAAGCTATCTCGTCAGAGGTTCTGGTAGTCACCGGGAGGGGCGTGGGGACCAAACCGTCTACCCAGTGGAGGGGAAAACATCCCTCACGTTACCTTTTGTCATCCTCCAGCCCTCTCCCCAGACCTGCTGCTGCCTAGGAGCCTAGAGGTCTGAGTGTGCTTTTCCCCATCTCTCTGCCCATCATCTCTTTGGGAAGAAGATAACCCTTGCCATAGCAATAAATTGGCAGGAGAAAAATTCCAAGACAGCTCAATAAATTTAGCTGAGTTATCAGCTAAGTCATAAAAAGCAGCACAAATTTTGTCAACAAACGTTCGTTGAGCACCCGCTATCTGCAAGGCGCCGTGCTAGGTGCTATAGGGATGAACAAACTTTGGGCCATGCCCTCCAGGAGCTTACAGTCAGGGGACAGAGAAGACCAGCTAATCACTAACTCCAGTTCAGAGCAACACGCCACCAGTGTTAATGGAGGTCCAAACAGAGCATTCATAGAGAGAAGTCATGAATTCTTACTGTGAGGACCAAAAAGAGACGATGGAGGTGCAAGCAGGGAAGGACGAATAAGAAGAAAGAGGGTGGACTAATATTTATTGGACAACTGCTATATGTCTGTAGATACTTTATTGTCATCTAACCTTTTTGATGGAAACCCTGGTGGTGTAGTGGTTAAAAGCTATAGCTGCTAACCAAAAGGTCGGTTGGAATACACCAGGCGCTCCTTGGAAACCCCATGGAGCAGTTCTACTCTGTCCTATAGGGTCGCTATGAGTCGGAATCGACTCGACAGCAACGGGTTTGGTTTGGGTTTAACCTTTTTGAGGAAGGCGTTATTCTTCCTGCTGTAAAGATGAGAAAACTGAGACTTACTAAAGACTTGCTCTAGGGCATACGTACCAGAATGGAACCTAACTTGCCCTCAACCATGCAGCCATGTAGCCAAGGTGATATGAGAAGGGACACTCAGGTCACAGGGAACTGTACTGACAGAAGCCAAATGGCCAGAGGTCTCAAGTTTATTGTGTTCCTTAACCCTCTTCTTTTCTCATTCTCTGAGCTCACGCAAGGAGATTTCTTTTAATTTTATGCAAATTTTTTTAAAAACCATCCTCTTCTAACCAAAGCCATGTATATATGTTTAATCGATGTAGAAAAACTAAAAAAGAGAGAAAAAAGAAAAGAAAACACATTCATAATCATACCACCTAGAAAGCACCGTTATCAATATCTTAAATTTTTTTTCTGAAAAAAGAGACTGTTACCCTACAAATAGTTCTATAGTCGGATTCTTTCTACTTAGCAAAATATTGTGGACACTTTTCCATGTCAATACATATTCATCCCCAATATCCTTTTTATTGTCTGTCTAGAATTCCATTGGAAACCCTGGTGGCATAACGGTTAAGTGCTATGGCTGCTAACCAAAGGGTCGGCAGTTTGAATCCGCCAGGCGCTCCTTGGAAACTCTATGGGGCAGTTCTACTCTGTCCTATAGGGTTGCTATGAGTCGGAATCGACTCAACGGCATTGGGTTAGAATTCCATTGCATAGATATAGCATAGTCTATTTAACCAACCCCCTATTGTTAGACATTTTCCACTGTCAGAGCAGTTTGTGAAAAGTGTCTTCTCTTTGACCATTATAAACAATGAGCATATTTGTAGATAAAGCTTCACACACATCCTGAATTATATCCTTAGGAAGAATTCCTACAAGTAGAATTACTGGGTCACAGGGTAAACACATTTTTCGCCCCCCTTTTTTTTTTTAAGGTATTTCTGAAGCCTGTATCTTCAGCACTTGCCTCCCTTCCCAGTTCCAAGCCTATATGTCCCCCTGGCCACTAGATGCGCCCTGGTACCCCCCAGCATCCCTGGCTCAATTTGTCTAAAGCTAAACCCACCTCCTGGGAAGCTTGCCACTCCCTCCGTTTTCCCTCCACTGGAGCGATGGTCAGCCCCTGAACTTCCTGATCTTAGAGTTGTGGTCTCTCCTGCCCTCCTGTCCCTGGCCCCGGTCTCCTGCCGCCTCTGCCCTCGTCTCTTCTCACCTCTCTTCTTCCACATTCTTTTGCTACCTTCCTTCCGATGATCCTCCTCTCCTTATCTGGATAATCACCAACTCGCCCTCTTCCCCCTCCTTGCTCTCGAACCTATCCACCTCTCTGTTGCCATCTGATTATATCACACCCCCACTGAAAACTGTCACACGGAGCAGCCACTTCCTATCTGCCAGGTGTCAAGGTCCACCACTTCCCCTGCCACGAGCATCCTGCCTCCAGCCACCCTGAACTGCTTTTTTACACCTCTGCCTAGATTACCTTCCCCCACCGCCCACACTCACACAGTTCAAACTCAGGGCACCTCCGTGAATCCCTCTCTAATACCCGTCCTCATGCCCACCTCTGCAGGTTGTTGGAGGCACCCTCCTCCTCAGCTCCCAGTGTACCTTGCCTATATTATAGCATTTGTTCAACATGTTATCATGATTTGTTTACAGCACTGTCTCCCCAGTCTGCTGAACTCTTTGGGGCAGAGTTGGTGTCTTATTCATTCTTGTGCCCCAGCGGTTAGCCTGGCGTCTGGCACAGTGATGATGTCCAGCAGTCGCTGGTTGGATAAATACCTGGTCCATCTGGGGAAGAGTGAGCAGAATGGAGTGTAAGGTGGGGTGGGGGGAGGGGGCTTGCAATGGTAGGTGAAGATGGAAAGATGGGTTGGGCTTTTTGAACACCATGCCAGAAGGCTGGGCTCCAGTTCTTAAACATAATGGAAAAAAGAAGAGCCCCTGAATTTGGGGACAGGAGTGCCCAGGTCTGTTATGGTTTGGGAGGCAAACTCTGGCAAGGATGTAACTAGATTGGAAAAGCAAGATCCAGGAGCCTGGGAGACCAGCTAGGAAGCTATTGCAGAGCAGAGCAGATGTAGATTGGGCCCCAAAGTGACATGATGGTGGAAATGAGGCTATTGGCTGGAGGTAGAAAAAAACGAAGGCTGAAGAGGAAACCAGGAGTCAGCTTCTACCGTAGGCCCGAAGAGTTCTCAAGGGCAGAGGAGAACCAAGAAAGGTGAGGTCACAGGAGCCAAAAGCAGAGGTTTTCAGGGCAAACTCCTGGATATCCACATGGTGTCACTACATAGCACACTGACCCAAGGGCCATCTCAGGCCTCAAACCTGTCTGAAAGGAGTACTTGGTTTGCCAGAGGCGAGGTGACTTCAGATGCCACAGCACAGGGGACCCTCTGGGAGACCATCTGCAGACACACCTGCCTCCCTAGCTCCAGCTGTCCTTCCTGTCATGCCTCATTTACCCTTCAGGGCTTCTCTGTGCTTCACTCTTCAGCCTTCTTTTAGATTAAATATTTCTAGGAGTGGGTACCAGTAGTACCCCCTACCCAAATATGCTTCCCCCCACACTGCTTAAAATGCCACCATTAGGTAGTCATGCGTTTGGCTGACAGTCATTCCCTTTAAAGATGAATGCACCCACTTATCTAGAACAGACAATTCACAGAGACAGAAAGTAGAACAGTGGTTACCAGGGGCTGAAGTGTGGGGTGGGAGGAGGGATAGAGTCTCCGAGATGATGGAAAAGTTTTGGAAATAGATAATAGTGATGGTTACACAATACTGTGAACGTTCCTAATGCCACTGAAATGTGGCATTTTAAAACGGTAAATGTTATGTTTTATCACAAGGAAAAAAAAAAAAGATGAATGCAGCAAAATCCATAAAGACAGAAAGTAACCACCCTTCAACCAAACCATTGACAGGTCCATAAAACAAACAGTAACACCCGAGAGGAAGGTGCTTCTTAGAACAAGCAATTATACATGATCAAAAGGGCAACACTTGCCCAAAAGCAAAGATGACAAGGCAGAAAGGGGTAGTAATTCAGGACAAAAGGAAACAGGGAACCTAGGATGGAAATGGGAGGAGTGCTGGCACGTTGTGGAGAGCACAACAAACGTCAGGGAACATTTTATGTAGAAACTATCCAATAGGAAACTAATTTGCTCTGTAAATTTTCACCTAATGCAGGATGAAAAATTTTTTTTAAAAGACCAAGTAGTTTAGTGGGGGACGAGGGGGAAGGATGGGGAGTGACCGCTAAAGGGTACCAGATTTCTTTTGGGGGTGATGAAAGTGTTCTAAAATTAAATCATGTTCATAATTGTACAACTCTGTAAATATACTGTGGTTCCTGGGTGACACAAACAGTTTACGCCCGACTACTAACCTAAAGGTTGGCGGTCGCAACCCACCCAGTGGCAACGCAGAAGAAAGTCTTGTCCATCTGCTTCCATAAAGATTTAAAAAAAAAAAAAAAAAAAAACCAGTTGCCACAGAGTTGATTCCAAGTCATAGCAACCTACAGGACAGAGGAGAACTGTCTCACAGGGTTTCCAAGGAGCAGCCAGTAGATTCAAACTGCTGACCTTTCGGTTAGCAGCCTGACTTCTTAACTAGTTCCCCACCAGCCAAAAAAACCCTATGGAGGAGTTGTACTTTGTAACAGACAGGGTCACCATGAGTCTTGATAGGCTCCACAGCACACCACCACCACCAGTCACTAGCAAGTCCATGTGAAAGAGTTTTATCAGCAGGCTTCCCCCGCTAATGCCAAGCCAGTGTGGGGCGTAGGAGAATAGATGAGTTAGGAAGAGGAAGGAGAGGGCACTTGCAGCCACGGAGTATTTCCTGAGGCAAACAAAGCCATAGATTGGGAGACTCGGGGTAGAAGGGGTTGTGTGGATGCCTGGGAGCAGAAATGAAGGGTGGTCAGGAACTGGGGGCCAGAAATGAGCTTTGTCCTCTGCACAGTTTTGCTCAGAAGAGCTAGGCCCTGCCATGAGTTCTCCACCCAAAGTGAGGGAACGCTGAGAACCGTAGGTTCCCTCAAGGGTGGAAAGAATCTGAAAGGTCACCCCATTCCCACAATCAGGTAGAAATGACTCCACAAAGTATGTCAACATCCTCTAGACATTTGCATGTTGAGAGCAAGACCCATGCTTCTAACCAGTTGACCTACCTTTCCCGTGGAGAGCTACTTATTATTACCCCAAAGTCAGACAGTAGCTGACAGAATGGAGCAATGGGCAATAGGGAAGGTCATCCATGGGGAATTGGGGCCCAGTGTCTTAGCCACTGGGGCACAGATGGTTGAGGTACCTGGGAGCCATGCTCTACTCCATCCTGCCCCCTTCCTCAGGCTCTGAAGAGGAACCAAGGACATCAGCAGCCTCATACTTTTGACCTCTGGCTTCCTCGTCTTGGAAATCAAGGAAGAAGTTTGCAATTGGACATCTGGGAAACTGGGCCCTAGGTTTTTCCAGACCCCATCCTCACCTCCAAACCTCTGAGCTCCGGGCCTCGGGGAACAGGAAGTATTCAAAGAGCTCAGATTGGAGCTGAGTTGGAAATGGCTGATAATAGCTCGAACTGCCACTCTCCCAGGTGTTGACATTTGCATTTTAATGGAGGCGGTTAATGCCTCCAGCTAAAAGAGTGACTAATATGTTCTTTCAATTGCTATTGGAGGTAGGTGGGAGACCCTTAGCACCCCAGAGCCTTTCAACGTCCCTGAAGTCACAGCACAAAGACAGCACCTGATCGCAGCTGTCACCCCTTTGGACTCTAATGCCCACATTCCATACTTTATCTTTGTTTCTGTCCTGGATTTTGCTTTCTTTCTTGCACTTTCTTCTAAATCTTTTTTTTTTTTCCCTAAAAGCCTGGGAACATCCCCTGAGTCATTTCTTTCAACACGAAGAAACTGATTACCCACTTTAGACAGAAAACTCTGCTGGACATAGTTGGGTGGGGGAATCCCAAGAAGTATGCTAGCAAAACACCCCACCCCCACCCCAAGGAGTCAGAGATGAGAGATTCACAGGAAGAGCTGGAGAACTGCACAGCTTCAGCAGAGATGGGCCCAGCAGCTCATGCCCAGGGCTTGAATGTTCCACACAAAAGACTGGGAATTAATCCACCAGCACCAGTTCCCGTCAAGTAGAGTCCGACTCATGGCACCCCGTGTGTGTCAGAGTAGAACTGTGGTCCAGAGGGTTTTCAATGACTGATTTTTCAGAAGCAGATTGCCAGGCCTTCCGAGGCACCTCTGGGTGGACTTGCGCCTCCAACTTTTCAGTTAGCGGCCAAGCACTTAACCATTGAGCCACCAGAGTTCCCTTCTAAAGTAGGCATAACCAAAAACCAAACTTGTTGCCGTCAAGTCGATTCCAGCTCACAGCAATCCTATAGGACAGAGTAGAACTGCCCCACAGAGTTTCCAAGGAGCACCTGGCGGATTCAAAATGCCGACCTTACGATGCCCCGAGGGTTTCCATACCTCAATAAAGCTGTTAAAAAATAAACAAAAGTGGGTTCCAAAAATATACATCCCTCCAATAACCCTGCCTCACAGTTACAGACGCAATATCCTAGTTTTCAGTTCGTAGTCTTTTCCTGAAGGTCCATTTTTAAGGTAAAAATTTCCCAAGGACTCCAACATGATCTGTATACACTTTTAACTAAGAAAATACACACTGGTAAAAAGTTATCATTATCGTTCCAGTCAGCCAACCCACCCAGTTGCCGTAGAGTTGATTCCGACTCATAGTGACCCTATAGGACATAGTAGAACTGCCCCACAGGGTTTCCAAGAACAACCGGTGGATTCGAATTGCCAGCCTTTTGGTTAGCAGCCAAGCCCTTAACCACTGTGCCACCCAGGCTCCGTTGTTGTCGTTAGGTGCCCTCAAGTCAATTTGGACTCGTAGTGACCCATATGACAGAGTAGAACTGCCTCATAGGGTTTTCTAGGCTGTGATCTTTACCGGAGCAGATCAAAAGATCTTTCTCCTGTGAAGCCACGGAGTGGGTTTGAACTGCCAACCTTTCTTTCAGCAGCTGAGCACTTAATCGTTGTGTCAGCAGGGCTCCTAAAACTATTATAAATGTAGTAATGAATTTTTTTTAATGAATTAATAATTTATTATCAAAATATCGTCTATACATGTTAGAAAACGATTTGCATTTGTGGGATGAGCGTGTTTATTACACCTACAGGCAGAGGTTGATATGTAGATTGGTGGCCCTCTTTCAAGATCTCCTTGGTTCCCAAGGGTTCTCATCCCACAGGTTTAGAATCCTGGTCGTGATCTGCTGAGGTGTGGTTGGTTCAGCATCGTGATCAGGCAAGTGCTAATGGGTGGGGGCCCATTAGCAGAACATCCTATACTCCCTCTTACAGCCCCGGGATGTTTCTGCCTCTTCAGCTGCTCAGCCAAAATGGCGCCCTTTCTCCTCCCAAACCAAATGGGTTTTGCTGAGAGCAGACCCAGCACAGAAGCCAGCCAGAGCCACGCCGGTTGGCAGACACTCATCTCTAGCAAATGTAATTAAAGGCAACAGCAAGCAAGTAAGTGCCTATTAATTTTTCATCAGAAGAGTCAAAGACACCCTTCTTGGAAGGCAGCATCATGGAACTTCGGCTTTGGTAGTGAAAGCCTGGTCTCTCCTTAGCCACACTCACACATCCATGCAATGAGTCCACACCTCTTTATCGCTCTTCAAAAGTCATTTTGTCCTGTCGCCTGGTTCAAATTACCCCAATGCCTTTCTGCACATGATATATGTATGTAGATAGACCTCGCTTTATAATATAGGGAGCCCTGGTGGCGCAGTGGTTAAGAGCTCGGCTGCTAACCAAAAGGTTGGCAGTTTGAATCCACCAGCCGCTCCTTGGAAACCATATGGGGGCAGTTCTGCTCTGTCCTACAGGGTCTCTATGAGTCAGAATTGACTTGATGGCAATGAGTTTTTACAATATAGGGGTCCCTGGGTGGTGCAAAAGTTTGAGCTCTGCTATTAACTGAAAGGTTGATGGTTCTCATCTACCCAGCAGTGCCATGGAAGAAAACCCTTGCAATCTGTTTCCCTAAGACTAAAACAAAAAAACCCATTGCTGTCAAGTCGATTCTAACTCATAGGAGCCCTATGGGACAGAGTAGAACTGCCTCATAGAGTTTCCAAGGAGCGCCTGGTAGATTCGAACTGCCGACCTTTTGGTTAGCAGCTGAGCTCTTACAGCCATTGGAAACCCTATGGAGCAGTTCTACTCTGACACACAGGGGTTTGCCATGAGTCAGAACTGACCCAATGGCACCAGGTTTGGGTTTTGTTTGTTTGTTTTATAATATAAAGTCTCCTTGAACTGTGTTTAAATACAATTTTTATAGTTTGAACTCTCTTTTAAATGCCCTTGGGAGATTACTATTCGAAGGCTGTCTGTGGCAAATACTTTTGAAAAGAAAATAGTGCTTACTCCCTAATGCGTTTGTTTTGTAAGCCAGGGGTAATGTTATGAGGTAGGAAGAGGGGAGTTGGGGGGGATCTGGCCCCAACAGCTGCCTCCCCGTTGCTTGTTGTTAGATGCCATCGCATTGATTTTCCACTCATAGTGACCCCATGTGACAGAGTAGAACTGCCCCCATAATAGGGCTTTCTTGGCTGTAATCTTTACAGAAGCAGATCACTGGGTGGGTTCGAAATGCTGACTTTTCCATTAGCAGCTGAGAACTTAACTATGGTGCCACCAGGGCCCTTTGTCCCCATGGCTAGGCAGGGAGGTCCAACTGGTATGGCTCCCCAGTTAGCTTACTCTTCCCCTTCCTTTCCGTGCCTCCTTACTAAGGCTTCCCACTTGGTTAAAAAAAAAAAAAAACCACCTTACCATTCACCACACAGGAGGATGGAGGGCGAGAGGTGCTGAGCTTGGAGTCAGAATACCTGGAGGGTCCACGCCAGCTCTACCACCTCAGATAAGTCACTTCACCTCTCCGAACTGCAGTCCTCAGCACGGGTAATAATACTTTTCCCCCCTCCCTCCCTGGCTGGCAAATACCCTTTGCAAATTCCTCACCCTTATGTAAAGTGGGAGGCATTCTTAATAATAGAGAATTAATAAACTCATTCTTTATAAATCCAGATGTTCATTTATGAGGTTAGCACAGGATGAGATACAGCTCTGGGTCTCAAGCTCTTGCATATATTTATAGATGACTGTGATAAATATTTTTATGTCTGTGCCGTGAGTGTACCAGCTCTTCTAGCAGTCAGGGAAATCTGCTCTTTCATCTCTGCAGCGTTCAAAGCAGGGCCCCCAGGGCCATGCAGATGAAGTCTCTGTTCTCAAAGACTTTCCCTCTTTCGGAATTCTGACAGACAGCAGCGCGCCTACCATTCAGGCGGGAGAGCCACGTGGTCCTCAGGTGTGGGTGGTGGTTAGAGTAGCTTGCAGGTAGCCGTAGGTGCTGAAGGTTGTTAGTCCTCTCAGTGGCCACTGTTTGGCCTTAGAGTGGTCCTGCTGGGTCTCTGTGTCACTGGCTCTGGATGTGTGATCAGGGACAGTAAGCCAAGCTGTGTTAGAGATTGTGCTGGGGCTGGCTGACCTTCCCCAAGCCTGGATAATCTCTCTCCCTGGCAACAGGCTGGGGCACCGAGGGGCAGTGACAGATTGCAAAATCCTGGGGCTGCTTTCTAGAATTACTTAAAAAGAGAAAATCATAACAATACCTTGCATTTGTACAGTGCTTTCAAAAAGACAAGAAGAAGGCAGTCTTTAAGAGCTATTCAAAGAGAAGGCAGTTTTGGAATTGTCTTGATAGAGAGTGAGCCAGGTGGGTAAGAAATGTGTTGTCTTATTCTTATCCACTCATTAACATTCAGAATGTTAGAAGAAAATTTTTTTTTTCCACAGATGGGGAATCAGAGGAAGGGATAAGTGGAATGACTTGATCAAAATCACGCAGCATTGGAGGCAGAATTTGACTTAACCTTCTTGACTTTTTTTTTCAGCTCAAAGCAGGCGAAGATGAAGTTGAGTGTCCAAACAGCTCACTTTGTCTACCCGAGATTCTGGCATGGAGCCAGCTCTTCCGAAGTCAGCTTGTACTTGGTCCGTAGGGCATACGGGAATATGCCCCTACTCATAGGTCTGACAGCAATGAGGGGAAGAAGGGGTGGAGTGTGAGAAAAATTGGCATCCTGTCCCAAACTACCTACCTGAGATGAGGTCCTAAGGCAGATGGGTAAGTGTGGCTGCTTCTGCTACCTGGTGAGGCTCAGTGGGGTTTGGGGATTAGCTAACTATGGACAGTGAGAAAATGCAGCCCGCTGCCTGTTTTTGTAAATAAAGTTTTATTGGCACACAGCCACACTCATTCATTTATGGGTTGTCTATTTAGGGGGCAGTGGTGGCTCAATGGTAGAATTCTCACCTTCCACGCAGGAGACCTACATTCGATTTCCATCCAGTACACTTCATGGACAGCCACCACCTGTCAGTGGAGGCTTGTGTGTTGCTGTGATGTTGAACAGGTTCCAGTGGAGCTTCCAGACTAAGATGAACTAGGAAGGGAGACCTGGTGTTCTCCTTCTGAAAATCAGCCGATGAAAAGCCTATGGATCACAATGGTACAATCACAACCGATTATGAAGCTGGCATGACCAGGTAGCATTTCATTCCTTTGTGCCCGGGGTTACCAAGAGTTGAGGGCAAACTAGACAGCAGCTAACAACAACGACAACAGCATGGCTGCCTTTGTACTACCATGGCAGAGTTGAGCAGCTGCAGTAGAGACCTTATGGCTCCTAAAGCCTAAAATATTTACTCTCTGGCCTTTTAAGGGACCCTTGGTGGTGCAATGATTAAGAGCTTAACTACTAACCAAAAAGCTGGAAGTTCAAATCCACCAGCCACTCCTTGGAAAACCTAATGGGGCAGTTCTACTCTGTCCTATAAGGTTGCTATGAGTTGGAATCAGCTCAAAGGCAATGAATTTTCAACGGGACAGCCCTTTAAGAAAAGGCTTGCCAACCCCGCCTCAGATTGGACATAAAAATTACTTAAAATTGAACTTAGACCTAAATGAAAAACCCAAAACTATAAAACTTCTAGAAAGGAATATAGGAGAAAAATCTTTGTGACCTAGGTTAGACAAAGATTTCTTAGATATAACACCAAAAGCACAAATGATAAAAGAAAAAAAATTGTTAAATTGGACTTCATAAAAAATAAGTAAATAAACATAGAGGGAATGATAGACCTGGAAAACACCATTCTATAACCACCAAAGGAATACTTGCTTCAGGCAAAGGTCATCAACTGTTGTTGGAACCACTGAGTGAAAGACTGTTAGAGAACAGTATTCACATGGTTTCAAAGTATCACCCCACAGGTTTTTAATTAAGAGGGACGTGTACCTTTACAATGAAGATACAACCATTGGTGCACACCATCTTAACAGATCACCAAACTTAGTATTAACAATACGATAAACTAGCCCACGTGTCTCCTGCTGTGATGCAATGAACAGTATACAACATCAGCAATATAGTTATTCTTGCCAAAAATGTTTAACCTGAATCAATTCATGAAAAAATGATCAGACAGATGTAGATTCAGGACACTATCCAAGGTAATTGGCCTGTACGCCTCAAAAAATTTGCTTGTCATGAAAGGCTAAAAAAAGATGGCACCCTGTTCTAGATTAAAGGATACCAGAACCTCTGGTTGATGCAAACATTTAACACTCAGCTATGAACCGAAAGGTTGGCAGTTCAAATTCATCCATAGGTGCCTTGAAAGAAAGGGCCTGGCAATCTACTTTGAAAAGGTGATAAGGCATTGAAAACGCTATGGAGCACAGTTCTATACTGACACACATGGGGTCACCATGAATCACAGGGAACTTGACAGTTACTGGTTTAAAGAGCTATGACACCCACACGTAAGTCGTGACACTTGGGTAGATCCTGGGTGGGGAGGAAAGCTATAAAGACATTTTGAGAACAATTGCACAAATCTGCATTAGGACTACGTATCAGACAGTATGATCATATCAATGCTGAATTTCTTACATGTGATAATGATATTGTGATTATAGAGGAGACATAAGCTGAAGTATTTAAGTGTTGTTGTTGTTGTTGGGTGCTGTCGATTTGCTTCCAACTCATAGTAACCCTACATACAACAGAACAAAACACCGCCCGGTCCTGTGCCATCCTCATAATCATTGCTATGTTTGAGCCCATTATTGCAGCCACTGTGTCAATCCATCTTGTCGAGGGTCTTCCTCTTTTTCACTGACCCTCTACCTTACCAAGCATGATGTCCTTCTCCAGGCACTTGTCCTTCCTGATAACATGCCCAAAGAATATGAGAAGTAGTCTCACCATCCTTGCTTCCAAGGAGCATTCTGAGTGCACTTCTTCCAAGACAGACTTGTTCGTTCTTCTGGCAGCCCGTGCTATATTCAGTGTTCTTCACCAATACCATAATTCAAAGGCATCAATTCTTCAGTCTTCCTTATTCATCATCCAGCTTTCACATGCATAGGAGGCAATTGACAATACCATGGCTTGGGTCAGGCACACCTTAGTCCTCAAAGTGACATCTTCGCTTTTCAACACTTTAAAGAGATCCTTTGCAACAAATTTGCCCAATGTAATCCATCATTTGCTTTCTTGGCTACTGCTTCCATGGGCATTGATTGTGGATACAAGTAAAACGAAATCCCTGACGACTTCAATATTTTCTCCATTTTTCATGATGCCGCTTTTTAGTCCAGTGGTGTGGATTTTTGTTTTCTTTATGTTGAGGTGCAATCCATACTGAAGGCTGTAGTCTTTGACCTTTATCAGTAAGTGCTTTAAGTCCTCTTTGCTTTCAGAGAGCAAGGTTGTGTCATCTGCATACCGCAGGTTGTTAATGAGTCGTCCTCTGATCCTGATGCCGTATTCTTCTTCATATAGTCCAGCTTCTCAGATTATTTGCTCAGCATACAGATTAAAAAATATGGTGAAAAGATATAACCCTGATGTACAACTTTTCTGATTTTAAACCAGGCAATATCCCCTTGTTTAAGGGTAAAGGGTCGTAATCTCTACAATTTACAACTAAAAGAAGTATAAAGAGCATAAATATGGCAAAATTCTAAAAAATAAAGCTTTAGCTCTGAGGTCCCCTCGGAGAGATACTTGCTGCCTCCACCGGGCAATGTGTTCCATGTACTTGTATGTGTCTGGCAGCACCTACCACTCCGGAACTCTGGGATGTCTTGGGATCGCCTTACAATGCTTTGGCGCACCAGTGGGAACTGAGATTACAAGGTGAGTTCCAACTAGAATAGTCCTGCTTTTATTTGGTTTTGCAGGTGTATTTCCCAGTTGACAAACTCATGGGGGTGCAGAAAATATCAATTCATTTATTTTGTAAGGTTTTTTTTTTTTGGCATGTTTGTCATTCCAACCAAACCCCAGGGCAGGCTCCTTGTCATCCTTTCCCAGTGTCTTCAGGGCACACTTGTTACAGACCCCACCTCTCACAGCTCCAGCCATAGTGATACAATAGGACCTGATTCTGGCTTTGCCTAACAGTAATGCAGTCTTGGTTTTTCCAAGCTTCCAAGAAGAGATTTCAGGCCCATTCCAGGGTGACTCTGGGAGCCAGCTTGTCTGGTGTGCAGTGAGACACCTCTCTAGGTAGGACACGGCCATGGATCAAAGATGTCACGCCAGCCTCCCTGGGAAATCTTTGAGGAGGTCAACAGAAAGCAAGTGTCCTGGTGGAAATCAAGAGACCTGGGTTCTGCCACATACCTGCGCATGGGCAGGCCTTCTGAGCTTCAGTGTTCTCGTGTGTTAAATACGTGGTTTTCGCATGGAGAGTTCTAGAACCCTAGGGTTCCTTGAGATGCTGTAGAGATGGCGGGGGACCTAGGACTGGAAGGTGGGGAGCACCAACCAGAACGTTCTCACTTTTATCTGCTTTACAATTAACAGAAATAATTCTTAGTTGACAAACTCAGGCAAGGCAGAAAATGTCAATTCTTTTGTTACCTAAACAACTAAATTAATGTCTGACTCCCAGCCCCCATTCATTCCCAGAAGCTGGATGAAGTGTTCACTTCAGATATTCTTGGGGTTCTCCTTCTCTCGGGACAAGGGTGTGCACTGGCATCTCTGTCTGGTGGCCGCCATGGGTTCTGCTGCTCTCTGCTGATTCTGTGCCACCCCTGGGACAAGGGTGTCTTTTGGAGGCTACGCACAGTCCCGTCTGCCTTCTTTTGGAGGCTACGCACAGTTCTGTATGCCTTTCTCTCCCTCACCATCCCCCACCCTTCTCTTCAGCCCACCCTCCAGCCTTGGAGAAATCCTTTCTAGACTGGGGGAAATTCTCCTTTTGTGTTTCTCTAAGATTGAGACATTGATTCAGTCTAGGCCAGTGAGCGCCCTTCCCCTCTTTTACCTTTTTGTAAACCCGCTAAATTCTCCCAAGTATTACAGGTTAGTCCCCTAATTTCTACTTGAATGGGAGAAAGGTATAGGGAGAAAAACATCAGGTAACATTTCCGAATCTCATTCAGCTATGTGTCCATAAGGGTTTATTTGAACAGAGCATCAGAGACAAAAAACAGCTTAAAAATCACTGGGCTGATGAGTTGATGATTGTTGTAACTGGGCGATGGGTCTATGGGGTCCATTGTACTATTCTCTCCACTTTTATGTGTGTTTAAAATTTTCCCTTATAAACTGTTAAAAAGGAAAAAAGAGAGCGAGAGAAAGAAAGCATCACATCACCAAGTTAGGTGACTGAGGTACTTCCCATCTCTAGAGTTCCATGATTCTATCACTGGTCCCCCTCTGCTTGACCCTGCCAGCAGGGCAGCCCTCTGCTGACACCATGTCCCAGAGCCAGCCCGTCCCGTTACCCCACCCTGCCACTGCTACCAGAGCCAGTGGCCAACCTTTAGCCTGGAGGCTCCCTTCCCCAGGCAGCTTTTTATATTGGGGCCTCGAGCTGTGAAGAAACCGGCCTCCCCATCTCAGGCTCCCTCCTAACATCTACCCCAGCTCCACAGCCCAGTTCCTGCCTCTTTGCAGGGCAGGGATGACAGACAGGTCCTCCTGGATCCCAAATCCTGAGCAAACATTTCTGGACCTCATTATCAACTTCACCGCCCTCACTGGATTCTCTTAGGTGGCTCCTCGCCCTTCTCTTCCCCTCAGGAGTTGTTTTCCCTAGATCCTGTTATTACAACATAAAATACCAAATAATTACTCAGCTATTACTAACAATCACTCCAATTACTTCTGGGACATATCCACAGCATCTCTTGCCCAGCATCTCCCCTCACCAAAAGCTCTTCTTGACCCTCAACTCTGGGTCAGGGCAACAGGAGCCATAGAAACAATATTACCTGTGGCATTTTTAGAAGTTCCAGATGCTCCTGGTACCAGGGTCATGTTACTTCTGACACTGTCATTGAGTAGTCTATAAACGGCAGCTCAGCAGTTCTCAACTTCCTCATGTTCCCTCTTTTTTTCTTTCCTTTTAATTTCTTCCCTAAAATCACTTCTTTCTATAGAGCCACCGCTAGTGTTGAAGTTCCCACTGGCAAAATGAGAAAAGGAAAATGAGTTTTTCATGGGACTGGTTTAATGAAATTGAAGGAACTGTCCTTTTATTTGGGGGTTATGTTCTTCCCATATTATGTTCTTCCTGTATGTTAGTCATAAAATGTCTTTCCTTTCCTGAAATGATGGTACCAATCATCCTACCTCCTCATAGCCATGCTTGTGTGCAATCTCCTACAGTCTGAATGTGGCCTGGACTTCCTGATTTGCTTCTAACAAATAGAATATGGCAGAAGTGATAGGAGGCCAACTCTGAGTTTGGGTTATAAAAAGACTGTGGCCTCCAGCTTGGGTGCTCTTTCTCACTCTCGCTTGAATCCTTCACTTTGGGGGAAACCCATCTTCCATGTTACGAAGCAGTCCTGAGGAGAGGTCCACATGAGCAAGCTTGGAAGCAGATCCTACCCCAGCTGAGCCTTGAGATGACTGCAGCCTTGGCTGACATCTTGACCACAACCTGGGAGAGACCCTGGACCAGAACCACCCGGCTGAGCTGCTCTCTGATCCCTGATCCCCAGAAACAGTAAGATATAATAAATTCTTTTGTTTTAAGCCACCAAATCCTGGGGTAATTTGTTTCATAGCAATAGATAGTTAATACACTTGCCAAACTCATGTAACTTGTCTGTGATTGTGCTAAAATTTGAACCCAGGTGTTATGGATTGAATCATGTCCCCCAAAATGTGTGTCAATAAAATAATAATTCTCCATGAGAAAAAAAAAATGTGTCAACTTGGCTAGGCCATGATTCCCAGTATTGTGTGGTTGTCCACCATTTTGTGATCTGATGTGATTATCCTATGTGTTGTAAATCCTAACCTCTATGATGTTAATGGAAAACCTTGGTGGCGTAGTGGTTAAGTGCGATGGGGGCTAACCAAAAGGTTGGCAGTTCAAATCCACCAGGCGCTCCTTGGAAACTCTACTCTGTCCTGTAGGGTCGCTATGAGTCGGAATTGACTCAACGGCAACAGGTTTGGTTTTTGGATGATATTAATGAGGTAGGACTCGATCTACAGGACTAGGTTGTATACTGAGTCAATCTCTTTTGAGATATAAAAGAGAGAATAGAGCAGAGAGGAGAGGGACCTCATACTACCAAGAAAGAAATGCCAGGAGCAGAGCCTGGGGACTGGGGATACCTGTGCTGAGAAGCTCCTAGACCAAGAGAAGATTGATGACAAGGACCTTCCTCCAGAGCTGACAGAGAAAGAAAACCTTCCCCTGGAGCTGATGCCCTGAACTGGGACTTCTGGCCTCCTAACCCACCTGTGGTATTTCTGTTATAGTAAAAAAAAAAAAAAGCACTAGATAACTAAGACACAAGGTTTTAGAGATTATTTCTCAAGAACCAAGGGCAAGGACCAAGTTCTTTGGGTAAAGTTAATTGCAAACCCTACAACCATCATTAATAGTAGGTGAAATAATATATGTAACATATTAAGTGAAATAATATTTGGCTCAGCCAAACTCCTTTGAAAACTAATGTTCTTACTTGCAAAATGGAGATAACGATATTGTCATTCCTTGTTGTCACAATTATGTGAACTAGCACAGTGCCTGAACACAGTCATTGTTAGGTGTCATCCGTAAAAGGTTAATAAATGGTACCCACAGAATGACTGTATTGACTGATGTTCTAAGGGTGGCTTGTAGAAGAGGGTGACCAGTAAGTGCTGTGACAACTCAGTCACACTCACCTGAGTCACTCCACAGTCCCTTGCTCTGGGGTCTGGGAACAGCTGAGGGTGGAGATCAGGGTCAGGGTGTGGGGTGGAGAGTGTGTGGTTTGTGGGAAATCCAAGAAGAGGCCTGGACCGTCCTCCTGGTGTTTGAGAATGTCCTCCTGCTAAGGGCCAACCCAGGCCCAGTGGGCCCTGGCGGCTAATAGGACCCTCAACGCTCCAATTAGGGGATTATGTCAACAATTCCAAGAAGAAAATTGGTTCCATGAAAGTCCTTGGATTCCTCAGGCTGGGTGGCTTAATGAGTCCCAGCCCAAAGGACCCACAATTTCTTGCTCTGGTTGGATCTTTGCACTCCAAATGTACTCCAAAATAAATAAATAAGTAAATAACATGAAAAAGATGGGCCTCACTCCTCAGCCCTATGTGGAAATGTTTGGGAAAATGTGATGACTATCTTTGTCCAAAGATGTAGAGATTTGTGAAACATGTTTGTATAACTTTCCTTTGCCAACTTCTTGTCGAGGTTTTGTTTTGTTTTGTTCATATCAAAGGAGAAGCAAAAAGGATACGACTTCCAAATGATACCATAACCTACTTACAAAAAAAATACATCTGCAGAACATCCCAAATTTGGCCATTTTCACTGAGGTCCAACAACGTTGGTGGTGAACTTCAGGACAGGAAACACTTAGCTTGTAGTTCTGAAGGCAGGTTACTGCCCTTCTCTGGGTTTTCTCACCCACAAAGTGTCAGGCTTGGACCTGACCAGCGGTTTTCAAATTGGGTTCCTTAGAGTTGCTGGGGGTGCCCTGGGAGGGCTCCTGCCCCAGACGTCAATCCGAGCTTTTGTCTGCCTCACACTTTAGAGTTCAGATTCTGGTATTTTAGAAAAGGGAGTCTCCAGCTTTTGGAAAAAAAAAAAAAAGACTTGAAGATCACTTTCTTACCTCATCTTTAAGCTCTTCTCTAGTTCTGATGTTGTTAGAGCCTGGGCTCAAGAGGAGGGAATACGGATTTAAAATGGCATACAAATACAATCGAGCAGTTGCGCTCTTTGGTGTTTACCCATACGAGCTGAAAACAAGTCCACACAAAAACCTGCGCATGAATGTTTATAGCCGTTCTATTCGTAAATGCCCCAAATTAGAAGCAACCAAGATGTTCTTCAGCAAGTGAATGGAAAAGCAAACTGTGGTTCGTCCATACCATGGAATATTATTCGGTTATAAAAAGCTCCCGAGCCACAAAAACACATGGAAAAACCTTGAATGCAGACGGATAAGGGCAAGAAGCCAGCCTGAAGGGGCTGCGTGCTCTATAACTCCACCTGTATGACATTCTGGAAAAGGCAAAGCTATGAAGACAGGAAAAAGATCAGTGCTTACCAGGGACTTGGGGAGGAGGGAGAGATGGAAAGGGAGGAATAGGTGAAGCACAAGGAATTTTTAGGGCAGTGAAACTATTCAGTGTGGTACTATAAAGGTGGATACATGACTCCATTGGTCAAAACGCACCGGACTGTGCAGCTCAAGAGAGAACTCTAAACTATGGACTTCAGTTAATGACAGCGTATCAATACTGTTACAGTTGTAACAAATATACCACACCAATGCAAGCTGTTAGTAGTAAGTGAAACGATGAGGAAAGGGGACGGGGAGTATTTGCGAAATCTTTGAAGGAGCCCTGGTGGCCCAATGGTTAAGCCCTCGGCTGCTAACCAAAAGGTCGGTGGTTCCAACACACCGGCCCCTCTGAAAGAGAAAGATGTGGCACTGTGCTTCCGTAAGGATTAGCACCTTGGAAACCCTATGGGGCAGTTCTACCCTGTCCTATAGAGTCGTTATGAGTCAGAATCGACTTGACGGCAATGGGTTTGGTTTTGGGGTTTTTGTACATTTTGCTCAATCTTCCTGTAAACCTAAAGCTGCTCTAAAAAATAAAGTCTATTAATTATTTTAAAACGTGTAAAAATGGCTTAGGGGAGGTGTCTGACCTTCCCTTTCTTCACAAGGGGGAAGGAGAATCAAGATCAACAGCCCTAAGGCTGATTCCTGTGGGGCAGAGGTCAGACATGCCTCTTCTCTCCGCCATCTTTACCAACTCTGATACCAACTGTCCCTCACACAGCACTCTCTACTTCTCTTCTGGGTTCAATAATTCATTGCAATGGTCACTCAGAACTCACAGACAACACTCACTGATTATGGGGTTTATTAACAGGCTACAATTCAGGCTCAGGAACACTCAGCATACAGTTCTTCCCTCAGGACAGCCTCTTCTCAGCTGTACCCACAGGCATGCCTCTCCCTGGCCCTCAGCCTCTGCCCTGCTCCGGCGAGTGTTACAAAGCTCTTTTAGATCTGCCACTAAGTGCCCAGAGGCACTCTACTCTGCTAACAAGCCTCAGCCCAAAGGCACTCAGCTTTCTTGCTCCTTGGGCTGGGAGGCCCATCATGCTGTCTCTTGCCGTCATTTCTTTGCTACCGCTTCTCTCTCTTCTGGTTCCAGGAGTGTCTCAACACAGGGATCCCGGGTCCAAAGGATGTGCTCTACGCTCCTGGCTGTTCTTCCTTAGTGGTGATAGGGTCCTCTCTTTCCCGCCTCTGGGGTAGCTCATTTCAAGCCCAGCCAGATGGCAAAACTGACCAATCCCTTTGATGGGCCACAATTACCCACCAATTACTCACAAAGTCCCAACCTGTCACTTGGGTGGGAGTTACAAAACCATGGTGAGAAAAGCCACACAAAAGAGATCCATCACACCACAAATTGGCATAGAAAATATAGGAGACTCAAAGAACTTTCCAGCAGCAAAGAGCATAAATGGCTGCCATGAATAACATGGAAGGAAAGCTGAGGAATTTTCCTTTGTGGGGATCTTTGAGAAGTGGAAGAGTTTGGATGCAGGGAAGAACCGTCCAACCGGGGCTGGGGGATAGATGAGATGACCCATGGCTGGCTGATTCCGTGGCCCTGTGAAATTCCTGTGTGGGCTGAGCAATTCCTGAATGGGGAAAGGCCCTGCAAACTGCAAGGCCAGCTCCTTTATTTACTTATTTTTTACATTTCTTTCTTTCTACCTGAGCTTACTCCTGTCAGCTTTGCAAGGTGGTTATGCATTCAACATTTATTCACTGAGTACTTACTATGTGCCAACAAGGTACAGGTACTGAAGATACAACTGTGAGCAAGGCAAGGACACCCGCCCTCTTGGAGCTTATGTTTGGGAGGTAGACACAAAATCTGAACTACAAACCACAAAGTAATTTAATGACACTCTGAAGGAGTCCCTGGGTAGTGCAAACAGTTAAGCACTTGGCTACTGACAAAAAGGTTGAGGATTCAAATTCAGCCAGAGATACCCTGGAAGAAAGTTCTAATGATCTACATCTGAAAGGTCACAGCCTTTCTGAAATGGAGCTCAGTTCTACTCCTACACACATGGGGTCACCATGAGTCGGCAACTGTGTTTTTTTTTTTTTCCGTAGTGCTCTGAAGGAGAACTGCAGAGCAATGAGAGCAATTAATTGCAGGGGGTCCTGGGATGGGCTGCCCTGAGAAGTTATGTTTAAGAGGAAACCTGAAATAGAGGTGAGAATTAACCAGGTGGAGAGGGTGGCATCTTGGAGCAAGTGAAGATCCCCATCGATGAAGAAAGATGCCAGGGGAGCCACAGGGTGGCCTTTCCCTTTGATACATGCACACACTGGCCATGCCATGTGGTCTCAGCTCGTTTCCAGGTTCTGTGTTGATAAATTTGCTCCTTAGGTTGTCTCACTGTCTGGATTCGCTCTCCTGCCTGTCCTCTACTTCAATGCCTCTCACACTTAAGTGGGCATCAGGATGACCTGGGGTATTTATAAAAATAGATTCCTGGTCCTCACGCCCAGATCCCTGATCCAGGGCTGGTGGTGCTGGCATTGCCATCCCAACCACGCTCCGAGGAGTAGGGCTGTAGTGGTGGGCACTGAATGTGCATTTCCCTATTGGAGCCACCTGTCAGAGAGATGGGGCAGGGAGGCCGGGCCAGGTGTCCCTGAGATCCTGGGGCTGTGGTTTGGGCGAGAAGTGCCTGATGAGCAGAGTGGTCCCCATCACGGTGGGAAGGGACGTGGTGGGGGGGGTACGTGAATCACAAGTCAACACCCATTACCTTCTGGGGTTTGTTTGGCTCTAATGAAACGTTGTGAGAAAGGTGAGTGAAGGGGTGGCCACGGTTAATGGAAGTGTTGCTGCACAGTACTCATGGCACCTAGCAGGCCCTCCTATTTTTCTTTCTTTCTTTTCTCAGAAGATGGAGAGGCCTCCGGAAACCAATCTCTGGTCCTGGCTTCTAGAAGAAGTTACGTGGTGTGGTGGAAAGGGCACTGACGCTGGAGTCAGACCTATCAGACAGAACTATGGCTTGCTCACTGTGTGAACTCAAAAAAGTTACATAACCTCTCTGAGATTCAGTTTCCTTACTAGTGGAATAAAAATATCTTCCCACAGGGTATGATACACAGTGGTGGCTCAAGGAGGGAGAGTCCTCTCCTTCAGCATGTTCTCACCAGGGCTGGGCTCCGTGTCTCCGGGGAGGATGTCCCTGGGGAGGGTGTCCAGCCTACTGCTTCCACCCCCTCCCAGTCAGCCTGGGTCTGCAGAGCCCATGGTTCAGTGAAGAGAGAGCCTCCTGCCTTTCTAGAGGGAGCTACCTGCCTCTGCCCTGTAGCAGCTCTCAGAGGGGAGGGTTCGGCATTCTTTTTCTCCCTGTGGTGTTGGCTGGGCTAGCCCTGCTCCACCCCAGGCCCCTCAGCTTTGCCTGTAGGGAGGGGAAGAGATCAGGCTGCTTGGCCAGTCTTCCTCTCCCTCTTCCCCTCCCCCTTCCCTCCCATTCCCACTATTCTGTCTCCTCTGCACTAGCCCACAAATGGATCCTGATTTCCCAGTGAGATTCCCACCGGGTGGGATGACAGCCAGTGGGGGAGTTCCTTACCTTTGTAGGCGAATTTTCTAGCTGGAACAATATCTGGTCAAAGGAGCCAAAGGGAAGAATGTTGGGGGAAGATTGGTCCCCAGGAAGGCCAAGCCTGCAGGATGATGGCCACGCTGATGTTCAAACTCAGGGTGAAAGAGACCCCCACCCACCCAGGAGGCCTTGGGAGACCCAGCACCAGCAGCTTGTCCATGGATGCTTGCTCTGTGGTGTGGTGGTGCTGATTATCCCAAATAACCGGCCTTTGCAGCTGGGACTGAAGTTGGCTTGAGGTGACAGGTGGGTCTGTGCTGTGGGCTCCATAGGGCTGTATTTCACTGCCTTGTTCACCTCTCCAACCTCAGCACCCAGCACAGGAGCCGGCAGATGCTCAACAAATATTTGTTGAATGAATGAATGAAAAAGTGAACAAATGAATGACAGGAGATGAGGTGGAGATTAAGAGTATGGGCCCTAGAGCTGGACAAGCCTGGCTAGGAACCCTGCCTCTGCAATTTGCTGGCTATGTGTCTTGGGCAAGCTGCTCAGCCTGTCATGCCTCGCTCTCTTCATGTGGGGAGCAGCCACCCCCCTGGGCCCCTGGGGGAGCACATGAGATGAGGTACCACAGGTACACAGCACAGAGGATGGCCGCAGTGCTGGATGCATGTTAGTCACCCTGCTGTCGCTGAAGCACTGAGAGCAGCCTGAAAAGTTTCTGGTGTTGGAGTGGGAGGGGAGCAGGAGTGGAGTGAAGGGAGTGGTCCAGATCACCAGGTCTCCAAAGCGGGCTCCTCAGAGAGGGCTGTCTTTGTTACCTAGTGCTGCTGTAACAAAAATAAAAAAACAATTGCAGGGGAGTCGACTCCTACTCATGGTACCTCCATGTGTCAGAGTAGAACAGTGCTCCACAGGGTTTTCAGTTGCTGATTTTTTTTTAAGCAGATTGCTTCTTCTGAGGCAATTCTGGGTGGGCTCGATCTGCCAACATTTTGTTTAGCAGTCAGTTTGCGCCACCGAGAGACTCAGTCACACAACTACCAAAGCTAAAAGTCCGAATCATGGCCTCGGCTATGTTGACTCCTTCCTTGTCGGTAGCCACAGGCACTCCTTGGCTCCTTGGCTTGTATGCAGTGCTCACGTGACGTCTGTGTTCCCTGGTGTGTGTGTCTGTCTATTCTGTTCTTTTTATAATTCAGAGTGATTAGATTGACTGGTATGATCTCATTAATGTAGCCAAAGAAAACCCTATTTCCAAACAGGATCACATCCACAGGTACCAGAATAAATAAATAAACCAAGCCTGTTGCCGTGGAGTCGATTCCAACTCATAGCGACCCTATAGGACAGAGTAGAACTGCTCCATGGGATTTCCAAGGAGCACCTGGTGGATTTGAACTGCCGACCTTTTCGTCAGCACCCGAGCTCTTAAATACTGTGCCACCAGGGCTCTTCCACAGGTACAGGGGTTAGGATTTCAACACACATTTTTAGGGACACGATTCAACCCATGACAGAGGGCGACCCATTGTGGTGTAACCTCACCGAGACCGGGGAACGTGTTGTATAGTACAAGTAGGCAGATGACGGCTAGACGAGAGGAAGAACTTCCACATTGAGAATGCACTGGAGGAGGGCCTGGCTGGACCCCACAGAGGTCTGGCAGGGCTCGGGTGGGTCCTCTCTGTCCCCTGGAAATGTCAGGGTCACAGCTTTGCTGCCAATCTTACCTGGCTCTTCTGCCTGTGGCCCCAGCTCCCTCCCCACTTCCTCTCTCACTGAAGCCTGAAGAGGCCATTAGCATTGCCATGGTGCTCGTCACTGTAGAAAGCAGAACAGAGAAAGAACAAGAGGACACGGGGAAGGCAGAGGTAAAAAGCATGTGGGCTGATGGCCTAGAGGCTGACCTGGACCAGGGTGGTGATGGATGGACCCCACCGGAGTGAATTCAGGCAACAGCAAGGCCTCTGAGATTATTCCAGCCATCCCCCAGTTCCCGGGCCATACAGCCTCTCCCCAGCCCAGGTAAGGAGGAGGAACGGAGCCCCTCGGAGGTTGCTTTTAGGGTCACCCATGCAGGACGTGCATGTTAAATGGGTAATAGCGGGGTTTTGTGCTATGGGGACCATCTGAGACACTTAGCCCAGTGCTAAGGAGGCAGTAAGGGCTCAGTACGGGAGAGTTCATACCACCCCCCACAACCACAATAGTAGCTCTGCCCAGGAGGACAGGACCAGCTTCCCTCGCGGGGGTTGGGCCAGGATCCAGCTGCAAAAGCAGAGGTGAGCTAGGGGCCTTCTAATGTTTTGTTTGCTTTTGTTTTCAGAATAGCGGAGACTCAGCACACAGAAATAGAGTTCAGCAATATAATTAAATAAAGCTAATAACAAAATTAATCTGCCACATAATTATATACATAGCTGCCGTTTTGCTGCATGGTAATTAGTTATAAATTAGGAAAATTAAACCCCCATTGCCTTGGAGTTGATTCTGACTCATAGCGACCCTACAGGACAGAGTAGAACTGCCCCACATGGTTTCCAAGGCTGTAAACCTTTTCCAATCAAACTGCCACAACCGTTTCCTGCGGATCAGCTGGTGGGTTCGAACCGCTGACCTTTTGGTTAGCAGCTGAGTGCTTTAACCACTGTGTCACTAGGGCTTGCTTAAATTACATAAACAGTCCTCAAAAACAAAAGAAACTGAGGGCCTTTTACATGGCCAAGCCGCACGGTTACAGCATTTCTCTTTTTGCCTGGTTAGCTCTCCAGGGTCTGTCATGGATCTGGGCTGAGAATTTACCTTGATGTACTGTTCAATCACATTTGCTGAGTTTGTGTCTCAGTTGCCTCCATGCCCCAGGGCCCTCTCTCCATCTTCCCATCACCCCCCAGGCCCACCCATGTCCCCCCAGACAAAGGGTCCTTGGGCAGTACACTCAGCTTCTCCCTTATCGCTGCTCTGACCTTCAGGCTACCTTCCCCCCTCAATTCGTCAGGAGCGTCTGTGCCCCATCCCCATGTGGCAGGCTGTGGATGGGATGCTGGCAGGACAAGGGGGAAGGAGGCCAGCTAAGTTGTCAGGAGAAAACGAACATTTGGGTTTAAGATGATGAAATATTTTGCTCTATGATGTCTCTACATATATATTGTATTGCTCATGATCAAGATATTTTTGTATTCAATGGCCAGAGTAGCAGGGGTGGGGGTATGGAGACCCTGGTTTCAGGGGACATCTAGGTCAATTGGCATAATAAAATCTATTAAGAAATCATTCTGCATCCTACTTTGGTGAGTGGCGTCCAGGGTCTTAAATGCTAGCAAGCAGCTATCTAAGATACATCAATTGGTCTCAACCCACCTGGAGCAAAGGAGAATGAAGAACACCAAAGATACAAAGTAATTATGAGCCCAAGAGACAGAAAGGACCACATAAATCAGAGGCTATATCAGCCTGAGACCAGAAGAACTAGATGGTGCCCAGCTACAACTGACGACTGCCCTGACAGGGAACAGAATAGAAGGATCCCTGAGGGAGCAGGAAAGCAGTGGGATGCAGACCTCAAATTCTCATAAAAAGGCCAGACTTAATGGTCTGACTGAGACTAGAAGGAATCCAGAGGTCATGGACTCCAGACCTGTTAGCCCAAGACTGGAACCATTCCAAAAGCCAAATCTTCAGACAGGGATTAGATTGGACTACAAGATAGAAAATGACACTAATGAGGAGTGAGCTTCTTGGCTCAAGTAGACATGTGAGACTAGGTGGGCAGCTCCTGCCTGGAGGGGAGATGAGAAGGCAGAGGGGGACAGAAGCTGGCTGAATGGCCACGGGGAATACAGCTTGGAGAGGAGGAGTGAGCAGTCTCATTAGGGGGAGAGCAACTAGGAGTATATAGCAAGGCATGTATAAATTTTTCTATGAGAGACTGACTGGATTTGTAAACTTTCACTTAAAGCACAATAAATATAAAAATATATACATAGAAAAAGATATTTTCGTATGACTCAAAAAGTTTTTTTTTTTTTTTAAAGAGAGATGAATAAGAGCTAGTCCTTGTTCTAAGAAGCCAATAGGCTGCCAGAGGAAACCAATCTCTATACATCTCATTACAATGCCCTGAGGCATTGCAAGAGGTGAGTCTACAAAGGCCCTGGAGTCAGAAACTCAGCCAGCTGCTTTTGTTTAGGGGAAGGGAGACAGCTCAGGGAAGTTTCAGTGAGTAGCCTCTTGAAGGATGAGGAGTTTGGCAGGTAGAAAAGGAATGATTATAACAGCTAACATTTACTGAGCACTCAAGGATGGGTCAGGCACTGTTCTAAGTGCTGTACACGTATTAACCCATGTAGTCCTCACAGCAATATTGTCAGGCAGGTGCTATTGTTCCCATTTTACAGAAGAGGAAACTGAGGGTCGAGAAGATTGCTACCTTTCCAAAGTCACATGATTAACAAATGGCATTGTTGGCGTTCAAAGCCTAGCAATCTGTCTTCAGAGGCCTCACTCTTCATCTCTCAACCATGATGTCTCTCTGAGGTCAAAAAGAAGACACACCACACAGAGGGGAGAGCGAGAACAAAGGGGTGTATATGGACTGAGTTTAGGTTAGGTGAAGGTGGAAGAAAATAAAGTGGCTTAAATATGCAAGGTTCTACTCTCTCATGTAAAAGAAATTCGAAGGCAGGGACTATACGGATGGTATGGACGTCTAATGAAACTGTAATCTTAACGTGCAAACTCACCTAGATTTAGGAGGACAAGAATCAGGATGAGCACAAAGCTGGTTCCTATGAAGTGAAGTTCAGACAGACCTCCACTCCTCAAATTCTTCTCCATTTCTGACACCAGCCGTCCCCTCACAGCACTCTCAGCTTCTCTGCTGGGTATGATAATTTGTTACAATGGCCACACAGGACTCACAGACCATACTCACAGTTATGTGGTTTACTCCGGAAGATCAAGGAAGTAACAGACTATAACTTGGAATCAGGATCAACTTGGAAGTAACAGAATAGAACTCAGTAGACAGCATGCAGTTTGTCAATCAGGACAGCTTTCAACCAGAACAGCTCTCTCGGCTGGTACCCGTCACGATAGCAGGCCTTTTCTCTCAGCCGGGCATGTGCCCTTCTTGGCCATGCAAGCTCTCCGTCTTCAGCTGTGGTCATGTTGGCTGGGGGCTTGCATGCTTCCTGAGGCTTCTGCTCTGCTGCTGGGCCTTGCCTCACCAGCAGGTAGACCCCTGCACAGGATCTCCTGGGCCTCTGCTACCAGGCCCCTCTAGGCCTCTGGCCTGCTCAGGCAAGCGTTACAACTCTTTTCACTCCGCTGAAAAGTGCCTGGAGGCACCACACTCTGCCAGCAAGCCTCCTGCCTGAAGGCCCTTAGCTCTTTCTCTCTCCATGGGCTGGCAAGCCTGCCGCAGCTGTCTGCCGGTCCCGTCCCGTGTTTCCCGCAGCCTGTACAGCTTCTACCGACTTGAACCATCTCACGCCATCTTCAGAATTACAGCTCTTCTAGGAGGTCCCCTCCTCCTATTTCTTTCATTGCCTCTCTAAACACCTCTGTAGGGTTGGCTGCTTATGTAAGCAAGCTCCTTATGAATTTCAAGGCATGGCCCTCCCAACAGGACCACAAACAAACCAATCCCTGCAAGTCACTCAGTTTTGTTGGGTGTTTTTTTTGTTTTTAATTTGTATTGTGCTTTAAGTGAAAGTTTACAAATCAAGTCAGTCTCTCATACAAAAACTTAAATACACCTTGCTACGTACTCCCAATTGCTTTCCCCGTAATGAGACAGCCCACTCCCTCCCTCCACTCTCTCTTTTCTTGTCCATTTCACCAGCTTCTAACCCCCTCTACCCTCTCATCTCCCGTCCAGGGAGGAGATGCCAACATAGTCTCAAGTGTGCACCTGATCCAAGAAGCTCACTCCTCACCAGCATCCCTCTCCAACCCATTGTCCAGTCCAATCCATACCTTCGGGAATGGTTCCTGTCCTGGGCCAACAGAAGGTCTGAGGGCTATTGGGTGGTTTTATGTACCATATTTGTATAATAAACTGACCAACCCCCACAAGGTGCATAAAATAGACCAATAACAGAGCAGGCTGTGGCCCAACCATTTTTGGCAGAATTATAAGCTTAAGGCCGGAAAGATCATATATAAAGAGAAACCTATTGCACTAAAGAAGCCTTCTGGATTCCAGGTTCTGCAGTTCTCCACTCTGACATCCCTAAGGCGTGACCTTGTCCTCTTGGTCCAAAGTAGCTGGCAGAGCTCCAGCCATCACATCTGTATTCCAGGCAGCAAGATGGAAGAAGAAGGAAAAAAAAAGGATTCATCTTCTCTCTTTAACTGAAACCTCCTAGAAATGTGAAACCACACTAAGTCCCAATAGCCAGGACTTAGTTTCATGGCCATAGCTAGCCACAAGGGAGGATGGGATAGGTAATCTTTTAGCTGGAAGTGTTGGCACCCTAAATAAATTGAGAGTTCTCTTACTGAGGAGAAGGTCTGGAATAGATGTTGGGACAGGCAATGAAAAGAATCTGCCACAGGGTTCCTGGAAGGAGTGGCGAGAGAAGAGTCCAGAAAGTCCTCTGGGGCCAGGTTGCAAAGGCTCTATCTGAGCCATGTGGAGGAGTCTGCATTTTATTCTAAAGACAGTGGGAAGCCAAATAGGTTTTGTTGTTGTTCTTCTTCTTTTTTAAATATTTTATTTTTTGTTGTTATTGTTGAGAATACACAGAGCAGAACATACACCAATTCAGTGATTTCTACAGTAACATTGATTTCATTGAGTCAGTGACATTGACTGCATTCTTCAAGTTGGGCAACCATTCTCACTCTCCTTTTCTGAATTGTTCCTCCGTCATTAACATAAACTCATTGTCCCCTAAGTTTCCTATCTAGTTTTTCTAGTTGCTGTTTTCAATTTGATCCCGTATAGATAGCTCTTAAAAGAGCACAATGCTCAAGGCATTCTTTACCAAATAAACTAAACTTTTTTTTTTTTTTTATTGTTTGGTTTTAAGGAGACTTCAGGGATATTTTTGGTTTAAGGTTTAAAGATTATCATAGGGCAATCATTTTGGGGAGCCTCCATGCTTCAGAAAGTCTGGATTCCATGAGAACTTTAAATTCTGTTCTGCATTTTCTATCTTTTGATCAGGATTCTCCCATAGAATCTTTGATCAAAACATACAGTAATGGTAGCCAGGCAGAAGACATGAAGAAGAACGCAGTGTCAGGAATGGTAGAAGACTTACTAACAACCTGCAATATGCAAATGACACAACCTTGCTTGCTGAAGGGGACTTTAAGCACTTACTGATGAAGTTCGGGAACCCCTGGTGGCACAGTGGTTAAGTACTATGGCTGCTAACCAAAAAAGTTGGCAGTTCAAGTGTACCAGGTGCTCCTTGGAAACTCTGTGGGGCAGTTCTGCTCTGACCTATAGGGTCGCTATGAGTTAGAATCGACTCGACAGCAATGGGTTTGGTTTGGTTTTTTTTGGATGAACATCAAAGACTACAGCTTTAGTATGGATTACACTTCAACATAAAGAAAACAAAAATCCTCACAACTGGACCAAAAAGCAACATGATAATAAATGGTGAAAAGATTGAAGTTGTCAAGGATTTCATTTTACTTGAATCCACAATCAACACCCATGGAAGCAGCAGTCAAGAAATCAAATGATATACTGCATTGGGCAAATCTGCTGCAAAAGACATCTTTAAAGCGTTAAAAAGTGAAGATGTCACTTTGAGGACTAAGGTGCGCCTGACCCAAGCCATGATATTCCCAATGCCTCATATGCATGTGAAAGTTGGACTATGAATAAGGAAGACTGAGGAAAAATTGACGCCTTTGAATTACAGCGTTGGCAAAGAATATTGACTATATCATGGACTGCCAGAAGAACACACAAGTCTGTCTTAGAAGAAGTACAGCCAGAGAGCCCCTTGGAAGCAAGGATAGTGAGACTTTGTCTCACATACTTTGGACACATTATCAGGAGGGACCAGTCCCTGGAGAAGGACATCACGCTTGGTAAGGTAGAAGGTCGGTGAAAAAATGGAAGACCCTCAACAATATGGATTAACACAGTGGCTACGACAATGGGCTCAAACATAGCAACAATTGTGAGGATGGTGCAGACCAGGCAGTGTTTCGTTCTGTTGTACATAGGGTTGCTATGAGTTGGAACCGACTTGACGGCACCTAACAACAACAGCTGGGTACCATCCAATTCTTCTGGTCTCATAAGCCAAATGGGTTTTAACTTTAGCCAAAGATTAAACAGGCCCATAAAACAAAATGAGACTAAATGGGCACACCAGCTCAGGGGCAAGGACGAGAAGTCAGGAGGGGAGAGGAAAGCTGGTAACTGGGAACTGAAGATCGAGAAGGGGAGAGTGTTGACATGTCATGGGTTTGGCAACCAATATCACAATATAATATATATATATATATTTTATTAATTGTTTAATGAGAAACCAATTCGCTCTGTAAAACTTCATTTAAAGTATAATTTTAAAAAAGCAAAAACAAATAGGTTTTAAAACAAGTAGAGTCATGGCCATATTTTAAAAGTAATTCTGACAACAATATGAAAACTGTGGATTTCAGGAGAGCCACACTATCCACAATAAAGAGGCAACAGTAGAGAAACAAATTTATACTAACGTACAAGTGACTGCTATAGAATTCTTGTGTTTTAGAATGGAGGGAAAGGACTGAAAGGCAAAAGGGCTCCAGGATGGTGAAACCTGGTGTGAAAGATCCAGGCCGTGGACTATGCTACCTTTAAAATTGGGTTCTGCTTCCCTTGAGCTGGGATGGGACAGGTAGAAAACTGTCCAAAGTAGAGTTGAATCTGTGTTAGGTCCAGGTGGAACATGTGCCTGTAGCTTACAAGATTTTTTTTTTTTTTTTTTTTAAATACCATCCATTTGCTTCAGAATAACTGGGTCTATGGGGAGTGCTTGATTAAAATGGGGCCCTTCTATGGAACTATTGGGTCAGGATCCCTGGGGGTAGAGCCAGGGGTCTGCAATGTCCATGCTCCTCTCTGGAGAACCACTGGCTGGGATCACTTGAATGATCTCACCTCTACTCTCCCACACCTCACCACCCCTGGTGGTTCTTCAGATCCTAATCAAGGAAGCCCCTTCCTCCTTTGCCAGGGTGACAATCAGTTGACCCATAGAACCTGATCCTGGATTTGCCTTAACGCATCACAAGCAAGAATCCCCATGAGCCGATGATTCTTTTCCTGAGCCACATACTGTCCCCACTGAAGTACACCCTGCCCACCAGGAACCGCCTGGCTGCATTGTCACAGTAGGAAGGCAGAGGGAGCCCCCAAGTCTAGAGCCTGGGCTCCTGCTTTGGGGAGGGGTCTTGGTGATTTCCCTGCCAACCATGAGCCTGGCCTCCTTTCCTGTCAGGAAGAGGGGAGACACCCTGGGGATGCTAGGCAGTCCTGTCCAGACCTCCAATGTCAGGAGGTTCCTAGAGGGACAGGCAGAGCTTTCTGGGGGGTCGGGGAGCACAGGCAAGGGGCAGGGTTCTGTGGGCCCACTGTGTTTTCTCTCCTTCATCCTGGTTTTCAGAGAGGGCTGGTGGCAGATTTTCTTCTTGTGGGGAAAGTCAAGTGTTGCTGCAGCAAGAAAGGGACTTTGGTGCTGCTATGAGAGAAGGGGAGCCCTGGTGGCACTGTGATTAAGAGCTTGGCTGCTAACCAAAAGGATGGCAGTTTGAATTCTCCAGCCACTCGTTGGTTCTACTCTGCCCTATGGGGTTGTTATGAGTTGGACTTGATTTGACAGCAAGGCATTTGGTTTTGGTCTTATATGAGAGAAGAAAGTAGCAACCAACCAAGGCCTTGGAGGGAAGACACAGTCTTATAAACCCTGGTGGCGTAGTGGTTAAGTGCTACGGCCGCTAACCAAAAAGTCAGCAATTCAAATCCACCAGGCACTCCTTGGAAACCCTGTGGGGGCAGTTCTACTGTGTCCTGTAGGGTCACTATGGGTCAGACTCAACAGCAATGGGTTTGGGTTTTTTTGTTGTTGTTGTTTATGGGAAAGAAATCACATCATTTTCCCCTGGGCCCTGAGGATGAGGGCTCAGGGACTAACAGGGGCCACAGGACATGTCAGGCTTAAGAAACCCTTGGGTGCGCTGAGCAACACCACCAACCTCGAAATGGGCATTACTCGCATAGATAGAAGCATGAACTGCCCAGCTCAGAGGCTCTGCAGAGCACACAAGCGCTGATCAACACCTGGTTTCCCCTTTTTCTTGTTTACATCTCCATCTCCTGGCCCCTGCCTAGAACATCTTCCCTTCCCAGGGTAACTTCGAAGCTTCTGCTACAATCTAAGCACAAAAGCAATGAGACCCCATTGTGTCAGGTCCTGAGAATGTTCCATTTGTGAGCGTGGCCCGGCATCAGTGACCCCTTGGGAGGTTGCAGGAACCCCGCCAGCTCCAAGGGAAGGGGACCAGGCTCCAAGGGAAGGACCACATCAGACACTCAAGGGAAATCCTTTTGGCTAAGATTGAGCAGAATGACAGAAACAAGGAAAAAGACAGGGGGACTGTCATTTTGTGAGCACACAAATGGGTCTGTTTTATGTTTCTCTGCAACAACAGGGAAAAGAGGATTTCATTTTGGGACATTCATTTCTCTGTGTGATCAAGAGGTTGACTTGAGAGTGGAAGAGGGTTCTTCATGACAGTCACACTCCAGCCACTGCCTGTCTCAGGCACTGTTTGGGCCAGGCCGTCCCATGGTGCTCGTTGCACAGCCTGCACTCACGCAGCTGGGGGTGATTCAAGATGGCAAGACTGGGGCTGCCAACTCAGCATGGAGCCCGCTGCAGACTTGCAATCAAAGTAGAAGTAATATAATTAGTGTAGTCATGGAGAGCGCACGGAGACTTGACTGTCTGAGTTTATATCCAGGCAACCTTGGGTCAGTCACTTAGCCTCTCTGTGCCTCAGTTTTCTTGTCTGTAAAATGGAAGTTTAACAGTATTGCCTTCATAGAATTGTTAGAAGATTACACGGGGTCAAAAATATACGGACAATGCTTGGCTCTTGGCAAGCGCTTGCTATGGATTGGATTGTGTGCCCCCAAAATATGAGTTTTAAGTCCTAACCCCTATACCTATGGTGGAGCCCTGGTGGTGCAGTGGTTAAGTGCTTGGCTGCTAACCAAAAGATCAGCAGTTCGGATCCACCAGCTACTCCTTGGAAACTCCTCGGAGCAGTTCTGCTCTGTCCTACGGGATTGCTATGAGTGACTGGATGGCAATAGGTTTGGTCTGGCTTTTGGTATAAAAAGGTTATTATCCTGTTTGGGAATGGGGATTCTATGTCATGTTAATGAGGTGTGTCTTAAGTCACTCTTTGGAAATGTAAAAAGAACAGATTGAGCCAAGCAACTAAGCACAGTTGGGGGGAAGATTGAAGCTTCTAAAGACATGGGAGAAGCAATGTGTGTGTGTGTGTGTGAGTGTGCGTGCGTATGCGTTGAGACCCGAGGGCTGTAGAAAAAAAAAGCTTTCAGATTTCCGACAAGAAAGGAGACAGGATAAGTAAAACCAATGCGCTGCTACAAGAAAATGAAAAGGGGGCCTTTCGCCTTTGACCAACAGGGTGCCTTCTATCAGCTCTCCAGTGTCACCAGGTCCTCAGTTCCACACACAGGCCACGGGCCCAGGGAGGGCTGAGTGGGGCTGGGAGAGAGGATTGCTTGGAGGCGGGTGGGAAGCAGCTCAGCCTAGTTGCTGAGGAGTGAATCATGTCTCCATGTGATCGGTGCAGTTCACACTTTGTAAGGGAACAGGGAGCAGCCGGAGCCTGACTTTTCTAAATATACCAGGCAAGCCAAACAGTCGCCTGGCTCCGAGCTAAGATTCCGGACGGGAGGCTGGGCAAGCCCTTGGATTCCACATTTGTGGCAGCGTCTCAGACTGGGGGGGATAGGGGTGCTTCAATTGAGGGGAATGAGGGGCTTCAGCCCAGGGCCATGGACTTCCATTCCAGGGTAAACACCTGTAGGGACTCTGGGAACTCTGGGCTAAGCTGTACAAACAGGCGGCTTCGGGGGCTGGAGGGGCCACAGCAGACTGTCTCTTCCTGTTGCCCTCAACCCTCCCAGGACTGCCTGGCACACAGAACCTACGTCCTCCAAGCTCCCAGGAAGGGGCACTATCCATGACTTCTCCCCAGGGACTGGGAGGCTCTCTCCAAATTCTACAACCTCCTAGAAATGCCACACCTGAAGCCACACGGTGGGCAGCTGAGTCATGGCCTCCCTTGGCTGGAAGCTGAGGTCTCTGGAGGTGCAGGGAATCGCCTAATGGACATACCCAGAAGTGGCCTGCAGGATGGGGCGTGGGGCGGGGTGCGGGGGGGAGCCACTGACCAGTGGTATGTCTGTAGAAAAGTCCGGCTCTCTCCTTGGCAGCAGTTTCCGATTCTGGACCAGTGGAGGTGGCGATGCCAACGCCAGGCTGAGGCCCCTTCAGGCTCCGATCTGCCTGGGTTCTCCTGTGTACGGCGTGGGCTGGAGGTGACAGAGGCGGGGGAGGGCAGTGGCAGTCTCCATGGAGCAGGCGGGGCTGTCGTCTGCCCCTTACTTGGGATAGAGGGTGGAACAGCCTGAGTTGCTGGCAGGCTGTGGTCAGTGCCTGCTGAAAGGCACAGAGAGCTTTCAGGGAGTCGGGCTTGATTAGCTGCCCTGGTGCTGGGGAGGAGAGACAGCGAGAATCTGAAGAAACGTATGCTTTAGAACGTGGTCAGGATGCCCACAGCAGGCAGGCACTCACCTGGCACCATGCTGGCTGCCTGGCCTGGCTCTGGAAGTGGGCTCTGCTCCCTGGCCGTGGCAGATAATCCACCTGCACAGAATTCCTTGTAACCAGACTCCCCGCAGTCCGCAGCTTGCTAATGACCAGCGCCTGAAGAAAGAGCTGAGTCCTGGCAAAGGTTTCAGCTCAGATCCCTGGGCTCCCAGCAGCCACACAGTGGTGCTGCCTCCCGCGACCAGGAGGAGGTGCGGGAGGCCAGCACAGGGGGTAGAGGTGGAGCGGGCTTGTCCTGGGGTGTACAGATGAGGTACACTCAAGGCATGTCCCAGGACCCAACCTCCCCCTGCATCCCTTGTACCTTCGCGGGGAGCCCCATCCAAGGGCCCCCCAGACTCAGAGAGGACAAACAGTCTCTAAGGAGCCCTCATCTGCAGCCTTTGAGAGGCTGCCTGGGTGGGGTACACACATGGCATTCATCTAAAATGGGCATAGCTCCCTGCCCCACCAAAGTCTCTGCCCCAGAGAACAGGGAGGCAGCATGGCAGAATGATATGATTGTGGGCATTGGGCTCTGTGGGATCAGGTTCAAATCCTGCAACTGTCCCGCATCAGCGAGGCCTTCCATGACCAGCAGGTGCAGGCACTTCCTAAGCGCCTTCCTAATTTTCTTCCCAGAAAGTATCAACACCTGCAACTCCACTTAATTATTTCTTTATACGTTTCCTGCCTGTCTCCCAGGCCCCAGTGGGATACTGTTGCTGTCGTTGGGTGCCCACAGCAATCCTATAGGACAGAGTAGAACCTGCCCCACAGGGTTTCCTAGGTTGTAATCTTTATGGGAGCAGATCACCAAGTCTTTGTCCCACGAAGCTGCTGGGTGGGTTCAAACAGCTGACCTTTCAGCAAGCACTTAACCTTTGTGCCACCAGGGCTCCTTAGTGGGGTTCTAGGTGTGGAGATTAAAGTGGCAAAGGAGCCTGGAAGTGTCCCTGCCCTCACGGAGCTTACAGTCCTGGAAGGTGAACAGATGAGGAAAGATGGCAATAAGCGTGTGGATGGGGGAAATACAGGTACATCACAATGACTCAGCAAATAAAAATATTGCAGGGGCCATACTAGTGGTGAAAAAGTATCCCCTGTTGATCTGTAATTCAAATGTGGCTGGGCCCTCTGTGTGTTATCTGGCAACTGGGCATGAAGGAGCACCTAGGAGGAGACCAGAGGCAGTTCTAGGACCTCAGAGTGCTTCCTGGAGATGAGGCCACTGTCTACCTGAAGGAAGAGGCAGGAATGAGCCAGGTGGAGGGAACAGGAGTTTCCCAGGCAGAAGGAATGTACTGTAGGAAGGCCAGGAGGCCAGAAGGTGAGAGCCAAGTGCCGCTGAGGCCCTGCCAGGTGCTCAGAGTGTGGGGGCACAGAGGGCTGGAGGCATGAGCAGGGACAGATCACTAAAGGTCTTCTGGGCATGATCAGGAGTCTGGTTCTTTATCCCAAGAGCCACAGAGAGTCACTGAAGGCTTTGAAGCAGGGAACAACAATGTGAAAACATTTGCATCTCGAACAGTTCTTTCAGTTCTGTTTGAGGAATGGATTTGGAGGCAAAAATGGAAGCTGAGAAGTCATTAAAAGGCCACTGGTAGGGTTCAGGTGAGAGGTGATGGTGGTTTGGACAAAAGAGGAGGCAGCAGAGGAGAGGAGCTGATAGATTCAAGAAATCCTCAGGAGATAGAATCAACAGGGTTTAGCGACTGATTAAGAGTGAAGTGCAGCCCAGTGAAAAAGGAAAGATGCCCCCCAGATCCCTGACTTGAGAAACTGGTGGATGGGGTGCCACTCACCGAGGTGGGGAAGACTGAAGGAGGGGGAAGAGGAGGAAGAGAGACGAGAAGGAGGAGGGAAAGGAGGACAGTTGTTGGAAGGGGAAAGGAGGGAGGATGATAAATTTCATTTTGGATAGAATGAGCTTAGGATGCTAGGATAGTTAAGGTTGTGTGTCAACTTGGCTGGGCCATGATTCTCAGTGATTTGACAGTTATGATGTAGTTTGGCAGCTATGTAATGATGTAATCATCTCCATAATGAGATCTGATATAATGTAATCATGATGAGATCTGCTATGAGCAGCCAATCAGTTGAAAGGGAGTTTCCTTGGGGGTGTGGCCTGCATCCAATATAGGTGGACTTTCTGGCAAGGCTCATGGGCTTTTGCTCACTCTAGATCCTGCATCTGGCCTCTGGTTCTTGGGACTTGAGCTAGCAGCTCACCTGCCGAGCCTGGGATTTGTCAGCCTCCACAGCCTGTGAGCCAAAGCCTTGCTGTCATACCTGCCAATCTTGGGTTCGCCAGCCCCTGCAGCTACGTGAATCAGAAGAAGCCTCCAGCCTGACCCATGGACTCGGAACTCTGCAGCCTCTACAACCATGTGAACCATTTCCTTGATATAAATCTCTCTCTCTTTATATATACACACTTCACTGGTTTTACTTCTCTAGAGAACTCAGCCTAAGACAGGTGCTTACGGGAGACCCAAATGGAGACGTACATAGGGCTCTGAAATAGACACAGGCTTAGGGCAGAGGCTTGGGCATCTGTGTTTAGATAGAACTGAAAACAATGGCAGTCATACTCCTCCCTCCAGCTCCTGCTTCAGCCTGCAGGGGCCTGTCTGGGTGCGGACAGGCAGCATTGGAGCCTGAGTGCCATCCCTTCCCTAGCACGTGATCCAAAGACAGCAGCCCTCCCTGGTTCTGGCTGATGCCTGACACGTGGCCTCCTGCTGCCTCAACAACAACAACAGAAATCAACCAACAATGTGAGTCAAACAGAACATGTCAGTGGGCCATCGCTACTTTGAGGACCACTGGTTGGGACCTCTGCTTTGAAATAAAAAAAGGAGCAAGGACAGAATTTCCCTGTTCTTTAAAATTGTTCCACAAGCCCCTGCCTCAGAAGCACCCAGGAGACTCGTCTAACATTGTGAACCCCAAGCTCCCTGTCCAGAGATTCAGACTCAGTAGGTGTGGGATGATGCCCAGGAACCTGATCTCTAACAAGCAACATGGGTGATTCTTGATGCACATTTAAGTTTGAGAACCTCGGGGTCGGGGTCGGGGTCGGGGTCGGGGTCGGGGTCGGCAGAGGAGACTGAGAAGGATTGGCCAGGGAGGTTGGAGGAAACCAGAAGAGCAGGCTACCAAGAGTAAGATCAATTCAAAAAAGATGGCTGGCTAGGTGTCCAATGCTGATGGGAAGGAAAGATTTGCTTCCTGGGAAGGAGTCCAAGACCCCTCTTCATTCTCTCTCAACATGTCTTTGCTCCTCCCCGAGGAAGAGGAATACCGACCTTAACACTCAGTGTCGAGATCCTGACTGAGCTAATTTGCTAGTGAGAGTGAGTGGAGTCAGTGGGCATTAAGAGGTTGGTGCACATGGGTGTGGCTCTCCTGTCTCTTCCACCCATGCAGCCCTAAGTGGTAAGCTGCATCTGCCTTCTCCTTGAATGCTTGCTTGCCCTTCCTAGCCACAGCCTAGCCCAGCTTGGTGACCGGCATAGCAGTACACACTCTCAATCTGATTATTTCTTCCTGGAACTGATGGCGTGTTGGGTCAGGCTTTATCCCTATTACAGTGGCAAGATCAAAGTGCTGAGATGAAGAAGAGTGGGATGGGGTCAGGTAGGGGGTGAGCAGACCTCATAATTTCCTTTATTCTAAGCCACTACCTCTCACTAGTATAGGAAGCAGGAATGTTCTAAGTGATACTGCCTAGTTTACCAGGACTCTACCCTGGGGCTCAAGCCACAGTTAACCATGACACAGTTGGTTAGCCATTGTTTCTTTTGCATACACGTTCATTAGGGATGCATGGAGAAGTCAGAGTTCTGGGCCAGGATTGGGTATTGTTGGGTTCCCCAGCCTACTTCAAAATCATACCATTATTTCCAACTCACAGTAGGATTGCACTCCAATCTCACCATAGGACAAGGACTAAAAAATGTATACTAGATTTCATGACAAGCAGGTCTCTAGTGACGTTGGTTACCACAGGCGTGACAGGCCTGATAGAAAGAGCCTGGCTGTAGTGATAAGACAGTAGGAGGTAAAGAAATAGAGAAGTTCTTGCAGCCAACTCTTGCAGAGAACAGGAGGAACGAGGGTGGAAGCTAGGGGAGGGCATGGGGTCAAGGCCAAGATGAGGAGGCACTCGATGGGAAAGAACTGGCAAAGAGGAAGTACTGAGAGAGGATCAGATAATAGAGAGGTCCCTGGTTGTGTGTGTGGGGGCTGGGCAGGGGGGGGAGATGGGACCATCTAGAGCATGGAGGAGGCTTTGGCTTCGATAAAGGGTCTCCCCTTCCATTGTAGCAGGAGGAAAAGAAAAGGATGGGCCACCCAGTACAGGCTGGTTGATAGATGTGGTGACAGAAAATGGAAGGAATGGCTGTGATGGCTGTTTTCTCCGTGAAATTGGGGGTGATATCCCAGGCTGAGTGAGTCAGAGGTTTTAGAAGAAAAGGGAGAAAGCATGGGATTCATGGACAGTGTGCTGGGTGGGCAGCCTCGGGGGAGAGGCAGAGGGCAGGGGCCAGGCTGACTCCAGGTTGGTGGTTTGCCAGGAGGATAAAATGGGAGAGCAGTGAGCAAGGAGGTTGAAGATAACAGTGAGGAAAAATGGTGGAACAGGGGAATCTGGGAGTCCGGCAGGAGGGGGCTGATGGAAAAGGTCAAGGGGTCACGCAGACTGGGGAACAGGTAGAGACGGAGGAACAGGGTAAGAGAGCTAGAAGCATCAGAAAAGCCACGAGATAGGCGGGGACAGACAGCAGGGCAGCAGCTAGCTCCAGCTCTGTGTCATACTGTTTCCCTGGCTAAGTTGTATGCCTCTCAGGGCCTCAGTTTCCTCTCCACAGAGTGCTGGCAGAGGACGGCCCCTGAAAGCTGCTCTGGTGCACAAGGGTCTACGTGGTGAGCTGATGTGGGAGGATGCAACCCAGAGCAAAAGGTACTCTCTAAGGTCTAGTCAGATAACTGGGCACACCTGGCCCTAGCAGGCACTACCTGGCAACAACTGGGAGTGAGGGTGAAGTGTGGAAGACACGGCGAGACTCGAGGAGAGTACAGCCTGACAGCTGGTGCCCGGGTCTGGGCTTGGAACCTGGGTGGGGGCCCAGGCAAGGGTGGCAGGAAACTGAGTTCAGCTTGGGGATTTAAGCCCGGGTAGCACCACTGGGGAGCCCTGGTGGCACAGTGGTTAAAAGCTTGGCTGCTAACCAAAAGATCATCAGTTTGAATCCATCAGCTGCTCCTTAGAAACCCAATGGGGCAGTTCTATTCTGTCCTGTATGGTCCCTATGAGTCGAAATCGGCTTGACGGCAACGGGTTTGGTTTTGTTTTGCTTAGCAGCATCGGGCTGGTGGTCCCAGCCTGGGCCTCTCAGACAGACACCTTCACAACCACCTTTCACACCCACTAGGAAGCAGCACGTGGTAGACTCTTGACCCAATAATTCATTTACATATTTGGTGACTGTGGTTTATAGAAAGAAAGGAAGGAAAGAAGGAAGGAAGAAAGAAAAGAATTAGAAAGAAGAAAGGAAAGGAAACATTTCCCTCCCGGTTGGGTTAACACAGTCCCCAATGGGGAAAGCTGTCATCAACAGAGTGATATTTTTCCAAGTGTGTCTGAGAAGCCTTAGCCCTGAAGATCTTTCAAGGACAAAGGTCAGAAATAGGTTTGGGAAATACCAAATTAGCATCGCCCTCCTGGAGATTTCACAAACTGCATTTTTGCGAGATCGGAAAAGTTTAGCAGGAGAGACAACGTTAACTTTTTAAACCAGAGACCTTCCCTAACATAAGCACACCCCCAGCGTCACTCAGAAGTAGTCAGTCCGTGGGTTTCAACGGAACGTGCATGGAACTAAATGAACAAACCACCCCTCGTGGAACAGATCAGCACCAGCACCATCAGCTAGCTGTGGTTGCTGATGGACACTGTCCAGCTTCAGCACCTCCTGGTTATCTATTTGGTATGTCATTTGAACAGCTACCTCTTGAAGAAGACTTTAAGCCTGTTAAAGAGCAAAAATAATCCATGGCACAAATAGAAGCATTTTCAATCTGTGAGAAAAACCACAGTCCAAGAATCAAGTTAACTCACATCCACACAGTGTACTGAACACGCCGCAGACAAGAATTCTCTAGTTCAGACACAGCCTTATAAGGTGGCCTGACATTTTCTCATGGCCCAGGCTGCCCGCTAAAAATATCCGGAGATGGAGTAAGAGTGGGACCTGACCTCCCTGGACGTTTCGAGTATTAACAAGCAGCCTCTCCATTAACTAGGAGTATTAACACCTGCTTTATGACCCAGCTGCAAAAGTTCCCGGGATTTCAGAACCAAGTAGTTCGTCTGCAGGGTTCGCGATGGGGGAGGGCTCTGCAGCCTGTAAAAAAAGAGATCGAGCTGCAAAGCACCGCCCAAGCTCGTTCCTTTGCTCTAATGTGTTATGTCCTGCACTCTTCCAGAATGCGACTTAAAACCTGATTGCCTTTGCTTTATAAGGAGGCGAAAGATTCTTGACTAATTTTCATAAATGTGCCTTTCTGCCCCTTCGGAGTTCTCGGGACCAAAGCTATTTCCAAATTTCTTTTACGTCCAGGGTCCCGGATCGCTTGTGAGGTGCTGCCCCCCAGCGGACGAGCCCAGCTACGACACCACGAAGGCGGAAATGGCGTTTGTGGCTTCAGCCAAGAGCAGCATCTGGGTCGCCTGCACCGACAGCTAGAGAGATGGCGAAACACCGCCGTGGTAATGAGTCCGCACTCTGTAATTAGGGCGCCGAAAACACAATTTTCCATCAGAAAAAAATTTACGAAATGGATACAAGGTGCGTTAAGTTCACAGCCTCTCACCCACATTTGAATTCTTGCTAATCTTATGTGAGCCTTTTAGGGTGAATTGCCTTTTGTGGGAATAAAGGATAATTTTGGTAATGAGACCTGCCCTTCTAACACTAAGATATCTCTCTCAATTCGGGGAAAAAAAAAAAATTCTCTCACATGTTTAAAAGAAATTGGTCAAAAACCACACAGCTCCCTCTTCTGATTCTCAATTCTAGGCGAAAACCCAAACCCACGGCCATCGAGTCGATTCCGACTCATACTGACCCTACAGGGCAGAGTAGAGCTGCCCCACAGGGTTTCCAAGGCTGTAAATCCTTACGGGAAGCAGACTGGCCACATCCTTCTCTCACAGAGTGGCTGGTGGGTTTGAACCGCAGATCTTTTGGTTAGCAGCCAAGCACTCTAACCACTGCACCACCGGGGCTCCCTCGATTGTAGGCTGGGGAATGTTAATAGGTGTGGCTATTCTTGGTAATAGTTGCTTAGAACAGTTTCTTCCCACTAAACTGTATGACAATGAGCCAGGCTGTTTGTGAGGCTTGGGATTTTTTTTCTTCTCCTTTTTAATAAGATGAGAAATTGCAAAGCTTGTCTTCGTTCCTGTTAAAGGGACTGGAACAACACAGCAGTATTTTTGGAATGCTGTGTGTAACACTAGGTCTCTTAATTATACTGATGGTAATTCCTCCAGGCTAGTACACATAATTGCCACAAAACATGACAATGACAAATTAGAGAGCCCCGGTTTCCCAGTACTATCCTAAAACTGTAAAGGTTGTATGCGCTGGGTCGCCTCTACTATTAACTTTACCATCGGTTCCTCAGTTTCAGTCGAAATCACTTTCTTTTTTCACAAACGAGAAGCCTATCTCTGAAGCAGTGGATTCTACACGAGGAGAGGCGTTCTGACCTCTGTGTGGGTTACTTATGTCTAAGCCGTGACCAGAAGGCATATGGCAAGAAAACGTTCCCTTTTGGAAGTTTTTTTATAAGGTTTTTTTTCCCCCCCAAACTCTTCATGAAAAAGTTTAAATGAACAGAAAACTCAAGAGAATCGTACAGTGATCAACCATATCCCCCACATGTAGGTTTCAAAATTGTTCACACTTGGTCACATTTGCCTTATCTCTGTGTATGTAAGTATATGGATCTTTCTGGGCCATTTGAAAGTAGGCAAAGACCACATTCTTGGACACCAGTGACAACGGTCTCTGAGAAAAGACCCAGGCAGGCTGGGGTGGCAAGGAAGGGGGACATATTACTTCTGGAGGCACTGTGAGGGGGGATCCCCTGTACCTTCATTTTGAGGCGAGCAAACTGGGGAGCCACAGCTAGAACGCCAGAAGTGGCCCAGCCCAATACCCCAAGTCAGCATCCTTTCCACTACTTCCTACCGTGAGCTTCAGCGTGAGAAAAGCAGTACCTTGGACCCTTCTGGATTTGGGTGGCATTTTCAGGATGAGGTACTTGAACTTCACCAAACGTTATTTGAATACAAGATGAGTACTTCTGGCAATAGTATGTCACCTTTCAACTTATCAGAAAAGTCAGACTTAAACCTCTTAACATAAGACCCCCGTTTGCTGCACAATACTGTCTACTTGTATCACACTAAAAGTGAGAAATCGAGTGCCTTGGAAATAATTTGCAGCACTATTCCTTACTGTTCATAAATTTAATCGTAAAAGGAAATATAAAAAAAAAATCACCCTGCGAGTAAATGTCAGAAATCTGTCTTTTCTTCCCGTAAGTGCAGCACCATTATGAATAGCAGAAATAGATTTTAAAACCATCGCAGAAAGAGCCGGACTCCGTAACGGAGCTGGAATCACATCCAGACCGATACCGTGTAGGAAATATTAGACTCACTCAGTATTTCAATTCCAGGCAGAGCACACACCAGTTTATTTTGAAATGCAACACAGATCAGTGTTTGATGAATACAAGAATACAACTTCCTACTACAGTAACCGTATCAGGTAAAAACAGCTTCGGAATGCAGGCATAGAAAGTTAAGCACAGTCTCTGAACTCCTTATTTCTAAATATACAAAAAATACATTTAAATTATATAATTTTAGTGAATCAAAGACTTATAAAATTACAATTTTGGTTCTCACAACATAGAAAAAATACAAAAATGACTATATATATGGGTTGTATCATTTTTTCGCCCAAATTTCAAAAAAGCAGTAGGTACTGAATTTGATGCCTTATAATGTTTTTATCTGAAACCCAGAAGTGAAAATAATTTGCAGGTTGAACCACATCAATGCCAACCTTTTATTATAAACAGATAACAAAAAGAAAAGAAAAAAGGAGGGCGTGATTTCTTCATCTACATCTTTCAAGTTGTCCTACTGGAAGTTCTCTCCCCAGGAACCCTTTTGCCTGGGAGGCTGGTGCTTTATTCCATGCTGAACTCTCTATGGTGCCTCCGTTGAATGCATGAGCCCAACCCTGGCAAACAGAACAGTGCAGGATGTAGACGGATTAGCAGCTCCTGTCCACAAAGCACTACCTGTCCCTCAAAGGATTCCCTCTGCCAAAAGAAGGCCCTTGGGGGCGGGGGGGGACTGAAGCTCACAGCCGAGCGGGCAGCCTGGGCAGCCTGGGCGATGACGCCTTCGGCTACGCTCTGAGATGACACCGCTAAGTCTGACAAAATACCCACCGAAACATCGCACTCCTCCCTCACACCTTGTAAGAAGATGTGACATTCCGTGGGGTTGGATCTTCTCAGTTTATAAAAGAACACCGCCACTTCCAAGGAGAAATTAACTCGTGTTAGGGAGAGAGAAACCAGCTACTGTGAGAGGTTACGGAAGGACACAGTGACATGCCATACTTATCTGCCACAAGTATTTTAAATGCTGATGTAGAAAATACACATGAGGGCTGAGACCCTTTTTTGAAAGAGGGAGTTGTCTGCTCTGTTCTTGTTGCCAGAGTTCAATTTGATACAAAACCCCTGTTTGTGACAGGTTGTTTTTCATAAATGGGGACGAACTGTAATGCAGGCTTGAAAAAAACCCCAGTCTCAGCAATCCTGGAAGACCTACGTGTTTTAACCCTTCTTCTGCAACGATCTCAAAAACAACTGAAAACATTTTAACCAAATAAGGCTGATATACCCGAATTGATTCTACTTTACAGTAGAACTACCTTTTGGAAGAAAAAAAAGAGAAGCATGAGACACTGTCTCCCCCACTTTTTTTGTCTATCAAGTACAAGAACAGACTCTCATCCCACCATACCCAAGGTAAGAGCGCTGAATTGAAGGAGAATTTTGATGTGCACTTCAAATTAATTTATTACACACCTGCCTGCATTAAATTTTAGGCTGCAGATTTTCTCCTTAATTTTCAAGGTTCCATGAAATCTGCATTTGAAAAATTAGTTTCCCATCACGGCACTCCTCTGATATTAGCAATTACATTTCAAAATAGCTACTCAGTAAGCAAGACTTTTCAAGTTTTATAGATCAACCAAAAAAAAAAAAAACACCTGAACAAAGAACACAAAATTAAAATCTAATACATGCCTAAGCTTGGGCTTTACATTTTCATACAACTCTTTCTCGAGGGGTTTTCAAAGCACAGTTGAGCCGTTAAATGGTGGAAGGTAGGATGTTAATTAGACAATGTCCATATGGCCAAGATACGTCTTGGCTGCCCCGGCGGCACGGATGTAACTCATGGCTGGCCCCCTTGAACATTTCACTGCTTCTGAACTTAAAACGACTGGGTGGGAATTAAAATAGGATCACAATTAGGAAAAGGATCTAAAGTGGAAGAGTTGAATGAAAATTTTAAAACAAAATTAAAAAAGCAGTGTATAAACCTATCCCTGGATGTTTTTCTGGACTATATTTCTAAAGCAATACCTTTGTGTGCCCTACTCTTCTGGGACTAGATTGGTTTTAGGTCTATAAATCAGAACAGCTACTGGCAATTACATTACTTAGAGGTATTCTGAGACCTGTACTGGAAAAGGTACTGTCATTTAGTAGCTATTGATCTTTCCGTTTCTGAGAGCTGTCATTTTATTAAAATATGATGAGGCTGAGCCCTAGAGAAGGTAGGTTCTTTACGGTGTACACATACTTAGTAAATTCAAGCACGTTCCTTAGTGGCAGGCAGCGATGACTCAATTGAAGACAAACAAAAGGGTTCTATAGTTGTTTTCTGATTACGGGCACTACCCCAAAGCTTCACAGGCATACACATTTTATAATTCATTCACTAGATATGAGGGGATAGATCCCGGCCATGACTTCGGAGCATTCCAGAGAACAAAGTTTGCCGCTTCGAATATACGAATAGTTTCCAGCATGCAGTCAAGCACTTTGAAAGGGGAATGCGAACACACTGCAGACGGAAAGATAACTCTACTGCAAGCTGGCATTCGGCTGGCACTTCATCACGCAGACTGTAACTCTCATGTGTTTCACGTTACAGATTGTTATTTACCAGATACGTGACAGAGACAGGAGGATACAAAATGCCAAATACCTTTCTATGGCCATCCTGTATATGGGAATTTCTGTTAGAAAGAGCATGCTGAAATGGGCCAGCCAGGATGTTTTATGTAACAGCCTACTTCTTCTTCTTCTTTTTTTTTTTTTAAATAAAATCCCAGACCAATGTGACACTGGATTTTGGTTTTTGTTTTGTTTTCTTTAATATTTTAAAAATAGTTCTTACTTATATTCTATGAAACGTCGTGGGAACTCAAAAAGTCTGCAGCATTTTTTGATCGTTGAAAAGTTTTTGCTTTGTTTTTGGAAAAGAGCAGGAGCTATTCAAATTTCCTGTGTTCGTCAGTATGCGAAAGGACCTTTCTCCTCTGGTATATCATGTGGAAGTATAACTGGGGAAAAACTGCGAAGAACAGAAAGAAGAACTGGTTAAAGAGATCATTTAAAGCTGCGTGTTGTTGTCAGAACACATGGATGGGAGGTCTTCTCCAACCCTGGGGCTAGTTTCTCACCCAGCAACCGAGGAAGGTAACTAAGTAAACTCGGGGAAGGAGGCACCTTCAGGATGGACCTGTCTGCCTCTCATCGGCACGACTGTATTAACTAGCACAGAGACTTACCCCTCCCAGTTTTAGCTGAGGGTAAGGCCACTGTGGAGTGGAATGACAGGCACTATTGTCACTCTCACTACCAACCAGGATGCCACAGAGCCGCTGAATAACATTCCTTAAACTTTTTCATATTATCTTCACATTTATTCTCTGATTACTTTCACAACAACCAGGTGAAGCATTCTATCGATGGGGTTATTCCTGATTATTCCTCTGTCACAGAGGAGGCAAGAGACTTGCCTGGGGTCTCACAGCCAACTGCTGACAGAGTCAAGACCAGGCTCTGGGCTTCTGACCCTCAGTCTAGGATCCCCCCGCCCCCTAGGCCCCATCACTGCTCTGTTACCTAGGGCTCTCCCCCTATCTAGATTCAGCCTGTCTGGCATTTTAAGAAAAAGTACTTCCAGTCTGAGGGGAAGGAATGCTAATGCATTTGATTTGAATACAACTAAGCCAGGTTTAGGTTTGCGTGTGGAAAAAGTCCTTATGAAAAGTAACCTGCATCTCAAGCACTGAAGATTCTGTTCCTGGTGACTTCAGGGACTACTTTAAAGAGTAATGGCTCTAAAATGAGTGGGCTGGTGCTGCCTCCCTAGGGAGTATCTGGAAATGCCAAGCAGGGGAGGGGAGTTGTAGGTTACTGGCATTAGCCTGGGGGGCCAGGATCCTAAAACACTGACTGCAGTCTCCCACAACGAAGAAGAGTGGTCCCAATGCCTATTGTGTCCTGCTGGGAAAAGCCACTCTAAGCTATCTGGGCATGATAAGGTCACTGTAACTGGGGGTTCAATAACCAGGTAAAAAACCTCCAGGTGAGATGGCCTTTGGTATACAATATCCTCCATTCCCTCCTCTCCCCAACAGCTCAAATCTCTATTTCCTGGGAGGTAGGTTTCTTCTACTGCCAACTCTCCCCTAACAGCTTCTTCCTTACTAAATGGGACGAGTTGGCCAAATCTCATATGATCCTCCCAGAGAATTCCAAGCCATCAGTGGGTGTGTGCACACAATCTGATAAGCTGCAGAGGCGGCCCCGGTGCTGAGTGGTGCTGCCATCCACTCCACACGCTATTTTCAGGCAGGAAGTTATTCACAGAAAAGACCCAGTTTATGCATATAATTCAATTGTGAGAGAATTATTTTGGTACGACAGCCAGAAAATTTGACAAGCTCTATAATCTAAAAACTGGAAGGAAAGATATAATTAAACCATAAGGAATGCTAATTGTGCTCATTTAAACATGTGAGGCCAGTCAAATTTCTATAGCTTTGCTTTAGTAAAGGGAAACTTTGGGAAGACAGCATGCTATGGACTTTTCCACTGGTTGTGTTAGTGACTACACCACCCCATACAAGGTGGCTACGGCCCCACAGCTGGTTCAGAGGCTCTAAGGGAGGATAAAGACCCAGAAGCCATTCACTGGGCCAAGGTGGCAGCTAAAGGAAGAAGATGGCCAAGTATCCCTTTATCCCCACGGGCAAGGCTGTTGACTACCAGAAGGGTCAATTGCCAGAAATGGGGCAAGATGTGGCCCTTTACTTCTTTAGACCTCCCAGAGGATTCTCAAGACCAAAGAGAATGAGATGGGGGGGGGGGTGCGGTGGGCAGGGGGAGTAAGGGGTAAGCTTGGGCTGGAGATTCTCTACAGCTAGAGCAGTGACTTCCTGGTGGCCAGAACTTGGATGTCACTGTCGGGACACTGTCTCCATCTGAATTACCCATGTGTTCAGACTGAATCCAGCTAAAATGGCTGAAGCAATTCCAGATGTATGGCTATCATTTTTAGCTACACTGGGCCACACTGAGGAAAAATACTCCAAGAAAATGGCAACCTGACCATGGGCTATTGGGAGTCCTATCCTCTGCTTTCCCAGTTCAAGATACACAGAATGGAGATCACTGCTGTGCATGGGTGTCTGTCTCTGTGTGTCGGGAGGGACTGGTGGGTACGGGGCCTCCCTTCCCTTAAGAAGATGGCCAGTCCCTTCAGGGCTCTATTCCTCTCTAGGGAGTGGAGGACTTGGGGGCTGACAGCAATCGGGGATGTTCTTTCTGGGGTGAGTTTCCTCCTCAGTTTCTCTAAAAATCAGAGGCGTGATCACTGACAGCCTGACAGTGCCTAGCTTTTGGTGCCCTCATCCTACATCAGTATTTCTCAACCATTTCTTCAACACCCCCAACAGCCAATTTTTGCCTCCTTAAGGGCGATCTCTCTCCATTGGAAATGCGTGCCCTACATGCACAGGTAAATGAGGAAGGCAACCCTTGTCACTGATACCTTATCATTCTGTCCTAGGTAGGCGAGGCCATCTTGGGGGGGAAATGTAGACCAGGACTTAGAAGTCTGCTGGGTCCTGCCAATACTGTATTGAACTAGCATTGTCCATACTGCACCCAAAGCAGTGCTCTGGAGAGGACTCCAAGGCACTCCTGGGACCAACTCATGAGCCACAGTTTGGGCTATATGTGCAACAGTGGTCAGGACCACAAAGAAAAGGTGTTGCTTTCTATAATACATTTATATCATTGATTCCCATTAGAGTAGATTAAAAGAACCCTAAATTGTAGCAAAAAAACCAAATTTGGTAAAGACTGCATGCCAACAGCAACCTATCCTAATTCTACATTTTCCTGTTACAAATACAAAGCCTTGGAAAGTTGGAAATGTGCTGTTGGCAGGAATGAACGGTACAAACTGGACTCAATATTAACAACCTGAACTACTGAAAACACCCAGGGAACTGGCTCAGGCCAGAAGCAGAGCAAGCGCCAGCAGACACAAAAGGTGATTTGTAGCCGAGCTACGGTCTAAGCTGCCATCTTGAGACGAGACGGGGAGTCAGTGATTTGGAGAGAGTCATTTAATCTCCATGTAAAATCTACCTTTCTCCTGGATTACAAGAGTTAAGCTGCCTTAAAAAAGAAATATTATAGACTTTAACTAAGCCAAATATTCTTAGCAAAAGGAGGCCGAGCCTGGAAGAAGGGGGAAGGAAGTGAGATAAGGAAAGCAGACTTCTGTTGGGAGGAGAGTCCTGTCCTCCTCTCCAAATACACAGCTGGGCCTGAGGTCTGTGTTTTCTCTTTTCTCTTATTCACATTCTGTTCTTCCTCCCTCCTACTCCCCTGATTGAGGTGAAGAAGAAAATCCCACAGAACTGGGTATGTCTTCCTTTAGGAATCCTATCACGGGAGGGCTGCCTGTGCTTGACCCTTTAGTACATCAAGAGGTCAGTGGGCAGAGGCAAAAAGGCTCGACTGGTTGGCTCCCAGATCACAAAATACTAGAGGTACAGACAGACAGGTTGTCCTGGAGAGTGGTTTCTGGCCACTGAGGCCCCTCCTTCTCCTCGGACTGGAAATGTAGAAATTCTGAGGTAGGGTTCCTCAGAGTTTTGTTGATTTCATGAAACCCTCCCCGTTCCTTTCCCAGGTATCCAATATGGAATACATCTTCCATTTATTCTAAAGACTATGTCGAATTTAAATAACCCGTGTGGTGTCCACTGGGCTAACCCATGCTATTCTGGGTGTAGCAAAACTGCAAGTAGGAACTGTTGCTCCAGAGACAGGAAAATGAAACTCCAAGGGGAACAAAATTACAAAGGTGAAAAACTGTATGTTAATTTTTATTACTTAAAGTTTTAGACTTCATATTCATCTTTTGTTTGAAAATCAACTACCTTTCACATTTGAGGTGAGATGGCCTTTTGCCACCATGGCTACATCGCCAAAGAGGAGGACTTGATAATTAATAAAAAGTGGAAAATGAATCACAGGGCAGAATTGCATCCAAGAATTTCTCCAAGATAAACGTTCACATGAAATCTGGCTGTAGCTTTTTCTCACAATGTACGAAACACAATTTTCCACCGAAGGACACAAACATGTCACTTTCAATTGTCAGGATGATTCAATTGGTTACTGCTGTGGGCTGGAGAAAAAGCCAACCTGCCTGAATTTCACCTGGGGTTTTAGGGGGAATACAGCATCCTCTATGGACTAAAATAAGATTCACAGTTATAATGGCTACAGAAATAGCTAAGTGAGAAGAAACTGACATTATATATCCTCAAGTGTAACAAGATCCTTTTGGATATGGAGAAATTAGTCACAGGATTTACAACTGAACATCACAATTGGAGAAAAGAACTAAATCTTTCTTCCTCAGCAAACAGGCCTCATCTTTCAGAAGCTTCAAACATGCCTTTTCCTCTCTGCTTCTGAGTATGCTGAGAGGCACATTTGATGACCCATATATCCAAACCTTTAGCAATACCATGAAAATACCTGGAAGCCATTCTGAAGAGAGAACATTACGTCCCATGCAGATGGTTTTAGTGCTCATTTCCAAACAAGAAAATGAGAAATATGGAAAAAAAATTTCATCTATTTTTACTTTGTTTTTATCTGTTTCTGGTTAAGTGATCCCTTAAAAGTGAAATAACCATTTGTTTTGATATAATAAACAATGAAACATCTTTTTACAATGTTTTGAAATACCATACCGAGCAGCTCTCAAGGGGCACAAAAATAAAATCAAGGCAAAGTCTTTAATGGCTTTTTTTTTGGTTTCGTTTTCACTCAATAAAAACCAAAATCAAAACCGTTGCCACTGAAGTCAATTCCACCTCATGGTGACCCTGTAGGGCAGAGTAGAAGTGCCCCACAGGACTTCCAAGGCTGTAATCCTTACAGAAGCAGACGGCGACATCTTTCTCCCTTGGAGTGCCTGGTGGGTTGGAGCGGCCAACCTTTCAGTGAGCAGCCAAGCACTGAACCACTCTGCCACCAGGGCTCCTTTTTCCACTCAGTACTCTCCCTTAACAGATAGTGAACCTATTCTAGTATTCCCTGTTTTAAACCCACATACCGAGAAGGGCTGCATTTTGGCAGCTACACTGAAAAGGGTTTATCTTTATTCAATGACTGACAGAGAAAATTCCCATTGACAGTCAGCATTCAATAAAAACCAAAGCTTCCCCCAATACATTATATGTCCATTTACTTGGATACGGTGTAAAACAATCAAAGACATTCAATTCTAGTTATTGCACAGGCCAGTTTTTAGTCATAAATAAGTATAAGCATAACTGTTTACTTACGTGGAATGTAAAAGATCATTACCAAAATCAGGAATGCATGATAGTCAAAGGAGAAATTGTATTTGTTAGGTAAACTGATGGAATACAGGCCAGCCTGTCTGACAAAGGGCAAAGCCGCGTATATTGTAAGCAACTCTCCTGATACTCCCATTGGGTACAGTACAATGAAAAGCGTGTACCTAAAACAAAACAAAATATTAGTTACTGAGGCGTGAAGCCAGCTTTAGGAGAATGACGCGCTCCCACCCTTCTCATCGGTACTGGTCTTTTAGGAACCTATTGTTTATAAATTATCCTGTGGGAAATTTAGTTAACAGTTGGTAAGACTGCTTAAATTCAGGGTTTTTATAAGCCAGTTTTTGAAAATGGCTGGTGGCAGGTTCACGTTTCTGAATGTTCTAAAATAAAATGTGTTCAGTCAGCCTCAAAATTTGGCCTGACTAAATAAACAACTCTTGGAAGCGACTCCTTAAAATAACCAAGGTGACGGCAAATACTGATAAAGTAGGATTTATATGGAAGAATCCTGCTCTGTGGGATATGGGAGGAGCTGGGGGCTTGGAGGGGCAGGGCGAAAAGGTGTCGGATCCAGGTATGGAGGAACCTCTACACCACCCACCAAGTCTGGTCTTGGACTGAAAACAAACAGCACATCAAAGTTTGTATACTGCCACTATCTCCAATGTCTGCAAGTGCTATTGTGAGAAATGAAACATACGAATATTTGCTAAACATTTTAAAATTCGTAATAGCTTTTGGTCATTATGTAACTTTCCAAAAAACAAAAACGATGATTAGATTTACCCTCACATGGGTGGATCTACACATTTTTTTCACTTTAAGAAGGAGATCTCTATATTTCAAAAAGAGTTCAGAGAGCAGTTACTACCCCCAGAGAATTGAGGAGACGGTTACCACTCCACGGAACTAACTGGTAGCCATCCTGAAGTCTAAGTATTGCCAAGGGAACCGGCAGCTCAGCATTTAAAAGCCTTTGGCTGTTCAAGGCTTACAACAAGCACTGGGCTCCAAGCTTCTGGGCATAAGGATTGTGTTGAGGAATTTGTAACGATGAAAGAAGGATGTATTCCCCAATGCTAATTAGCCATGGATAGTGGAAAAAGAACAATCTTCCACAGGCCATGAAGAACAACGGACAAAAGAATCTTTCTCCAACAGGAAAATCAGGACTTGGTCAACAAACTTCCCCTACAACCAGGGTAGACAGTTGTCACAATGCCTGCTCGGCAGGGTTTCATATTTGATTAGTAACTGCTATGTTTTCTCTTTCTTCCTTTTTCCTAATAAAAATATTTATTGCCAAAAAAAATACATGCAGTATAATAAAACAGGCTTTCTCCTGCTGGAAATGTTGGGAACAACTGGTTTATGTTCCTAATTTAATCACTAAACTCATAAATGCTCTAGGAACCACTGTTTTCCTTCCATGAAATGAGGCATCTGGGCCCCAAGGACAGTTCTGATGCTTCTGTTTTGTCGCTGTCCGTCATGGTCTTTTCCAATCCAGAAAACTGCTCACAGCGGCCTCATGATGAACTACCAGTCTTTTACCCAATTCACAATGAGTTTTACTGATAAAAATCAACTGATAACAAGCTAAAACTGCCATGCAAGATTTATTATTAGCCAAAAATTGATATTAGAGTCATATAGTTTCCTAGCAAAATTGAGGCCAGGTGAACTGGACTAGGTCCGAAAAAAAAATCCTAATAGCAGAAGCTAAATTTGATATGGACAAAAAGGGATGTTACATCAAAACTTCATTGAACAATATAACTGAAAAGAGTTGATCCCAATAAAAAATAATTTAAGTAGACTAGACATTTAAAAGTGCTTCTATTTATCAAAGTAAGCAGAGGCCCTTCTGATAAAACCCACAGGCCAGATTTTTACCCAACCCATCTCACACAATTGTATTTTTGGAAACCGAGAGGCAATATTTAGGCAATAGGACAAATGCAGTTACGGGTCATTTCAAAAGCAAGTCTCCATTCCATGTGCTTTTTTACCTGGCCCATTTGATGAGGTAAGGCAGATGGTTTAACAGACTGAATGTGTAAAAGGAGTAACGGATAATTTCTGTGACTGTCCAAGCAACAACAAACAGGAGGACACTGTCTTCGTTTTGCACCTAAAGCAAAAGGAAAACAAAAGCAGACACATGAAAACTTTAAACACGCTACTTAAAATAAAGGCAATAACCACTGTGAGGAAGCACTCGCAAGGTACATGGCCCATGTGCAGAGTCAGGAAGCTGAGGTAAGCTGGCATGGCCACGGGTCCCTACCCTCAGTGGCTGTAGTGCAGCAAAGAAAGAACCTGCCAAATAAGGGAACACGTGCCTGTGATAAGAGTTGCGCAGAGCTAAGCGACAAAAGCAAGTGGGCCTGGCAGCAGACAGCGCCCGGACCTGAGCACTGACTTCGGAGCACTGATTTTTAGACACTGTTTGCACAGAGCAAAGGAGCTCTGCTTCCTGACGAGTGAGAGAAGCAGGGAAGGGGACCTCAATAGGCTGTAGTCCACAGGAAGAAACAGCACCTGAGTGAGTTTCTGCGTTTGCTAGCCTGATGCCGAGAATGTGAACTGATGTTTGTGGGAGTAAAGAGTAGCTAGGTAAGAAAGGGGACAGGGCAGACTGGTGGAAGGCTTGGAATTTTGATGAGAATTTTTATTCGATTTGCATGATAATTGGGGATCTGGGAAAATTTCAAAGAAGGGGGATGTAATCATTAAAACACAATCAAAGCTGAGGATAACGCACTGTGTAGGATGAGTTTAAGTTGGGGAAGAGCTGGAGACCATCTAAAACCCACTGCCATCAAGTAAATTCCGACTCCTTGAGATCCTACAGGACAGAGTAGAACTGCTCCACGGGGTTTCCAAAGAGCACTTGGTGGATTAGAACTGCCAACCCTTTGGTTAGCAGACAAACTTTTTTTTTTTTTTTAATGTTTATTTGATTTTATTTTTTAAATAATTTTTATTGTGCTTTAAGTGGAAGTTTGCAAATCAAATCAGTCTCTCACATATAAAGCAGCCAAACTCCTAACTACTTTGCCACCAGCGTTTCCGGAGACCATCTAGCAGGGCCTATTTATGCTCTCCATTAGTGACCTTCCCCCAGACTGTTGTGTGCTGTTGAGTCGACTGGGTTCGAACCACCAACCTTTCAGTTAGCAGCTGAGTGTTTAACAGTTGCACCACCAGGGCTCCTCTCCCACACTAGGCCTGGTTTAAAACTCAACGATTCCGACTCATAGCGACCCTATAGGACCCTATAGGACAGAGTAGAACTGCCCCATTGGGTTTCCAAGGAGTAGCTGGTAGATTTGAACTGCCAACCTTTTGACTGGCAGCTGAGCTCTCAACCACTGAGCCACCACGGCTCCTTAATGCTTAAAGGATTATAAAAGCTTCTATGCTAATCACAGGAGGCCAGGTAGAGCCAGAAAGGCTTTGGAATTTCTAGCCTCCTTTGAAGTTGTTTTTATGCTAAAAAAAAAAAAAAAAAAAGGCCAAAAAACAATAAACATATTAAAGAGCCCCTTATGTGCCCTCCCCCAGGAGATGTTCTCACTTGATGCCTTAGATTGTGAATCTTGCATGGAAACTTACTGCTACGGCATTAACTCTTAACATCTCTATCCGTCCATCCCACCTCAGCTGGGTTTATCATGATCATTTGTCCTTGAAAACCAACAGTAAGAAACAACCTTGTACCTTAATTCACTTCAGTTTCCTTGCATCCATAAAGGCAGTCCAAGACTTGGATGTGAGTAAGAGATCCCACTCAGTAAACCGCACACATCTCGATTACAATATGGGCCTTTTAGGTCTCGCTACTAACACACAAAAATATGGCCTTATGCCTGAGACTAGAAGGACCCCGAAGGTCATGGTCCCCAGACCGTCTGTTAGTCCAAGACAGGAACCACTCCCAAAGCCAACTCTTCAGACAGGGATTGGACTGGACTATGGGATAGAAAATGATACTGGTGAAGAGGGGGCTTCTTGGATCAAGTAGACACATGAGACTATGTTGGCATCTCTTGTCTGGAGGAGAGATGAGAGGGCAGAGGGGGTCAGAAGCTGGCCGAATGGACAAGAAAATAGAGAGTGGAGAGAAGAAGCATACTGTCTCATTAGGGGGACAGCAATTAGGAGTATATAGCAAGGTGTACATAAAGTTTTGTACAAGAGACTGACTTGATTTGTAAACTTTCACTTAAAGCACAATTAAAATTAAAAAAAAAAAAAATGGCCTTATAACCTTAACTTTTTTTTCTTTCCATTTGCAATGTTAATAGTTTTTAGTACTTAAATTCTTCCTCAGAAAGTGTACATGGAGTGATCCACCTACACAATGAAATAAGTAGTCATTTACATACCTATTAACTAAATTGCTCTGACAAAGAATTTCATAAATGCATAGCTACTATTCTCTAAAAATAATAGGAATTTTATACTGTCAAGAGCAAGAGTACTTTTTGTTTTCCTGGTGCTCTTATATTAGCCAAAGTAAAGCAAAAGTGAAACACCTCTAAATCTTTCGTGTTGAGATTTTTCAGTATGCCCCCAAATCCTTGCTTAAAACCCATCCATACCAAAATATCATTTCAGGGCACACTTTGCTTTTTGATGTAATTTGTTGTCCTCTTCATCTTAAAGAGATATGTTTTTACAGTGATGGGCTAAAGCCTTGCCTAAAGTTGTCTGGGTTACAATAGGGAGGTCCTTTAATATCCTATACTGTAACCATCTTGAAAGCAGGGAACGTGTTTTATTCATCTTTTGATTCCCAAAAGCAAACCCAAAACCCACTGCCACCAAGTTGATTCTGACTCACAGTGACCCTACAGGGCAGAGTAGAACTGCCCCATAGGGTTTTCAAGACTATAATCTTTATGGAAGCAGACTGTCACATCTTTCTCCCATGGAGCGGCTGGTGGGTTTGAACCACGAACATTCTGGTTAGCAGTTAAGCGCTTTAACCACTGCACTACCAGGGTTCTCTTTTTCACAGCTAAGAAGCTCAATAAATATTTGTGGAACAAATGAATTCAATCTTAATTAGGTTACTCCAAGACTCGTGTCCCTTCTTTTTGGTGGCCAATATTTGTTTCTGTGTAGTCCCCGTGACCTTCAAATAGATAGGCAAAAACAAATATAAAACCCCAAACTGCCTACTGTGTCCAAGCTGAGAGGTTATTTGATTAACACTTTCCCCTTAAACCAAAACCCACTGCCGTTGATTCCAACTTATAGCGGCTCTGCAGGACAGAACTGCCCCATAGGGTGCTAAATGTAGTTATATGATTCAGCAACAACGAAGCGACTCCAGTACAGAACGGAAAAGCCCTTGCTTATAAAAACTAAGAGATTCAGAGTTTTGGGAAACAAAACTGGCTGTTTAAAAAAAATGGAAAAAACAAGTGTTGATAAAGATGTGGAGAAACTGGAGCTCTCACTGCCTTGTTGGCGGCATGTAAAATGGCGCAGCTACTGTGGAAAACATTTTGGAAATTCCTCAAAAAGCTAAAAGTTAAACATAGAATTACCACCAATCCTAATCCTCGGTACGTACCCGTAAGAATTGAAAACAGGGGCTCAAATAGATATTTGTATGCCCATGTTCACAGAGCATTAATCCTAGTAGTCAAATGGTGGAAACAACCCAAATGTCCATTAGCAGATGAACGGAAAAACAAAATGTGGTATATACACATAGTAGAATATTATTCGGCCCTAACAGATAATGAGTTCTAAGACATGCTAAAATATAATGAACCCTGAAAACATTATGTTAGGTGAAATAAGCCAGACAAAAAAGGACAAGTATTATATGATTCTTACACGAAATATCTAGAATAGGCAAATTCATAGAGATAAAAGTAGATTAGAGGTGACCAGGAAGTGGGGGGTGAGGGGAATAGGGAATGGGCTAAGGAGTACAGAGTTTTTCTTTGGGATGATGAAAAAGTTTTGGGAACAGGTAGTGGTGATACTTGCACAACATGGTGAGTGTAATTAACGTCACTGAAATAAACACTTAAAAATGGATAAGACGGCAAATGAATGTACTTACACAACTAAAAAAAAAAAAAAACCCAAAAGTTATTACAAAAGAAAAACAAACCAAAAAAACCCAGTATTCAGCCACGTTAATAGTCTCATCCTGATTACTACATTCTAAACAGACCAGACCTCACAGGGGTCAGAGTCAGGTATAAGAAGCCCTGAAGTAAACTAGCAAAGCTTACCTGGGAAAAGGAAAAACAGGGTAACACTTTAAAATACGTAAAAGGGTTCCATGTGGAAGAGGCATACATATGGACAGAGACCAAGGGATAAAATTAACATGGAGTAAAATGCCTGGCTCAAAACAAGAAAAACTATGTAACAAAACAGTTGACTAATAAAATAGGCTCCCTCCTGGAGCTGTGTGCTGCTCCCAAGAGATTCCTACAAAGGGGGCAAGGCTGAGCTGGATGGTGGCTGATAATGGCTTCCAACTGCCGTATATTTACAACCTATACATGGAAAAGGCATGGAGCTCTGCCCCATTCTAACTCCCTAATATGAGCTGAAATTTTAGGTGATTAAAACATGGGGTAGAGACTTTAATAGTACTTCTTAAAAATAATTTTCCTTTTAAAAGAAAGCAGGAGGGGAGAGAATAAAACATCCTTTCATTACTTATTGCTAAGCATGTGGAATAGGAATATTCTCTGGCTCTTTATTCCCACTTCAACAGTAAGGTCTTCAAGGGGCCATGGCTCATCTCGTCTGCATCCTCTGACCCTGGCGCAGGTCTGGACACAAGTGACGTGAGGAATTAATGTCCCTTAACGCCAATTGACAGCTTTTTCTTTTTCGAAAGCAGGAGTTGGGAATATTTTTCTAACAAGTGGGAAATCTCCTTTCTATCAAGGGCCAATGACTAAGAGAAAAAGAATCAATTAATGGGTTCAGAGACGTAAAAAAGGCAGCTTAGCTTTGGATGGGTTTTTTGAGGGACAAAGGACTGGGATTATAAAAAGCTCAACTCAGCTGCATTTTAAACTAAGAACTAGAAACCTACAGTTTCATTAATTATCAAGGTTAAGAGGCTTAGAAGCAGTCCAAGATGGCAGCATAGTCAGATACCTCATGATGTCCCCCTTACAACACAGGCTTGAGAAAACAAGTGAATCAGATATAGATGACAACTTTGGAACCACAGCATCAAAGGCAAGGCTGTGGAATTGGATCAAGTGCCAAGTGGAAGGAGAGGCTGTACAAAAACAGTAGACATGGAGAATTACAGATCGTTGGCACCTTGCCAGCTGAACCTGCCCAGCGTGGCCATATTTGAGACAAAGCAGACAGCGGTCCCAGCCGAAGCCTCCATCACCCGGTGCTGCCAAGCAGGAACGACCCTCTACCCACGTCCAGAGCCAGGCAGGAGCACACCCTGCACCGTGAAAGTGAAGTGCGCTCACCATGTCCCCCTGGCCCGTGCTGAAGGCCTGTGGACCTGCGGTGTCCCCCTACTCCAGCTCTCCTACACGTGCTCGCAGACAGGCGGCATTCGCTTCTGCACCTGGCCACCTGCGCTGGGGACCTGTAGTCTGGCAGCACTTGCTCCTATGCCTAGCTATCTGTGCCAGGGGCTCACAGAGGTGTCCCCTCTTGCACCCAGCCAACCACGCCAGGGACCCAAGGACCTGTGGGGTCTGTCTTATGCCCAGCCGCCTGCACTGGGGCCTGCGAACCAGCGGTGCCTGCTCCTACACCTAGCCACCCACACCAGGGGCCTGCAGACTGGCAGTGTCCCCTCCTCCCTCTGTCCAGCTACCTGTGCCAGGGGCCCACAGACTGGCAGCATCCCCTCCTCCATCCAGCCACCTGCGCAGAGGACCTGTGGACCAGCAGTGCACCCTCTGAGCATGCACCCATAGACTGGCAGCATTCCCCTGCCTTACCCTCCACGGTGCCCCCTTGCAACTGGAGGCTTGTGCCCACTCCAACCACCCGCACCCACTTGGGGCCACTGGAGTGAGTTCCCTGTCACCAACCCAGTGACTGGTGACCCGTGCACCCTTGCCTGACCACCTAGCAACTGGCAGTATGCACACACAGCACCCAACCCAGCGATCAGTGGGAATGCTCCCTGTACCAATGCCCAGGTGACTGGCCGGACAGACATATCACCTTGCCAGCAATGCCAACTACACCCTGACAGGCACCAGATACACCTCTGCCAAACAACGAGCAGGGGACCCTAGTGCCCGCATCTATCATCCACCTGGCTGCGACGGCACACATTCCACACCCAACTCCTCAGTACCTCACCACCTACTGAGATGCCAATTTATCCATATACAGTGGGCATACCCTGTCCACTGGGGCAGGACTCCCTTACAAGAGATACAGGGAAATCCTGCCCTGACCTCCAGAGAACACACTAACTGCACGCACCAAACTTAATGCCTTGGAGATAGCAGACAATAACAAATCATATTAAGAGAGAGGATAAGAGAAGTCGAACCGGTGAGCAAAATAAAGGGGCAGAAAACCTTCCTGAGGAAGAAAAGGTAATGGAACTACTTGACAAGGAATTTAAAAGACATATATAGGATCCGCAAAGAGATCAAGAAAAATAGACAAATCCAAGGAAAACACAGACAAAATTCCAGAAGAATTCAGGAGAACAATACAAGGCAAAATGTCTATCCAGACAGATTAATAATAAAATATCAGAAATAGATAACTCAATGGAAGGACAGAGAAGTAGAACTGAATCAATGGAAGAAAGAATTAGTGAAATAGAGGACAAATCCCTTGATACTAATTTGAGGAACAATCAGAAAAATAAAAAGAAGAAAGCCTAAGAGTTATGTGAAACACTATCAAGAAGGATAATTTACATACATGTGACTGGAATTTTAGAACAGGAGGAGACAAAAAAAAAAAAAAAAGGATGGAGACAAAAAGGTTTCCCTCCAAGAAGCTCAATGAACCCATACATGATAGGCCCCAAAAGAAAGTCACCAAGACAGAACATAATCAAACTTTGCAAAACCAAAGACAAAGAATTCTGACAGCAGCTCAGGAAAAACAAAATATCACTTACAAATGGGCACCAATAAGAATAAGCTCTGACTTCTTGACAGAAGCTATGCAGGCAAGAAAACAATGGGATGACATACATAAAACTCTGAAAGAAAAGAACTGACAACCAAGAATCATATACCTAGCAAAACTGTCTCTCAAATACAATTCTGAAACTAGGATATTCCCAGATACACAGAAAATTAAAGGGAGTCCTTCAGACAGAGAACCAACATCAGACAACAACCTGAGATTAAAATGCACAACATCACCGATATACCAAACCCAGATTAAGAACTCTCAAAAGTAAAATTAAGCTACAAAACTGAAAACAGGGAACCAGAGATGCCAATTTGTAATCAAGGACTACTTCAAACACAAAAGGGGAATAAATGGCATAGTTATAAAAATTCCATATGGAGAGGAAGTCAAGGCAATATCAAGAAATACAGATTATTTTAAACTTAGGAAGAAGGTAAATTTCTGAGGAACCACAAATAAAATTTAAAAACCTACTCACCAAAACGAAATAGAAGAAAATTGTAAAGAGTAAACACAAAATCAACAACAAGGCAATAGAAAAGAAAATCCATTTAACAAAAAGAACTCAGCACAGAAAATTAAGTGGACCACAGAAACCGTAAACAACATACACACAAAAAATAACAAAATGACCATAATAAATTCATACCTATCAATGACCACAGTGAATGTAAATGGTTTAAACGTACCAGTCAAGAGATAGAGAGTAGCAGAATGGATTAAAAACCATGACCCATCAATATGTTGCCTACAAGACACACATCTTAGACACAGACATAAATAGGTTAAGAATCAAAGGACAGGAAAAAAAAAACCAAGTTAATGGTAACCAAAAGAGAGCAGGAGTGGCGATATTAATTTCTGAAAACATAGACTTTAAGTCAAAATCCATCACAAGAGACAAGGAATGGCATTATATAATGATTAGTGGGCCAATCCACCAAGAGGACGTAACCATAAAAAATATTTATGCACCCAATGTCAAAGCTCCAAAATACATAAAACAAACTTTATAGTATTGAAAAGAGAAACAGACTGTTCCAAAATAATAGTAGGAGACTGTAACCTGTCATTTTCAACGAAGGACAGAACAACTAGAAAAAAATTCAACAAAGATACAGAAGATCAAAGTAACACAATTAACCAAACTGACCTCACAGACATGTACAGAACACAACACCGAAAAGCAGCACAGTACACATTCTTCTTCAATGCACATGGATCATTCTCCAGAACAGACCATACTTTAGGCCACAAAGCAAGCCTCAATAATTTCAAAAACACTGAAATAATACAAAGCATCTTCTCTGATCACAACGCTATAAAACTAGAAATCAGTAACAGGAAGAACAAGGAACAAAAATCAAATACATGGAAACTGAGTAACACTTTGTTTGAAAACCACAGGGTAATAGAAGAAACTAAAAATGAAATAAAAAGAATTCCTAGAATTAAGTGAGAATGAAAACACAACATACCAAAACCTTTGGGACACAACAAAAGCAGTGCTCAGAGGAGAATTTACAGCAATAAATGCACACGTCAAAAAAGAAGAAAGGGCCAAAATCAACAGCTTAACCCTAAAATTAGATCAAATAAAAAAGAACTGAAAAAGAAGCCCACAGTCACCAGAAGAAAGATCAGACAAGAAATAAATGAGACAGAAAACAGAAAAACAACAGAAAAAAATCAACAAGACCAGAAGTTGGTTCTTTGAGAGGATCAATAAAATCGACAAACCACTGGCCAAACAGAGAAAGGAAAAGAATGAGAAGATGCAAATAACCAAAATAAGAAATGAGATGGGTTATATTACAACAGAACCAACTGAGATAAAAAGGCTCGAACAGAATATTATGAAAAGCTGTACTTCAACAAATTTGAAAACCTAGAGGAAACGGACAAATTTGTAGAAACACAGTATCTACCTAAACTAACACAAATTGAGGTAGAAAATTTGAAAAGATCCATAACAAAAGAAACTGAAGAGGTCATTAAATAAACTCCCAACAAAAAAGGCCACAACCCAGATGGCTTCATTGGAGAATTCTATCAAACGTTCAGAGAAAAGCTATTGCCAATTCTACACAAACTATTCTAGAACATAGAAAAGGAAGGAATACTCCCTAATTCACTCCATGAAGCCAGCATAACCCTGGTACCAAGGCCAGGGAAAGATACCACTAAAAAAGAAAATTACAGACCAATATCCATCATGAATATAAATGCAAAAAATTCTCAACAAAAATTCTAGCAGTAGAATTCAAGAGCATATAAGAAAAATAATACATCATGACCAAGTGGGATTCATACCAGGTAGGTTTATGCAATGACGGTTCAACATTAGAAAATCAATCAACGTAATTCACCACGTAAATAAAGGAAAAGAATCACATGATCATCTCAAACAATGCAGAAGAGGAATTTGATAAAATTCAACACCCTTTCCTAATAAAAATGCTCAGCAAAATAGGGGATTTCCTCCACATAATTAAGGGCATATATACAAAACCAACAGCCAACATTATTCTCAATGGAGAGAGGCTGAAAGCATTCCTCTTGTGAATGAGGACCACACAAGGATGCTCTTTATCACCACTCTTATTCCATACTGTACTGGAAGTCCTGGTTAGAGCAACAAGGCAAGAAAAGGAAATAATGAGCATCCATATTAGCAAGGAAGAAGTAAAACTATCCCTATTTGCAGAAGACATGATTTTATATACAGAAAATCCCAGAGAGTCCACAAGAAAGTTATTGGAACTAACAGAAGGATTCAGCAGAGTGGCAGGGTACAAGATCAACATATGAAATTCAGTTGGATTCCTCTACACTAACAAAGAGAACTCAGAAAAGGAAATTGGGAAAATAATACCATTCATAATAGCCCCTCAAAAGAAAAAATACTTAGGAATAAATCTAACTAGGGATGTAAAAGACTTATACAAAGAAAACCACAAAACACTATTGCAAGAAACCAAAAGAGACCTACATAAATGGAAAAAAGGTACCATGCTCATGGACAGGAAGACTTAACATTGCAAAAATGTCAAAACTACCCAAAGTGATCTATAGACATATTGCAATCCTGATCCAAATTCCAACAACATTCTTCGACAAAACAGAAAAAACTAATCTCCAACTTTATATGGAAAGGAAAGAGGCCCCGGATAAATAAAACATTACTGAAGAAGAACACAGGAGAACTCACACTTCCTGATCTCAGAACCTACTATACACCATGCTAGTCAGGACAGCCTGGTACTGGTTACAACAGCAGACATATAGATAAATGGAACAGAATTGAGAACCCAGAAGTAAATCTATGAACAGCTGGGTCAAAATCCATTCAGTAGGGAAGAGATAGTCCCTTTAACAAATGGTGCCAACAAAACTGGATATCCATTTTCAGAAAAATGAAACAGGATCCATACCTCACACCATATACAAGAACTAACTCAAAATGACCTAAATGTAAAAGCTAAAATTATAAAGTTCATGGAAGAAAAAATAAGGACAAAGTTGGTGCCCTAATTTATGCCATAACTATCAAACATAACTAAAAATACATAAGCGGTAGAAGATAAAACTAGATAACTGGAACTTACTAAAAATTAAATACTTATCTTCATCAAAAGACTTCTTCAAAACAGTAAAAAGAATCTACAGACTGAGAAAAAAAATTCAGCTATATCTGACAAGGTCTAATCTCTAAAATTTATCCAAACCCCCAACACCTCAACAACAAAAAGACAAACAGTCCAATTTTTAAAAAATGGGCAGAGGACATGAACAGACACTTCACCAAAGGAGACATTCAGGTGGCCAACAAACACATAAAGAAATGCTCATGATCATTAGCCATTAAAGAGTTGGAATTCAAAACTACAATGAGATACCATCTCACCCTGGCAATAATGGCACTGATCAAAAAACAACAAATGATGGTGAGGTTCTGGAGAGATTAGAACTCTCATACACTGCTAGTGGGACTGTAAAAATGCAACCATTATGGAAAATGATATGGCGCTTTCTTAAAAAGCTAGAAATAGAAATGCCATATGGCCATATGACCCAGAAATTCCACTCTCAGGTACATATTCTAGAGAAATAAGAGCCATGACATGAACAGACATACGCATACCCATGTTCATTGCAGAATTATTCACAATAGCAAAGATAGAAACAACCTAAGTGCCCATCAACAGATGAATGGACCACAAACTGTGCTGCATACACACAATGGAATACTATGCAACAGTATAACAATGAATCTGTGAAACATCTCACGATACGGATGAATCCGGAGGACATTATGCGCAGTGAAATAAGGCAATCACAAAGGACAAACACTGTATGAGACCACTATTATAAAAAAATCAAGAAAAGGTTTTCACACAGAAAGAAATATTATTTGATAGCTACCAGGGATGGGAGGAGGAAGGAGGAAGAATCGCTAACTAGATAGTCCAAAACCAAAAAACCAAACCCGTTGCCTTAGAGTTGATTCCTACTCCCAGTGACCCCATAGGACAGAGAAGAATTGCCCCATAGGGTTTCCAAGGAGTAGCTGGTGGATTCGAACCGCTGGCCTTTTGGTTAGTAGCCTGACCTCTTAACCACTGTGCCACCAGGGCTCCAACTAGATAGTAGACACATGTTAGTTTTGGTGAAAAAAGGCAATACACAATATGGGGGAAGTCACACAATGTGACTAAGGCAAAAGAAGACAATGAGAGGTACGCAAGCATAAAGGGCAACTACAGCAAAAATTATAGCATATACAATCCTGCAATGACAGTGATAACAATAATTTACAAGTGGATACTCAGGTAGATACTCATGCTAAATAGGCGTGGGAGGTCAAACGGCAATACACCTGTACACATACACAGATATGGTTGTGGATACTTCTACATACACACTTATCTGTGCTGCATGTACATTCACACGGAGGGCACAGTTGTGGACGCTTCTTAGATATAACCAAACACCCGAGGAACCGAAATACTGGAACTGAAGGCTAAGCACTATAGTCTCAGGGGACATCTAGGTCGACTGGCATGACATAGTTCATAAAGATAATATCCTACTGTGGTGAGTAGCCTCTGTGGTCTTCATAGCTTAAGAGCTGCCATCTAAGATATAACTATTGGGCTCTTCCTGTCCAGAGCAAAGAGAGTGAAGAAAACCAAAGACTCAAGGGCTAATGGCCCACGTGAACCACAGTTTCCACTACACTGAGACCAGAAGAAATAGATGGCTACCACTACTGACCACTCTGACCAGGAACAAAGCAGAAGGTCCCAGTTAGAGTGGGAGGATATAAATCTAGAACGAAATCCAAATTCATAAAAAAGACCAGACTTACTGGTCTGATAGAGACTGGAGAAGCCACTGAGACAATGGTCCTAAGACACCCTTCTAATGTGGAACTGAAGCTACTCCTAGAGATCTCCTTTCACCCAAATAATAGACAAGCCTATAAAATGAACAATCACACCTGTGAGGAGGTGCTCCTTAGAATAATCAACTATAGGAGACACAAAGGGCAACACCTGCCCAACAGCAAAGACGAGATGACCGGAAGGGGCAGGGGAACAGGACGAATGGAAATGGGGAAGCCAGGGTGGAAACAGGGAGAGTGCTGACATATGGCAGGGATTGTAACCAATGTCAAGGAACAATTTGTGTATGAATTATTGAATAGGAAACTAATTTACTATGTAAACTTTCATCTAAAGCACAATAAAATGTTAAAAAAAATAGACACAGGAATATGTACAGTATGATCTCATTTATATAAAGTTCAAAAGCAAGTAAAACTAAATATTGTTTAGAGATGCATATACAGGTGATAAAACTATGAAGAAAAGCAAATAAATTATTATCATTAAACAAAAAAGATCAAGAGGTTAATATATCCATCCACAGAAAGACTTGAATGTGAATGTTCATAGAAGCGTTATTCACAATAGTCAAAAAGTAAAAATAACCCAAATGTCTGTCATTTGATGAATGGATAAACAAAATGTGGTATATATCCATACCAATACTGACTGTTGCCGAGTTGAGTCCGAGTCATAGCGACCCTTTAGAACAGAGCAGAATTGCCCCCATAGGGTTTCCAAGGCTGTAATTTTTTTTTTTTTTTTTTTTTTGTGCTTTAAGTGAAAGTTTACAAATCCAAGTCAGTCTCTCATACAAAAACTTATATACACCTTGCTAGGTACTCCTAGCTGCTCTCCCCCTAATGAGACAGCACACTCTTCCTCTCCACCCTGTATTCCCTGTGTCCATTCAACCAGCTTCTGTCCCTCTCTGTCTTCTCATCTCGTCTCCAGACAGGGGCTGCCCACACAGCCTCATGTGTCTACTTGAGCCAAGAAGCTCACTCCTCACCAGTATCATTTTCTATCTTACAGTCCAGTCCAATTCCTGTCTGAAGAGTTGGCTTCAGGAATGGTTCCCGTCTTGGGCTAATAGAAGGTTCAGGGACCATGACCTCTAGGGTCCTCTAGTCTCAGTCAGACCATTAAGTCTGGTCTTTTTAAGAGAATTTGAGGTCTGCATCCCACTGTTCTCCTGCTCCATCAGGGATTCTCTGTTGTCCTTCCCATCAGGGCAGTCATTGATTGTAGCTGGGCACCATCTAGTTCTTCTGGTCTCAGGATGATGGAGTCTCTGGTTTATGTGGCCCTTTCTGTCTCCTGGGCTCATATTTACCTTGTGTCTTTGGTGTTCTTCATTCTTCTTTGCTCCAGGTGGACTGAAACCAGTTGATGCATCTTAGACGGCCGCTTGCTACCAAGGCTGTAATCTTTACAGAAGCATATTGCCACATCTTTCTCCCATGGACAAAGTGGTTGAGAAGTCGAGCACTTAACCACTGCACCACCAGCCATACAATGGAGTATTGTTCAGCAACACAAAGGAAAGAAACATTGATACACACTACAACATAAATGAGCCTCAAAAACATTTTGCTAAATGGGAGAAGCTAAATGTGAAAGACCTATCATATAATTTCACTTATATGAAATGTCCAGAAAAGGCAACTCTAGAGAGCCCTGGTGGCGCAGTGGTTAAAAGCTTGGCTGCTAACCAGAAGGTCAGCAGTTTGAATCCACTGGCTTTTCCTTGGAAACCATACAGGGCAGTTGTACTCTGTCCTATAGTGTCGCTGTGAGTCAGAACCGACTCCATGGCACCCAACAACAAGAGAGGGAAAGCAGATTGATGGTTTTGTGGGGCTGGGGCTGGGAATGGGGATGAACCATAAAAGGGCAGCAGGGATCTTACTGTGGTGATGGAAATATTCTAAAACTGGATTAGGGTCATGGCTGCTCAACTTGGTAAATTTACTCAGAACCACTGAATTGTATATACTTAAAATGGGTGAATTTTATGGTATATAAATCATACCTCAGTAAAGTTGTTAAAAACAAAACAAAACAAGAGGTTAACTTTAAATTCATATTATTACCTTTCAAGGGAAAAAGAGGCATTTAGGGCAAAGAAGGAGAACGGAGATAATAGAGATTCATCAAAGTTTATAAAGGAGAAATAAAAAACCAAACCAAACCCACTGCTTTCGAGTGGATTCTGACTCACAGCAAGGCTACAGGACAGAGTAGAACTGCCCCAGAGAGTTTCCAAGGCTGTGATCTGTATAGGGAGCCCTGGTGGCACCGTGGTTAAGCGTTCAGCTCCTAACCAAAAGGCCAGCAGTTCGAATCCATCAGCTGCTCCTTGGAAACCCTATGGGGCAGTTCTACTCTGTCCTATAAAAAAATGGGAATTGACTTGACGGCAACGGGTTTGTTTTTTGTTGTTTTTTCAATTTTTACCGAAGCAGGTTGCCACATCTTTCTCCCATGGAGAGGCTGGTGGGTTCTAACCATTGACCTTTTGGTTAGCAGCTGAGCACTTTTAACCATTGTGCCACCAGGGCTCCTTTACAAAGAAGAGGGTGAGAAAAGGGCAGGTGTAGGACAGGTTGTTCTGGGTTAGGACAGGTTGCAGAGAATGTCTTAAAGTCATATTTCAATAATGGGCACAAATGGGGGCGTAGGCATGGGGCAGACCTTCTCGTTAGGAAAGCTCCTTTGGCCGGCACAGTGAACTGTGTACTGGATACCCCAGGCTGCAGATGGCAGGTTCCCACCCCTGCTCCAAAGCCTGGGAGGAGGCGGCTGGGTGGAGGCGGCTTGTGTAATTTAGCCAAGGGAGTTTACATAGAAATTCAAGCTGGCGAAACAAATGGGTGCGAGGGAAAAACCTTTACACACAAATAGCATCATATGTTTGACTTTAAAAGGCTCGGGGAGTAGCAGCATAAGAAAAGCTGTCACTTTTATTATATTCAAAGAAAAACAGATGGTGCCACATGAGAAAATCACTAATGTAGAGACCTTATTCTTCACGGCATTCTGGAACCTGCTGCTTACCACTCTGGCTATTTCAAAGAAGTCCCTTGACCTTGCTTTATGGCATGCATTCTTTCCTCTTCATACCCCTTTCGTTTGTGCCGAGAAGAAATTCTGGCAAAAACTAAGAGGCCAGAGCTAGTCTGTTCTTGTAAATACTGTGAAGGGTATGTTCCAGACCAGGGGTTGGCAAATTCGTTCTGTGAAGGACTAGACAGTAAATATTTTAGGCTTTGCACTGCATATGGACTCTGCCACGTATTCTTTGTTGTTTTTAAAGCCCTTTAAAAATGTAAAAACCATTACAAACTGCAGGCTGGGTTTGGTTCACTGGCTGTAGTTTGCCAGCCGCTGTTCTAGATCCATCTGCCTCCCAACCTTTCCCTTCCTATGACTTGCTTACCCACAAGGTCCTTTCTTCAGCTTTCTCTCAAGATAGTGTGTGTATCAAACACAACGGAAAACAGAAGTACCCTTACAAGAGCATGTTGAGCAGGTTTTTTTCCCCCATGTTATGTCATCTTAAAATCTCAGTAATCTCTCTTTAATAATTATGACAATAACAGCAATAATAATTATACCTCATAGGTTCTGGGCACTTACTACATGCCAAGCACTTTTTACATATAGCGCACCTCACCGAATTCCCATTTTACAGATGGGAAAGTGAGGCTTACAGAATTCAAACCCAGCTCTGTACCCCTAAGCCATGCACCCTTCTGACTTATCTTCTTGGGCTTCAGGTGAGGCCTCTCACCCCTCCCCCCTCATTATCGGGAGTACACCTCTCCTGTGTAATGGAAAACTCTGAAGGAACCTATATACAAGAGCCCAGAGAACAGATAAAGTAAATGTAACCACACAGTTAGCCACCGTGTTCTAGTGTCAAGAAAACCATTAGTTCTCTAAAAAATGTGGCCTGCCTCTGACAAGGGAACACAGCCTGGGATGTGGGATACCAGAGGGACTGAGTAGAGGGGGCTCACTCAGAATATCCAAGTAAAGTAAGAAAAAGTACAGGTCACTGGTATCCATCGACTGACCCCTGATAGAATCTAACACAGGAACTTGAAACAAACCCTACTTAATTCCCTAAAGTTAACGTGAATCTTTTTTCCTGAGCCTTGTTTGCCAATGGTCTTCATTTCTCTTACGTTTTATCCCTGTTCGCCTAGATTTAACATTGTCAGAGCCCTAAAAATTTATCTCAAAAGTTTGTTTTTTCTTTCCTGTCTCTGCACGCAGAAATTAAAATACAAAATATGATTTTCTTCAAAATAAAAACAAACTCAATAAACAAAAAAAGAATAAAGGAAACATCCTTTGGTTTTCCAGAGGAGAGATCATCTCCCACTTGTCTTTGGGTGTACATGAAGATTGACCTAAGTGCCTCTTTCCCTTCCCTATGTGGAAGAGAGAGCACGGTGGCTGAGAACTCGAGGTGGTGAAGGAATTAGGGGGCCATGTAGAGGTCTAAGTCAGTGGGCCTGGAGGATGTGGAGAGGTGAGGGAAGGTTGGGGGCTACAAACAGGCATAAGCCAGAGTCCTGGCAGTTGAGGATGGGGCAGCAAGGGGAGACACAGAGATGCTGGTTAGAAGAGATTAACATTGCGGCTGGGAGATGAGTTACACGGAATAAATAAGTAAAATGACTGAGCCAAGAAGTCAGTATATTAAGAAAAATGGATTTCTCACTGTTGAAGAAAGTATTTACAAACATGGAAGGGAGAAGGCTAGACAGAATGCTGAGGTGTTGAATTATAATTAGAGGAATAGGTATGAACTCATAATTTACATACACAGATAGAAATATAAATAATATTTAGATGTGTATGTATGTGTACGTATTTTCTAGTATGTATACCCCAGTAGCAATGAATACCTCAAGTACCCAGATGTTGGCTCCTAAATACCATTCTTCACTATAAGGAACCAGAGCTCCTTGGTAAAATGGTTGATTCTAGGACTGGGGCTGGGAAAGTACTGGAAATCTTTTTATGTCAGAAAGTAAGCAAATGCTCAGGGAATAATGGAGACGAGTCAAAAAGATTGGGAGAAGGGGCTCCCACTGGCCAAACCACAGCCAATTTTAGCATCAAAATAAATGATAATAGATTACAATTCACTGAGTAGGCAGGAATTCATGAGTCCAAGCTGATATGAATAAATAAATGGAGGGAAGGGAAAGAAAACTCCTTCTTAAAGTAGAATGCCAATTAGTACATGTAAAAGAAATGATAGGAATAGAGAATCATCATTTGGCAAACATCATAGGGGTGGTTGATACAAACCACAATTACAAAAGAGAAGATGATGAATTTAAGGTGGAGAAACCTGGCAGACATCAGTAAGACCAGGGGACCAAGATTAGCATTACCAGTGGTGGGATGGTAAGCATCATGTTGCCTCCTGCTGTGATACGCTGAGAAGAAAGAGCACAGCACCATTTCTGTGGCATTTCTGCCTTGGTTTGAACTGGTTATGAGGGAATATTGGGTAGATCTAGGTTGAAGGTCACACTACAGGATATAAGGCCTCTACTCTTTACAACTGTAAAGACTATGAGAGACAGGGGAAGACTGAGGAACTCTTCCAGACTGAAGGAGTCTGAAGACACCTGACAACTAAAGTAATGGGTATATGGCAGGTGTCCCACAGCAAACCACATTTCTCTTTTCCCCTTATATCCTAGTCCTTAGCACAATACTTAAAGCACGGAAGATACGGAATAAATATTTGTCATTCCAGAAAGGAAAAACAGAAGACATTGTTTGGACAGTTTGTGAAATCCAAATGGGGTCCTGTGGATTGGATGCTAGCGGGTATCAGTGTTGACCTGCTGACTTGGAGGGCTGTAGGCAGTGATGCAGGAGGTCTGGAAACACAGGTTTCAGTATTTAGGGCTGAAGAGACATCCTGTACAGCTTGCTGCCAAGGTTCAGAGAAAGACTAACGATAATGGGTATCCACCAGCACCACCCATTGCCGTTGAGTTGATTCCAACTCATGGTGACCCCATAGGGTTTCCAAGGCTGTAAATCTCTATGGGAAGCAGACTGCCACATCCTCCTCCCTGGGGTTGCTGGTGGTTTTGAACTGGCAACCTTTGGTTGGCAGTTGATCGCTTTAACCACTGAGCCACCAGGGCTCCTTGAGAATGGGTATATAAATACGGGGAAAGTAGGCAATGAAGCAAATGCAATGAAGTGTCAATAGGTGGGGAATCTGTCAATATGGGAGGAGTTCCTTGTACTGTTCTGGGAACTTTTCTGTAAGTTTCAAATTATTTCAAAATAAATTATTAAAAAAAAAAAAAAAAATCACTCACCCAAGTATTAAACAACCACTTTGGGGACACAATCAGAAGCAAATACCACTATCATCTGGTTTCTGGACACATTTGCTTCTGATATGAAGCCTCAGAATCTGCTGGAAGAAATAGGCTATATAACCATAAAAAAGACATAAAAATATTTACAAAAAGACCTATCAGTAAGGACACACTAATACCAGATAACCTAAAAAGGAAGAACAGATTTCATGCTGACCCTCAATCTGCATCAGCATTATCATTGTCTTAGACTATAACTACCTTGAGGGCAGGGGTCAGGTCCACAAACTAACTCTGAAGATGCCTAATGTAGTTATACGGCAAAACCAAATTCTTAATAAATGCTGAAGCATTTGGATAATAATCATGATTAAGATGATAAAAGCTCCCGTTAGCAAGGCTAATTGTTCTGTAAGTATGATAAAAGTCATTATGTGTAAATTTTCATCAGTTAACTGTGAAACTATTTTAGTAAGTATAAAGAACATCTTCATTTCTATGAGAAAAGTCAATTATGTATCTCCGTTAAAAACCTTGGCAGAGAAAAGAATTCAAAACAGTTGTACAGAAATTTATCACTAAAATTTTGGGATAAAATTAGGTTAATCCATTGCTGTCGAGTCAACTGCAACTCATAGCGACCCTATAGGACACAGAACTGCCCCAGAGGGTTTCCAAGGCTGTAAATCTTTATAGAAGCAGACTGTCACATCTTTTTCCCCGTGGAGCAGCTGATGGGTTCAAACTGCTGACCTTTTTGGTTAGTAGCTGAGCACTTAACCACTGAGCCACCAGGGCTCCTAAGAGGAGGTTACTTTAGAGCTAATATGTAGCTAACATTTACTGAGCACTTACTAAGTGCCAAGCACTGTTCTAAGTACTTTATACATATTAACTCATTAAATCTTCAAGACCACCCAATGAGGGGAAACGGTTCTGGGAGACTGGAACAGTTCCCTGGGACTTGGAACAGGCTAGTGAAGCCCCCTCGACTGGGGCATCAGAGGTGTGATACCTGGTCATAGCACCCTGTCGCTCCCCCGCCTCAACAGCTATCTAACTGACTACAAGGTATTTGCCGACTGCCTGATCCAGCTCCCACACTAGGCTGGAAGCCCTCTGTGCCCAGGAAACATGTTTCTCTTTTCCCCTTGCATCCTAGTGCTTAGCATAATATCCAGAGCATCCCAAAACCCCAGTGCCGTCGAGTCGATTCCGACTCATAGCGACCCTATAGGACAGAGTAGAGCTGCCCCATAGAGTTTCCAAGGAGCGCCTGGTGGATTTGAACTGCCGGCCCTTTAGTTACAGCCGTAGCACTTAACCACTATGCCACCAGGGTTTCCACCCAGAGCATAGAAGATACTTAATAGACACTTGTTGAATGAATAAGTAAATAAATGGTAACCTGTCTTCAGATGAAGCTTGCACGTTCTCTGACTTGGTTGGAACAGCCTTCGAGGGGTAGGGTGGGAATAGAAGGCAGCTGCCAAGTAAGAGCAAGGCCAAGGGTCACAGTGTTGATGCCCAGTTGGCGATGTCAGCCAACAGCTTAGGCAGGGGAACAACTCTGACAATAACCCTGGTCCCTTTGCTAACTTTATTAAGCTTTTGAACCGAAAATGTAACTCATTTTGTTATCTATTTAAAAGGAACTTCAACCTTGATAAGAAATTAATCAAATTTAATAAATATTGTGCTAAATATTGACAAGTGATAGTTTAAAAATAAAGATGTGTGGATTAATACTAGTCTTTTTGCAGGGCAACTTCATGTATAAAGTATTCTTTATGACCTAGTATTTATTACAAATCCATGATAACAAGCCAAAAAGTAATATTCCTTTCTTATGGAAAATGTGAGGTAAATTATAAAGAAATGTTAACGTTCTTCCCCTTTAAAGGAGAAAAAATATGAATCTCCATAGACTTTTTTTCTTAAACCTACAATGACAAAGGATACTGGTTAGATTTTTACCATCCAACAAACAAACCCAAAAACCCAGTGCTGTCGAGTCGATTCTGATTCATAGTGACCCTATGGGGCCGAGTAGAACTGCCCCGTAGAGTTTCCAAGGAGCGCCTGGTGGATTTGAACTGCCAACCCTTTGGTTAGCAGCCTTAGCACTTAACCACTATGCCACCAGGGTTTCCCATCCAACAAAAGGATGACTTTTTTTGTTGTTGTTTTGTTTTTACTGCACTTTTTTTTTTTTTAATTTTTATTGTGCTTTAAGTGCAAGTTTACAAATCAAGTCAGTCTCTCATACAAAAACTTATATACACCTTCCTACATACTCCCAATTGCTCTCCCCCTAATAAGACAGCCCGCTCCCTCCCTCCACTCTCTCTTTTCATGTCCATTTCACCAGCTTCTAACCCCCTCTACCCTCTCATCTCCCCTCCAGACAGGAGATGCCAACATAGTCTCAAGTGTCCATATGATCCAAGAAGCTCACTCCTCACCAGCATCCCTCTCCAACCCACTGTTCAGTCCAATCCCTGTCTGAAGAGTTGGCTTTGGGAATGGTTCCTGTCCTGGGCCAACAGAAGGTCTGGGGGCCATGACCACTGGGGTCCTTCTAGTCTCAGTCAGACCATTAAGTCTGGCCTTTTTATGAGAATTTGGGGTCTGCATCCCACTGCTCTCCTGCTCCCTCAGGGGTTCTCTGTTGTGTTCCCTGTCAGGGCAGTCATCGGTTGTAGCCGGGCACCATCTAGTTCTTCTGGTCTCAGGATGATGTAGTCTCTGGTTTATGTGGCCCTTTCTGTCTCTTGGGCTCGTAGTTACCTTGTGTCTTTGGTGTTCTTCATTCTCTTTTGATCCCGGTGGGTTGACCAATTGATGCATCTTAGATGGCTGCTTGCTAGTGTTTAAGACCCCAGACGCCACTCTTCAAAGTGGGATGCAGAATGTTTTCTTAATAGATTTTATTATGCCAGTTGACTTAGATGTCCCCTGAAACCATGGTCCTCAAACCCCCGCCCCTTCTACGCTGGCTTTCAAGGCATTCAGTTTATTCAGGAAACTTCTTTGCTTTTGGTTTAGTCCAGTTGTGCTGACCTCGTCTGTATTGTGTGTTGCCTATCCCTTCACCTAAAGTAGTTCTTATCTACTATCTAATTAGTGAATACCCCTCTCCTACTCTCCCTCCCTCCCCCCTCGTAACCATCAAAGAATATTTTCTTCTCTGTTTAAACTATCTCTTGAGTTCTTATAATAGTGGTCTTATACAATATTTGTCCTTTTGCAACTAATTTCACTCAGCATAATGCCTTCCAGATCCCTCCATGTTATGAAATGTTTCACAGATTCATCACTGTTTCTTTGCTGATGCGTAGTATTCCATTGTGTGTATATACCATAATTTATTTATCCATTCATCCGTTGATGGGCACCTTGGTTGCTTCCATCTTTTTGCTATTGTGAACAGTGCTACAATGAACATGGGTATGCATATATCTGTTCGTGTAAACGAACGTAAGGGCTCTTATTTCTGTAGGATATATTGCAAGGAGTGGGATTGCTGGATTGTATGGTAGTTCTATTTCTAGTTTTTTAAGGAAGTGCCAAATCGATTTCCAAAGTGGTTGTACCATTTTACATTCCCACCAGCAGTGCAGAAGTGTTCCAATCTCTCCACAGCCTCTCCCACATTTAGTGTTTTGTTTTTTTGGATTAATGCCAACCTTGTTGGAGTGAGATGAAATCTCATCGTTGTTTTGATTTGCATTTCTCTAACGGCTAACGATCGTGAGCATTTCCTCATGTATCTGTTAGCTACCTGAATGTCTTCTTTAGTGACGTGTCCGTTCATATCCTTTGCCCATTTTTTAATTAGGTTGTCTTTTTGTAGTTGAGTTTTTGCAATATCATGTAGATTTTAGAGAGCAGGTGCTGATCGGAAACGTCATAGCTAAAAACTTTTTCCCAGTCTGTAGGTAATCTTTTTACTCTTTTGGTGAAGTCTTTGGATGAGCATAGGTGTTTGATTTTTAGGAGCTCCCAGTTATCTAGTTTCTCTTCTGCATTGTTAATAATGTTTTGTATACTGTTTATGCCATGTATTAGGGCTCCTAACATTGTCCCTATATTTTCTTCCATGATCTTTATCATTTTAGATTTTACATTTAAGTCTTTGATCCATTTTGAGCTCGTTTTTTTGCATGGAGTGAGATATGGGTCTTGTTTCATTTTTTTTGCAGATGGATAAAAAGGATGACATTCATATGAATGATAGCCTAGTTAAATGTTTAGGCCCAGCAAAACAACTCTCGGACACGAAATCAACTTTTCTGAACATGCAATGAGAAAAATGTGTAAGCATGCAGTCAACAAGCAATGATCAACTCTGCACTTATGGCAAAGCTATCCATTCTTACTATCTATGCTAGTCACTGCTGGTACTCCATTAGAGCACAACCTGGTAGCTGCCTCTTGGGATTAATTATTGAGGAAAAAAAAATTTTTTTTTTGGTTGTTTTTTTTGCTTTTTGTCTTCTGTCATTTGTTGTTTAAGTGAAATACTAGACGCCATCCTCTCTCTTCCTGAAAGTTAATGTACTTCCACCAACTCCGATGTCTACGGATCTCACCAGCTGCTAGCCCTTCCCAATATATTTCCTGAGTCCTGTTTGATTCTCTCACCTCCAAGGAGCATGTTATTAAAGAAAAGCTTCATTGTAGCTATTACCTTCGTTCAACCTAACTCAAGCACAGGGACTGACGCAGAATAGGGTCATATTCAGCCCCAGCCTTGACCATATAGGAGGGTAAGTCAAAAAGGATTACTACTAGGGTTCTAGCTCATATATCCATGGGTTTATTCCAAACAAAACATGTTAAAACATGTCTCTGTGATAGTGGATTGCTGCAGACAAGTTCTCTCAGTAATACACTTGTCTTAGTCTCACTAGGGTGCCTTCAAAAAAAAGGATACTTTCTGTGCTATGGGAAAAAACAATATTGAGGTCAGGACTAATACCAAATTTTTAGCAAAACTCAAGTAGACATCTTCCCAAATCACTGAAGCTTTGCAATAAGTTTATGGGAATGCTCTCCCACATAAAATAACAATTTTTAGATGGATCAAGCATTTTAAGGAAGGTTGGGAAGGCCTTAAAGATGCACCAAGAGAGGGAAGACCGCTCAGAAGGTACGGTGACTGGTTTTTGGGATTCCAAAGAGGTAATCTTAAGAGATTTTCTCAAAGGACAGGACACAGAATGATCACAGGGGCTTATTATGAGGAAGTTTTAAGAAAACTGAAAACAGCATCAGTGAGAAAAAGGCCAGGAAAGTGGTGCCTAGGATTTTTTTCCATCATGACAGTATACCTGCTCATTCTTCGAAGGTAGCCAGGGCTGTCCTATGAGAATTTCATTGGAAAACCTTACCCCATCTACCCTAAAGTCCTGACCTTGCCCCTTCAGACTTCTTTTTGTTCCCAAAACTCAAAGTAACATTTAAAAGGAACACAACTTGGGTCCCTAAAGGATGCCAAAATTGCTGTCTTGATGTGGTGTAAATCAGAGTGCAGAATTCTTCGGGGAAGGGTTAGAAAGATGGAAACACCACCTTCAGAAGTGTATAGACCTAGGTGGAGGATATGCTGAGAAACAACAGCTTCACGTTTTGATATTGTTGTTTAATAAAGGTTTCTATGGTTTTGTAGCAATACTTTTTGACTTACCTTCGCGTATCTAACCCAGACTAAGCATCCATGAAGCAACAGTCCTCTAGCTACAGCAATGCCAGCCTAGAGAACAATATTCCCAGCAGGGGTTACTATGGCCCAAAGGAGAGAGCTAGGGCAATTTCACACCCCAGTCTACCCAAAGCTCCACATGCAGTATCCACTGAGCCTAGCCAACATTCCAGAGGGGAGAGGCTTTATCATTGACAGAAATGTAGCCACACTGTCAAAAGAACATAAAATTGAAAAATACATTGTGAAATGTCAGGGTTCTATTTGTACTATGATAGTGTAACACTGCAAAACTGTCAACAAGACAGAAAACAGAAATAAAGGAAATGAACACCATCTCCTGGAGCAGAAATATCAAAATGGTGGCCCATAGACTGGGTCCACAGATGTTCTGTCTGGGCTTGGGCAGTGCTTTAAAAATACTGGAGTCCGTTTTTAAAAACTAGAATTTCATACAAAAATTTGGATTTCTGCCTTTTTTGGAAAAAAAAAATTCATATTGCATAACACTGGGTCCACTGGACAATCACTAGCTGATGAGCACTAGCTGCTCCTGTTAGAGGATGCACGTACTCTCCTACTCTCCAGTCATCATGTTTTTCTTTGACTTTCTTTTAAATCCCACCTATGAGATGGACTTCTGCCCACCTGTGGGTCAGGCCCCAGCCCTATGGGATAGACTCTTACCACCAGTTTATAACCTCTGCTATAGACGGGGAAGTGCTACACAAATGAAATGCAATGTATCTGAAAAATTGGAAAGTTTTGTAAACTACAAAGTGTTGTGTAAAATCTGAGTAGTCTTTACACTTGAGACTCTGTATATACTTTTCTTTGAGGCAATGACCTCAACAAAAATTCCTAAACCTGACCTAACAAGACAATGCCAATGCAAAAGGCAAAAGAGATGCGCATTTTGGAGTTCTTGGTTACTCTAGTAATAAGCCAGAGCAAAATTAGGTAAAGGGGAGAAAATGCCAAGACTCGTCCTGTTAAAAACAAACATTTATGGTGGCAATCTGAAGAAAACAAAATTTACAACTCTTTAATGCATTAAACCTAATAATTAGTGCCCCCCTTCCCTAAAATGCAAAGCATACCCCTGGCATGCATACACACACATCCACACTTGTATCAGGTCATGGCTTACAAATTCCGGAAGTGCACCAGGGTTTCACTTCAGACTTGAAAAGGGTCCTCTCTCTGGAAAACGTAGACAACTTAGTAATATGCCTTATTTTTTCCGTGACGCATCATATCTTGTAGTGAGAGCTTCCTGACTACAGAGCTTCTTTATGTGTGTAAGTAAAAAAGGTCATTGAACTCCCTTCCCCAAGTAAATGAAATACATTGCATATATACTTCCCAGGAGCAGAAGGATGGGGTGATTTCTGCAGGTTCCCCTGTGGTCTTTAAAGATTCCCAACAAGACCAGTTACCTGGCTGTTTTCACTGTGTGGACAACAATCAAGAGCTTGAACATGCTGGTATTCTTGTCAAGTTTATGTACCATATTTTTCGTAAATATCTTGCCCATACATATAACGCTCAGAAATGATGAAGTAAAACAATTCTGGCATAATGCGTGTGTTATTTGCGTAAAAATGCAGTATTTTTAATGAAAGTATCTCAAAGCCTATAGACATACTTTAAGAGAAAGTTATACTGAAAAAAACTACCTATGTAAAGGATTGCTTTTGCAAAGAAGCAGGTAATTTAAGAGAGGGTTCCTCCTCCCACACAGTACAAGTTTTCAAATGAATATTAATCAACGTTAAAAAAATGCCACTCATTGTGCTGTGGAACAACTTTTTGGAAGAAGTTTATAGGTAATAACTTTAACTTTCCTTGGCTTTGCTGCAGTATTCAGCAATGCTCACGATGCCTGACAACATCACATCTTTACAGTGAAATAAGAATCCTCAAGCTCACTGGGATGACGGTGCTGACATATTCCTATGGCATTTTCCAACTTGAATAGGGGAGAGAAAAGGCATAAAATGATTTTCAACAAGGACAACCCCTGGGCGTGTTATCACGGAGAGTCCACTGCAGGCGCCAAGCAGAGGCACCTCACAGGCGAGCTCTGCTTGGCTCCAGATCACTGGATCAACTTCTACCTCTGTAACCCAAAGCAAAATGCTATCACAACACGGTCTCCCACACCCTCAATCAGGGTTTTCATGACAATCTAATCTAGAGTACTAAAAAAAATTCCAGTTGAAAGCACACAGCGTATCAAGTATACCTTGCCAATTTTCTTTTTAAAAAGTTACATAGTCACATGCACACACATGAGATAAAATACATGAAAATCTGAAGGAAAGCAAGAGAACGGGAAATAACGTTACACTGATTGTTTAGAGCTGCTCTGTCCAATATGGCGGCTTATAAGTCACATGTAGCCGTTTAAAATTAAATTAAAACTCAGTTCCTCAGTTGCACTAGCCACGTTTCAAGTATTCAACAGCTAGCAGCTACTGTACTGAAGGGCACGGAACATTTCCGTCATCATAGAAACTTTTATTTGGCTAGCACTGGTATAAAGCCAACATTTTCCCATCACTGTACGGTACCAAAAAGTTACTTGTTTCCGCTTCAAACAGTGTAAATAAGCATCTTAATTAGCTTCACTGTGGATGAAAACTGGTTTGAATGCTGGAATTCACTTACTGGTAATCCTCCACTAACAATACACCTTGACAGCACAGTTCTGTGGCCTAGGGTTTTGTTTCCCCATGTTACTCCTCAATAAGCTGGTAAACTTCACGTGCTTATTTGGGAAGCCACTATTTTAAGCCCAAGGTCACAACTTTTTCTTCCTGTGCTCATTCCCTTTCCAAGAGAGCTTCCTATTCACAAAAGTTAAGCATCTTTGGTAAACCCAGCACTGCAAGTAACCAGATTTGTCTCTAAACAGGTTTCCTACTATCTGTAAGCAGCAGCAATACATATATTGAGATGCTGGCTAATAATATAGAGATGTCTTGTGCTTGAAGAGGCTGCATTCCAATAATAAGCTGCTCTGTCAGAAATTTCACGAGCAAAATAGGAGTAGTGCAGGAGGCCCCACTAAAGCATCCAGAACATCAATCAGGCGGGGAATAGGGTTAGCGTAATATTTTAAAAGACTAACTTAAATACAAAATGCACCGAGAAACCTAATATCTGGAAATCTTGGGGCAGAGGGAAAGGAAGAAGCTAGTCGGTGCTCAGGCATGAAGGGAAGGGGGTGGCTGCCAGGATGCTCTGGAATGGGGTAGGCTCGGGCGGGTCTGGCTCTGGGTCCTGGAAGACCGTGGTGACAGTGGGACACTTTCTTTTAGGGCTGGCAGGGCAGGCCCTAACCCCTCCCCCACAAATGAGATACACAAAAATGAAGAAAACTGCAGTGCTCTGGGGAATTTGCCTGGTGGAACTGCTCTCTCTTAGGCCTGAATTGACAGCTGGGAATGTGACTGTCAGATTTTAGCCCTTGGGGTGAGAGAGCAAACGCAAAGGCCCTGAGAAGCTTCAAGTGCCAGGGTGCGTGGGAGCAGGGTCATCCTAGGGAGGACTGCAGGGTGCTGGAGAGTCCAGATGAGAACAAGATTAACATTAAGGACAAATTAAACCCATATCCTGATTGTGCTGAGCTTGAAACCTATTCAACTATTAACTGACAAAGAGAGGCTGAGTTCTGCAGGAAGCAGCAGTGATGATGGCTCACATGATTTAAGAGGTTTCACTGTGTGTGTGTTTACACTGTAGACTGTATCAACAAAGCACTGGATCATCGGAGGAAAGGCTGGTGGAGTGTTTCAAGGGCTAGAAAAGAGCTAAGACAATGACATAAAGATGCAACATGAGATGTCAGAAGTGAGCCTAAACTGAACCTAAACAAACAAAAAAAACCAAACCCGTTGTTCTCGAGGTGATTACGACTCATAGCAGCCCTACAGGACACAGTAGAACTGCCCCATACAGTTTCCAAGGAGCGCCTGGTGGATTTAACTGCCAACCTTTTGGTTAGCAGTCGTAGCTCTTAACCACTATGCAACCAGGGTTTCCAAATGAACCTAGGGAGGATATAAATATTTTTCAATATTTTGAAATAAAAATTCTAAACACAGTGTAGGAAAATGCTGGGAAGAAGGAAGAGGCAGAAAAATATTGAGGGAAAAACAGACATTCTGATTCTGCCAAAGTCACCTATGCTAAGGTGGGTCATAGCAAAATGAACCATTGAGCTATGAGATAAGCAACACAACCTTTACGTGTCCACAATTAACGGGTATGGAAAGTGACACTAAGGTACTGCTGCATTTGTCTAGGAGCTGTCTAAAGTCTGATAGTGTCTGATTAACAATCAAATGAGGGTTTTCTACCTTCAGGAGTGGTACTAATTTTAAAAGTGAAGGTGATGGAAATCCACCTACAGCAATATTTAAAATAGAAAGTAAGGTAATAGATGGAAAAGGTGAAGACTTAGACATTCAGCACCCAAGAGGGCCAAAAGATTCTGGATGTATCTCACTGGCCTTTGCTAAATGAGATGGAATGGCATTGTGGCAACGGCCCCAGGGCCAGAGGACAGTGGCATGGCTCCTGGTCCAAGTACAGTACCCGATGAGAGATTTATGTGCTCCCAGACACAGCATCCCACCTCCTCAGCTGAGTGATGGGGACAAGAAGTTTGTCCTTTCCGCCTCACAGAGATGTTTGTAGGTGGTGGATACTGGGAAGACCACAACATGGCCAGAGGCATAAGAAGGAGTGTGTGCAGCCACAGGAAATAAGCAAAGAGATGCAACTTCAAGAGGTGGGAGAGCAGGAGCGGACTGTGAGTTCAGCCAGAGGACCCGGCAGAGAAGGAAAACCTGAAATGCAACCAAAACAGGAGCAGAAATGTGGGAGTTAGGATATTAGTTTATCTAGTATTTGCCATCACAAGAATGAAAAAGAGGGCAAGAAAGAAAAAAGAAAACCAGACTGCACCGATGTAAGCAGCAGACTCCTTCTGGAGTGAAGAAGCCCAGTGCACACCTGCTTCCATAAGGGATTACAGCAGCCGCTCAGCAAAAAATTGCATGCTAGAGTCCTTGATTCCTTGATTTCTAAATACTGCCACCTTGTTTTCATACATTCTTCTTCCTTAATCTGCACGAAAACTGTGACATAGGCAGGGCAGCTATCAGTATTGCCATTTTACACGAGAAAAACAAGGCTCAGAAAGTGGACGTGATTTGTCCTAAGCCACAAGGGCAAGCGGCAGAGTCAACGCTCACCCACTCACGTATGTTACGGCTGCTAATCCGCCAAGTTCTAGAGTACTGAGTTCTAATTACCTAGAAAATAACAAAAGTGTCCCAGGAAGGAAACATTTCTAGAGAAACCCAAGGAAGAGAGATGTCTGGATAGCATTTCCTCAGGTGGAAATGGCCACCGAAACAATCTCCCTGGTGGCTTTGGCCGGGCAACATGAAGTGTGTGCGTCTGACAGAGCTCTTCCTGACAACCCCACCCCAGTGTGAAGCAGCTGGATTCCTTACACCTCTTTCTAAAAAACAAACATACACAAAGAGTCAGTATTTGCTTCTTCAATGAAGTGATTTCAGATCTCTCTATGCCTTAAATGTGGACTCCTCAGGCTACCTGTTACATGGACGTGAGCTTTATCCTGGCAAAGAAACTAGATTTTTGAGAAGGCACAAGAGAAGAAGGAAGAAGGGCTGCTAGCAAAACATCACAGTAACTTTACTTAGTTCAAGAGAACTCATTCACCAAGTATAAACCAGTAGGGGCTCTTGAACTTGGGAAACAGTTGCCGAGATCTGGTTAGGGTTCAGTAAAATGAGCTGAGAGAAACGTGAAGTAAAATCAAGGAAACAAACAAAAATTACAGCACAACATATAGATACCTTATAGCAGTTCTCAAACCTTGGAATTCATAAAATTATCTGAGCTTAACAAAAATGCAGATTCTGTGAACCACTCCCAGAGATTTTATATCAAGTGGATGGGACTTGGAACGTGCATTTTTAGTAAGCTCTCTGGTTACTCTGGTCCAAATAGTCCAGAATCCCAATTTGAAAAACAATCTTGGAACATTAAAGAACAAAGGCCAGTTAACTGGAGGGATTCATCACACACCCAGTTGAGCAGTGGCAAACAGAAGTAAATGGACCAAGCGTTACAAACACCCAGGTCCCACAATGGATACATTTATTTGATATATAAATGACTCGACACGAAATATCATATCTCATATATGTGTGACATGATGGAACTGTCAAAGAAGAAAAGTCTGAGGTGGGGGTTTTCAACTCCACGTGAAAGAATTAAAGTATGCTCACCACGACAAAATTCCATTTCTTAAGGGTAAGAAGAAGGGAGCTTTGATGCAGTAGAAGCAAGGCCCTGGATTCAGAAGCCCACCCCCCGCTGCTGCGTGGTGGGTGGGTAGCAGCTACTCTGCCTCTCTAGCTTCCACTTTCTCCACTCTGAGTGGAAGCTACAACCCCCTGTAAGCAATTGTAAGCAATGATAGTTAAGAGTAAATGATAACATATTCTAACAAAGCCCTCTATCAACTATAAAGCATCAAACAAAAAGCCAGTACAATTACAAATAACTGGAGTTTACTAACTTCCTTAATACCAATTATAAGATTTTTGTAAGCATTTTGTTGAACGGGGCAAGAATGGCAGAGCAAGTGCCACAGAGCATAGCAGCATGCCAGAAAGCAGCAGGGAACAGCTGACTGGTGAAGTTAGGAGAACTCACAGAACATCCCAGAGGAATGTAGGAAAACCTCCCTTTCAGGAATGTGGTGAAGGGTGAGGAGGAGACGAGAGAAGGCTCAGTCCTCCAGGTGGATCTCTATTTTATGCAAATTACCTTAGTAAAGTATGGAGGGTCTTCATTGCCTTTGGGCTAAAGCCACCGTGAGAGCCTAGGAGCTTCTTCCTCAACTGTCCCCCCAGGGAGGAGACCCAGGACTTCTGCTCCATAACACAGTGATCTTACACAAGAACTCAGGAGAGGATGTGGGTGGCTTCTTCAGAGAGGTCTGAGCCAGGAAAAGGAGCAGTGGCCTGTTTGTGTATCCAGGAATCTGGGGGCCAAGCTTAGCTATTTTTGGATCCCACCCACTGCCGTCGAGTCGATTCCAACTCATAGCGACCCTATTTTTGGATAGGGAAGAATAAATACCCTATGAAATTGTCTGATTTTGAACACGGGGCTGTGGGGGTGGAGGGGGGTGGCATTTCCCAGTGAAGTTCATTTTGAAAACTGCCCATCCTGTCTCACTTCCATGAGGAGACAAAGACACTGACCCACATGGAGGGTAGTGGGAGCAAAGGCCTTTACACACCAGAGATGGGGGCCACCCGGGCCAAGGGCTGGGGAAGGAGCCAGTTCAGGTCTGGGAGTCAGGTGGCGAAACAGGATTGGTAAGTTGAATTACCAATTCCGTCCTATAGTCTCATCTTTTTTTTTTTTTTTTGTCAGTAGTTTTCCTTTGCTCATACACACAGTCTCTTTAAAAGGAAAAAGGTGGGAAGGTTATTTGCTATTATTAGGTCCAGAAGAAGTTTTTAAGCCTACAGATCGCAATTCTTCTTCAATATCCTGCCAATAACAGTGTCAGACAAGCTGCTGGGTGGATTCTCACATGTCAGAAAAGAAAAACACCGCATCATCTTTTAGTTTCACGAGGTACATGGTAACATTTGTGCACTAACTACAATGGGGTAAAATTAAAAGGACAAGTCAAAAACGTGTGTCCTATACTCAAACCAAACCAAACCCATTGCCGTTGAGTCCATTCCAACTCATAGCGACCCTACAGGACAGAGCAGAACTGCCCCCACAGGGTTTCCAAGGAGTGCCCGGTAGATTCGAACTGCTGACCTTTTGGTTAGCAGCCATAGTTCTTAACTAGTATGCCACCAGGGTGTGTCCTATACAAAAAAAAAAAAAAAAAACCCTTGCTGTTGAGTCAATTCCAACTCATAGTGACCCTATAGGACAGAATAGAACTGCCCCATAGAGTTTCCAGGGAGCACCTGGTGGATTTGAACTGCCGACCTTTTTTGGTTAGCAGCCGTAGCACTTAATCACTATGCCACCAGGGTTTCCATGTGTCCTATAGGGTCTCTTAAAAAAGTAAATATACTTCAAATATGGAAAAAGTAGAGTGTGGTCATAAAAAGGCTATTTCTTTGCTCATCACATACAATTATCAAAAAACAAGGGGACTGAGCAGAGAAAAAATGTGAGTAGGACTGGAAGGAGGAGCAAGAGTCCAAATTCAAACATAACGCTGGGAAATGAAGAATTCTTGTCCACTCTAGAGAGGAATATGCTGTACAAAGAAACAGAAATGAAAGTACAGTGGTATGAAAAGAATCTGTACTGGCTGTGAGAACATGAAATATCTATTATTAAGCAGTCACTAGTGAGGTCAGTTTCCCCATTCATCAGTTACGCAGTTTCCACCACTGAAGTAAGCAGAGTTGAATATAAGAAAAATAGGTTTTTTTAAGATGCTTCAGGAAATAGAAGTTTTGCAGAGAATTCACATATCATGTACAGAACAAACTGAATCATAGCTAATAAAAAAAAATAGGAACCTCTAAAGCAGGAAAAATGGCATTTGGCCAAGAGAAGGGGCTGAGGAACAGGCGAGGGACAGCAGACTGGCCTCTGGAACGCCACGGCGACAGGCTTTTCAAGTCGGGTTTATACCATTTCATCTTAACAAAAGGTTTCACAGGAATGCTCTACTGCCGGAGAGCGGGGGAAACCTGTATACAAAAATAAGAGGATCAAAGAGATGACAGCAAGACAATAAAAAATTTACTGTTACTACCTTAAGAAAATCATGCTGGTGTAAGCAAAAATTGGATCCGTTGGACTGCAGAGAAACTATTTTGAATATGCAAATATAATGAGTGTATCACTTCAAGTATCGTAAAGCTCAAGTAGGATACTGTATGTGAAATCCACCCATTAAACGTCAAGCCTATGCGTCTGCCAGGCAGGGTGGTCACAGAGGGCTGGCCAGGTCCTATAATCCACACAGACATTTAACAGCTGTTTTAGCCAACCGGCCTTGATGATTTCCCCGGGAAATATTGGCCAATGTTGCTAACAGCAATTGGGTAGCAAAATTGCTTCATTTGGATTATAAGCACTTTTTATTTACCTGTCTACCCATTTGGCAGAAGTGATAATAAGCTGAGGAATGGCCACTGAAGCAGGAGCGAAAGAGAAACGGAGGCCGTGAATAATCCACTAGCTGGGGCACCAGCACCCGGACAATTAACACCTGACTCCATCAGCAAAGTGATTGGACACACCACAGATCACAAGGCTTTGTCTTCATGCACCTAGCACTTAATTATTGAAAGTATACAATTACCTATTTAAGAATGCAAATGAGTTACTATGAAGAAGTTTTAGGTCACTAGAGACTACTGGGAGATACAACTATAAGTTGTTGGTCAAAATCACAAGGAAATAGAGTATATACTAGTGTACGAAAGCATGGGTGGAAGAAATACAGGTTTAAAATGACTGGTAAAAAGGACCTCTAAATGAATGGGGAGGTGACGTGGTATCATAAATTAAGTAGCTTTCCTAACTCCATAAACAGCTCAGTGTGAGCACGAAGGCCAAGACGCTTTATTAGAATTGGTTTACTGGTTTTTTCTTATAACTTTTTTTTTTTTTTTTTAAGAAATGTCATCATTCTAAAGACAAAAGTATCCAATTGTTTTTACATTCTTCCTGCATATAAAGTGTAGACATTTTCAAGAGATAAGAAAGCTTTAAAAAAAAGCCTACAGATCTACAAATTCCACATGACTATAACAAAAATAACAAAGCTAGCTTAGTCAACTCTGGTTAAAATTTCATTCGCTATGTGCATTTTTCTGTATCTATATTATGTCAATAAAAAGGTTTTTACAAACTCATCAGATGAAATACAAATGAAGCTGTCAAAGAAAATCCCGAATAACAAAATGTTTTGACAGGCATTTTAGCAGAAAAGAGGACAAAGAAAACGCCAGAAGAATGCTCATGGAGAAGCACGTTTCTTGAGCCCCAGACAATCTAACAAGGCTGGTGGTAGGCCACTGGGACTAGAAAACTGAAGAAAGCATACCCCTTGTGGCTACAGGTACTCTGCCTCAAGGCGACATTTGCAAGAGATGACTGGCTTTGAAAAAGCGGAAACACGCTGGAATAAATGACGGACCCACATACTGGAAATGAAAGTTGAGTTGCAAGACAATGGTGGATTTCACCCTCAGTTCTCGCAGCGAGTACCCCTAGGCCTGTCTGGGTATCAGTCATCTCCCAGAACCACGGGACTCAGCACATCTGGCAATTCCATCCGCGCTGGTGGCTGGGGTGGAAACAAATTTGTTTCCCCTGGTCCCATAAACCTCAGACTGCTCTGGGGATCAATCAGTGCCCCCACTGCCCTGGCCAGCATGGTCCCAACATATAAGGATGCAGTTGCCAGAGTCTAGGGTTCTGGATACAAAGAAGATACACACCAGAAAAATATAACTGAATTGCAGACCACACCCACACCACCCAAACCTTCATGGGAACTAAGATTGCAGGACTCCATCATTTAATCAGTCTTTCAATTGCTGCATATTTGGGATATGTTTCCCACTATTAACTCAACTCCTACAGTGAATGTGAACTGTATCTGGGTTATACTGATATGATCCTGAGTTCTGTCTTTAGCCGTAACACACAAGTGAAAAAGAAAAGTTGATTAGTGTTTCCTAGTGTTGATATTATTTTATTTTACATACACACTTACCTCTTTGACACTATGTGTTACTGCCCATATTAGAAAAACCCTTGACATCACCTGGAAAGAAGTCAGGACGACAGAAGATGGTACAATTCCTGAAAGATATTTTAGGATGAGTAAATAAATGTACTGTACATAGTTTCAACACATAATACATTTTCTAAAACAACCAAATTTAAATATTAGAGTCAAAACCATATTGAGCAACTGAAACTTAGCTATCTTGTTACACTGACTAACTTTTTTAAACATAATCAAGATTAAAAACTCTCTCCCCCTTAGAAACAATAATATAGTTACTGGCAACTATAAACCATGGAATCTGGGTACACTTCTCAAGCCTTTAAAACCACTGAACAAGTACACTATTTTTTATACCTTATCATATGAAGAAAACAAAACCACCATTTAACCTTTGAAATTACACATTTAAAGTTGATTTTACACTATGAGTTTCTGTGTAGTAAAGGAACTAACCCTGTCCAAAGAGAGGCCTGGCCTTTGCCCTCAGCTCCTGGGAGGTGATCTCTAAGCCCTAGGAATGTCCCGCCTCATAAACATGTCTTTCACCTGTGGGAGTTGGGTCACGCTGGATAGTCTAAAAATGTGATTTATGGTATGGGATTTGGGTCACACGATATCTGTTCAAGACTGTAACCTGAGGTCAGCCATGTGGGCAGCCAACTATGTCTGTGTGATGGAGCCCTAAGTAAAGACTCTGGGCACCACAGCTCAGGTGGGCTTCCTTGGTTGGCAATAGTCAGAGTGATTGTCACACATGGTGTGGGAAGAGTTAACATGTCCATGACTCCACTGGGAGAAGACAGCTGGAAGCTCCAACTCTCCTGGACTCTGCCCAGCACATCTCTTCCCTTGGCTGATTTTTATCTGTATCCATTTGCCATAATAAACCATGAGTATAACAGCTTTCAGCAAGTTCTGTGAGTCCTTCTAGCAAACTATTGAACCTGAAGGTAGTCATGGGCATTTCCAAACTTCCAGGTGGTGTCATAAGATAGGGTGGCTTTGTGGACTGTTTCCTAACCTCACATTTTCCAAAATGAATAGGCAACAATGGATGGGAAATCAACCATATTTGTGTCTAGTGAATGTTGGAAGCTTCTGGATATCACACTTGACAGACTGTCTAATGATTGAGTTGGTATCTTTTATTATCCACTCACTTTTTGTTAACAAGCACAGCAAAATCAAAGTTCACTGTCTTTACAAATGTGTTCACTATAAGCCCTGGTACAATTCTCCTCCCAGTGTCCTCATGTTATTTATTTTAGATACAGTGAAACCTGTGAGAGCTGGAGCTTGACATGACTGCCTTGTTTTTCTGGGTCTTGCAAATTTTCTATCTTTGACAGGGTACAGCTTACCACTTTTCTGTTGCTCTCTACTAGTAGAAAATATTTGAGTTCTCCTTCTCTGACAGGATTCTGCCTTAACAGGTTCTGGCTTTTGCAGGTATAATTACCAAAGTCTGCTAAGTTTACAATCCTTTGGCCTATCCCTATGTGGTTGTTTTCCTACAACCACAATCCCTGTCTAGAGATCAGCCACCACCATTATCTAGAATTCTTGCCTCCTTTAAGAGGAAAAAAACCAAACCCATTCTGTCAAGTCGATTCCAGGTCAAATAGTCTGTGCTCGATCCTGGTGGCTCAACAGTTAAGCACTCGGTCAGCAGTTCAAACTCAACAGCCACTGTTCGGAAGAAAAGACCTGGCAATCTGCTCCCGTAAAGATTATAGCCTAGGAAACCCTATAGGGTCACATGGGGTCACTGTGAATCAGAACTGACTCAACAGCACACAACTAACCTAAACATTAGCAGTTCGAACCCACCCAGCAACGCCACAGAAGAACGGCCTGGTGCTCTGTTAAAATACAGATTACTATATAACCCGGCAATTCCACTCTTAGGAATGTGTGTGTGTCCAAGAGAAATGAAAACATATGTCCACACAAAAACTTGGACATGAACGTTCACAGCAGTATTCATAATAGCCAATAAGCGGAAACAACGAAAATGTCCACCAACAGATGAGTGAATAAATAAAATGTGATATATCATATAATGGAATATTATTTGACAATAAAAAGCAATGAAGTACTAATACATGCTATAATATTAATAAACCTTGAAAATAGTATGTTAAGTGAAAGAAGCCAGTAAAAAAAAAAAAAAAAAGACCGCCTATTAATGCATGGTTCCATTCATATGAAATGTCCGGAACAGGCAAACTTATAGACGGAAAGTAAATTAGTGGCTACCCAGGGCTGGGTGTTTGGAGGGGGGATGAAGAGTGAAGGGTAACGGGTATAGAGCTCTGTTGGGGAGTAAGGACAATGTCCTAAAATTGACTGTGGTGATGGTTACACAACTCTGTAACAATACCAAAAACCACCAAACTGTACAATTTAAATGAGTGAACTCTATGGTATGTGAATAATATCTCAAAAGCTGTTAAAGAAAATAAATGTATGATTGAAGTACAAAGTCAAGTTATAATAATAAGCAATGCTGCTGCAGGAATTACTTAGTAGTCAAATATTTGGTGAATATACTTAGCTAGATCACACGTCAAATAAGAAAAATTTAAAAAGAGACTGAAAATCAAACGCTTAAGGAAAGACCATCGCTATTTTTAGCTTTTTTTCCCCTTGAAGACCAGCTCGTCACGTGCAAATATGATTTCCCCCCTTCATTTCTGGTCTTTCTCTTTCACCCTGCAGCAATGGGCTGGACTGCTAACGTTCCAAGCCACGCTTCTCCGTTGCGGCAATGTCTTGGTGGGAACCAAGGACTCCATGGTTTGGAGGACAGATGTGAGAGTTCAGAAACCTGATTTTATTCCATTCATTGACGACAATCAGACTCCAGGAAACTAACAGATACTAACCAAACTCACAGGGTCAGTTATAAGTCGGTGTGGCTAGTTTATATGCCAAAACAACAACGTATTCATTTAGAATAGACGCACTAACTTTCTCACAACTGAATGGCTGTGATTTTAGAGGCCCTCACCTTGGGGTACTTTTTTCTGATGTCAAGACCAGAATGCTAAGTAAGTATGACTTTGAACAAAGGGACCTGGAAGGTCTGGGACACTATTTCAGTTCAGCTGAACATAGGTTTATTAATGATCCCTTCCCTACTGTAAATTCCCTTTTCTAGGGGATATAAATGTACGTATTTTCCTTTCAAAAATGCTAAATAAAAATTATCAGATTTTCTTAAAAATAAATTTTAGTATTCAAAGGCAATTATTTACTTTTGTTGTTGTTGTTTTAAAACCTTTATTGAGACATAATCCACATAACACACAAATCATCTATTTAAAGTGTATCATCCAACAATTGTAAGGATGGCACAGGACCGGGCAGTGTTTCGTTCCGTTGTGCCCAGGGTCGCTATGAGTTGGAACCGACTCGATGGCACCTGACAACGACAACAATCCAAACTTTCACTTAAAGCACAAAAAATAAAATGTATACTCCAATGGTTTTTAGTGTACTGGGAGTTGTACGACCATCACAATCGATTTTAGAACCTTTTCCTTACCCCAAAGAGAAACCCCGTACTCATTAACAGTCACGTTCCATTTCCCTCCAACCTCCCCCCCAGCCCCAGACAACCAGTAATCTACTTTCTGTCCCTATAGATTTGCCTATTCCAGACATTTCACACAAATGGAAGTATGTACTATGTGGTCTTTTGTGACGGCTTTTCACTGAACTTACTATTTTCAAGGTTCATCCATGTTGTAGATGTATCAGTACTTCATTTCTTTTTATGACCAAATAGTATTCCACTGTATAGGCATAAACTCCCCCCACCCCCCGCAAAAAAAAATACAGGCATACCACATTTTATTTATCCATTTGTCAGTTGATGGACATTGTGGTTGTTTCTGCTTTTTGCCTTTATGAATAATGCTATGAACATTCAAATACCAGTTTTCGTGTGGACATGTATCTTCATTTCCCTTGAGTATATACCTAGGAGTGGAATTGCTGGGTGAGATGGTAAACTATTTAACCTTTTGAGAACCTGACAGGCTGTGTTCTAAAATGGCTGCACCATTTTTCATTCTCACCAGCAGTGTACAAGGGTTCTGCTTTCTGCAGATCCTCCTTGACGCTTGTTATTGTCTGTCTTTTTTATTACAGTCATCCTAGTAGGTGTAGGTAAGTATTTGCTCAGCATACAGATTGAATAAGCACGATGAAAGGGTACAACCCTGATGCATACCTTTCCTGATTTTAAACATGTGGCCATATCCATTCAATCTGTATGCTAGGCAAATAATCTGAGAAGATGGACTATGTGAAGAACTCGGCATCCAGACTGGAGGAAGACTCATTAACAGCCTGCGTTATACAGATGACACAACCTTGCTTGCTGAAAGTGAAGAGGACTTGAAACACTTACTGGTGAAGATCAAAGACCACAGCCTTCAGTCTGGATTACACCTCAACATAAAGAAAACAAAAATTCTCACAACTAGACCAATAAGCAACATCAGGATAAACACAGAAAAAATTGAAGTTGTCAAGGATTTCACTTTACTTGGATCCACAATCAATGCCCATGGAGGTAGCAGTCATGAAATCAAATGACGTACTGCGTTGGGCAAATCTGTTGCAAAAGACCTCTTTAAAGTGTTAAAAAGCAAAGATGTCACTTTGAGGACTAAGGTGCACCTGACCCAAGCCATAGTATTTCAATCACATCGTATGCATGCGAAAGCCAGAACGAACAAGGAAGACTGAAGAAGAATTGATGCCTCTGAATTGTGCTGCTGGAGAAGAATACTGCGTATACCATAGACTGCCAGAAGAATGAACAAATCTGTCTTTGAAGAAGTACAGCCAGAATGCTCCTTAGAAGTGAGGATGGCGAGACTTCATCTCACTTACTTTGGACATGTTCCCAGAAGGGACCAGACCCTAGAGAAGGACATCATGCTTGGCAAAGTATAGGGTCAGTGAAAAGGAGGATCCTCAATGAGATGGATTAACAGAGTGGCTGCAACAATGGGCTCAAATACAGCAACAACTGTGAGGATGGTGCAGGACCAGGCAGTGTTTCACTCTGTTGTGCACAGGGTCGCTATGAGTCGGAACCAGCTCAGCGGCACCTAACAGCAACAAGAAGGTAGGTGTGAAGTGTTACTCACTGTGGTTTTGATCTGCATTTTCCTAATGGATAACGATGTTCAGCTTTTCACGTGCTTAGTGGCCACCCGTGTGTTGGCGGCCCTCCGTGCGTCGGCGGCCACCCGTGGGTCGGCGGCCCTCCGTGTGTCGGTGGCCATCTGTGTAACTCCTTCAGAGAAACATCTGCTTAGATCTTTGACCCATTTTTTGATTGGGTTGCCTTTTTTATTTTTTTGAATTCCTTATCTATTCTAGACACAAGTCCTTTATCAGAAACACGATTTCGTATATGTTTTCTCCCGTTCCATGGGTTATTTTTTCACTGTCTTGATGGTGCTTTATGAATTTTTAAAAATTTAACAATTTATTTTTCTTTTGCTGCTTGTGCTTTTGGCGTTATAACTAAGAAATCACTGCCTAACCCAACATCATGAAGATTTACGCCTACATTTTTCTTCTAAGAGTTTTATAATTTTAGCTCTCACATTTAGGTCTTTGATTCATTTCGAGTTAACTTTGTGTACGGTCTGAGGAAGGGATCCAACGTCACTCTTTGTATATGAATGTTTAGTTATCCCAGCACCATTTGTTTAAAAGATTATTCTTTTCCTATTGAATTGCCTTGGCCTTCTTCTCCAAAACCAACTGACAGTAAACCTAACAGTTTATTTTGGGACTCTCAATTCCGTTCCACTGATCTAGCCTCGTGGCAACACCATGTTGTCTTGATTACTGCAGCTTTTGAATCGGAAAGTGTGAGTCCTCTAATTTTGTTCTTTTTCAGGATCATTTTGGCTTGTCTGGGTCCCTTGGATTTCTATATGAATTTTAGTTTATCGATTTCTATTAAAAAAAAAAAAAGCCAGCTGGGATTCTGATAGGGATTGTACTGAACCTACTCATCACCTTGGGGGACTGCTATTGTTTTAAGCAGCTAAATTTCAAGGTGGTTTATTGTACAACAGCAAATGATACACCAGCCCTCTTGGGGGAGCATTCATTTAGCTACGGATGAAGACAAAGGAGGGTGACTTCTTTTGTAAAGAATAAATTAGAGTCTGTGGGTTATCTGCCTCTTGACAGCGAATAAGACTTTTCTTATTCTTAGAATAAAGAGTCTTTTGGATTTGTGCTTTTGTCTGGATTTCCAGGCCTTCGATCACTTGGAGACTGCTCCAACGGCTGGCTGCTGTTCGCCCCACCCCTCGCCCAGGGCCGGACTGACTCTGCTGCACAGGGATGCTCAAACAGCAACCACCTGTCCCAAGGTTTCCTTCCTTCTCCAGTCTTGGGTATCTTGTGCTTATAGTAGGGATTTGCTGAGGAAAATGAGCACTCGGCTGCCCTTGCCCCATCCTCCATCCCAACCGAAGGAGGCTCAGAGCCAAGTCTGAGGATCTTATGAACAATAAGAAGACAGGAGGCTTTAGCTAAGATAAGAGTAAAACCACTGCTGGAGTTCAGAGTGAATAGAAGAGCTAAAAATGTCTACAGCTTCCAGGGAGGTTTGACTCTTCTCATTGATGATGCCTCTCATGTTTTCCCAAATTGTTTTATCTTTAAGTATTTAGCGAGGGCATTTCTGAACGAGAAAAATCTACCTTGCTGTTAAGTCGACTGCGACTCAAAGGACCCTACAGGACAGAGTAGAACTGCCCTATAGGGTTTCCAGGGAGCAGCCAGTGGATCCGAACTGCAAACTTTTTAGTTAGCAGCCAAGCTCTTAACCACTGCGTCACCAGGGCTCCTCAAGATGTATGGTCCTCTTTTTTCTATTTTAGAAGAGGGAGAGCTATCTCAGGCTCCATTGTTGAGAGGTCAGGCTAGGTTCAAGGCAAGGGCCTGAGAGGAGAACCTTGCGAAGGCAGTGTGCCTGAGACCCTCCCACTATCTTTGCCCTTTGAAGACTCCAGTTCATAGTTCTGCCCCTTTCTCAGCAAGCCCCCAGGCAGGATGGGAAACAAATTCAAAGCAGCAGAGGAGTTGAGTTCCTGGGGTTCACTCTAGGCCTGGGCCACAGCCAGGCCAAGTACCTGCTTTATTCAAACAAGAAAAGCCTGAGCAGAGCTCAGCCCCACTACACAGGCAACAAAGAGCAAGGCAGGAATCTAGAAAAATAATGCATGGTTCAAGACACTCAGGAAAAACCATGCTAAATCGGTGTAGGGCAAAGACTGGCCAGAGTGAGAGAATGGAAGAGGTGACAGAAGAGAAAGAAGTCCCTTGCCAGCTTGAGCCACACTGGGGTCTAGCAGAAGTAGGTGAGACATTCATGGGCCATAAATGCCAGGCTTGGTTAAAGGTGTCCATGACAGCAGGCTCCAAGAGCCCTTTCTCAGTTGCCACTAAGTTCTGCCCCAGCTGCTCCAGGCTGGACATGCCCAGGACGACCACGCTCCTGAGGCAGTCTGGAGCTGGGAGTGGCAGCACATCCACCACAGGGTGGCTGAGGTCGTGATGGAGGCACTGGAGCTGTAAGTAGCCTGTTGGGCCTTCTCCACCGGGACAGTGGCCTTGAAGTGGTGCTCCTTCCGGAAGATTCCTGTAGGCCTCAGCCCAGCTGCTCCCAAACAAGTGGCCCACGGGCTGCTTCCTGTTCTTGTCTTTGTACTTGCCGGTCAGCAGGCCCCCTGTGCAGTCCCTGTCGCACACCCCGAGCCTCACGCTGCACAGGATGCTCTCAGACTGGCTGTTGCAGGACATGAAGGCGATGTCCAGCTTGGTGTGGCCGCGCTCCAGAAAGGCGCGCCTGACCGCGGCGCCAGCGGACACGTGCACACAGCGCCCCATCTCCTTGGTGCCCAGCACGGGGGGTGGCTGGACCACAGGCCGGGGCTCGGGTGGCTGGGAGCGACGTGCACGGTGGACGGTGCCCAAGTCACAGAGCAGACGTAGCACTCGGCGCCAACTATTTACTCTTTGGGTGTAGTTCACACCAGTCTTTTCCTTTAAGGACATTCTTAAGCACAATTCACCTTCTATTGTTTATACTTTGTTTTCTGCTTTTTCTCATTTAACATTTTAAGAAGCTTTCTATTTTCTATCTTACATTCTTCAAAACATTTTAACTTGAGTCATAATACTCCTTTGAGTGGAATGTATCATATTTGTTTAGCTGTTCTTCTATGGGACATTTAAATTGTTCCCACTTTCTTGATACTATAAATGAAGTATTATAAAGAAAACTTCAATTATTCAATTTTTTAAAAGGATTATATCTTTGGGAGGGCTCCCAGAAGTATACCTAATAGGTCAAATGATACTTTTTTTTTTTTTTAAATGATATGAATGTTTTTAAGGCTCTTAGAATATATTGCCAAGTTGTTACCAAAAAGTTTGTTACCATTGAAAGCAGGAACACCAACAGAGACATGTACGCCAGCGTTCACTACAGCACTATTCACAACAGCCAAAAGGTGAAAACACCCTACATGTCCATCGACAAGATGAACGGATAACCAATGGAATATTACTCAGCCATGAAGAGAAATAAAGTTTGGCTACATGCTACAGCATGGAGGAACCTTAAAAACATTGTGCTGAGTGAAGTCAGTCAGTCACAAAAGGATAAATATTGTATGATCCCACTTGTATAAAGTATAAGTGGGATCATACAATACTGATATTTCTATACACTTATATAAAATATAAGTGCAAGTGTATAGAGACCAAAGTTTACTAGTGGTTACCAGAGGCAGGGGGCCTCGATGCTTAGAGGACACTGGGGTTCTGTTAACGGTGATGGAAAAATTTAGGAATGGATAGGGGTGATGGTTAAACAATATGATGAACTAAACTGTACATGTGAAAGCTGCTGAATGGCAAACGTTTTGTTACATATATATTTACCACACACACAAAAAGAAGTGAACAGCTATGAAAATAGCAAACAAAATAGCACTGAGTCTTTAAAAAAAAAAAAAAAGTTTTTTATCAGTTTCCAATCCCACCAACAATACACAGGAGTGCCTGCTTTAGCACACCCTTGGGCAGGAATTCAGGTTTATAATCGAGTGAATAAGAAGCTGATCTGTGTTTTCTAACTGGATGACGGTGCAGAGATGCGCCTGGCCCTGCCTTCAGGGGTTCCTGCAGTCCCTGTCCAGGAGAACCGCCTCGGTTAAGCACCTTAATCTCCCTCAAATGATGTCATTCACACCAACTGCTCACTTGGCTGCTATAGCATATGCGTCTACCTCAACCAGTCACGCAGCAAACAGTGGTTCAGGTGCTCACCTGACAGAACAATTCAAAATGCCTGCTCTTACTGGACCTGTCAAAGGGCCAGTGGGAAGAAGGGACCCTTATGTAAGAAAGACCACCTGAAGCCCACTAGTCCTTTCCCAAAAGCCCCAATCTACCCTTGAATTCAATCCTACACGGACAACAAAGGCCACACAGGTGGACCATATTATCTTAGCTCTGAGCCGAAGTGGCATCACTGGGTTGGGTTTTGCTGTTCTTATCAGGCAGATGGAAACCCTGGTGGCGTAGTGGTTAAGTGCTATGACTGCTAACCAAAGGGTCGGCAGTTCAAATCCACCAGGCGCTCCTTGGAAACTCTATGGGGGCAGTTCTACTCTGCCCTATAGGGTCGCTGTGAGTCGGAATCAACTCCACAGCACTGGGTTTGGTATCACTCCACGCCCTTTTATATAAAGCCCCAGGTGGGAAATCTCTTCTAGAACTTAATGTTAAGAAATGTTTGCTCCTTTTCAATAATAAGAATTATATAACTCAGTTTCCCTTTTCAAGCTGGTAGCCAGAAAGCTTTAAGCCAGATCTGCAGTGCAATGTACATTATCAGATTTGTGTATGTTGCTGTTGTTGCATGCTGTTGAGCCGATTCTGACTCATAGCGACTCTATACATTGTGTATACAAACCCAGTGCCGTCGTATACACTACCACGAACCCTTGTGGAATGAGGAGGATCAAGAGACATGCCAGGCCAGATCCTCTTACTTCTCTGGTCTGTGTGCAGTCAGTCCCACTGGGTTTGCATTTGTTAAGCCATTATCCCCATGTGAACACAATGGTATAACATGTTAAAACTATCCAGCACACAGATTTGTTGTTATTGTTGATTAAATTAGTTGTTTTCAGATGAAGAGTGCAATTTTATTAGTAAGCTATCACTAAGTCAAAATTTACTCAAAAAAGATTTACTAGGCATCTATTATCCATTAGTTTATCCAAAAGATACTTATGGAGTTCACGCTCTGTGCCCAGTACAATTTTATATGCTGGGGATACAACAGGGAGCAAGACAATGTCCCTGCCCTCATGAGCTTACACTCTTAAAACTGACTTGTTTGGGGATAGCATCTATTTCTAGGACTTTTTCCTAAAGGTGACAAGAGGCTACTCAACATTTGTAAACAGGAGAATGGCATGATCAGATCTTGACTTCAGAAGGATATCTCTGTCCGCAGTACAAATTTTTGCCAAGGCAAAGTTATAACTTGAGAAGTAACTGTAAGAATTTATGTTAAAAGGGCAGTGAATTTTTGAAGCGAAAAACTGGCACATATAAGAGGCATATAAATGTGTGTGTGCGTGTGTGTGTGTGTGTATGTGAAGCAAAAGCTGTACAAAGGGTATGTGGCAGTCACTTGCTTCTCCAGAACTAGGATGCTTTGAGGACTCCCAACACCACTGATTCCTACAAAGCTGGGCAGCACTGGAACTCACAGTGACCCTCTAGGGCAGAGCAGAACTGCTCCATAAGGTTTCCAAGGAGTGGCTGATGGATTTGAACTGCTGACCTCTGGTTAGCAGCTGAGCTCTTAACCACTGCACCACCAGAGCTCCAATACATGGGTAGTGGAGACCAAAGCAAGGCAGGAGACACAAAGTTGGTGCCAGGAATTACACAAAGAAAAGTCTCCCTCCTCATTCCATCCTACTACTTCCCAAGCTCCTTTACCACAGGCAGCCAACTAATAATTCCTTGTCTATCATTCTAGAGGTATATATTTAGGCATATAAAAGCAAATGTGTGTGTGAATATATAAAGTATATTTATATACATTCTTTCTCCAAGTTTTACACAATGGCAGCATTTTATAATGCTGTTCTATACCCTGCTGCTTCCCTTTAAAAAATATTCTGAAGGTCTTTCTTCCTAAGTATACTACTTTAATTATTGAGGCTTTATAATGTCTCAATATCTAGGTACTCTCCCAAGCCCCACCCCCGTGCCCTCAGGGTATAGAAAATAGTGCAAAAACAGGAAAAGCCCAATTCTTAAACTGCAGCTCAGAAAGGAAACTATCAAATCATCAATATTGTGGATACAAAGTCAGGAAGAATTCAGTCACACTAACATCAGAGCAATGGAATGGCTGGACAGGGCTCCTCACAGTTTAGCAAGACGAAAAGGCACAGCAGCCAAACAAGCGTAACACAAAAATAAAGAAGAGATTAAACATAAAGGATACATTGTAGCTAGGGGGGGAAGTCAAAGATTAATCCAACTGAAAGGAAGGCAATAATTATGGAAGACAAAGACAAGGCAACATAAGGATAACTGCCCAAAGTAAAACCTGTTGCCGTCAGGTTGCTCCCAACTCATAGCAACCCACAGAACTGGGCAGAACTGCCCCACAGGGTTTCCAAGGCTGTGATCTTCACGGGAGCAGACTGCTCCATCTGTCTCCTGCAGAGAGGCTGGTGGGCTCCAACCACCAACCTTTTGGTCATCTGCTGAGCACTTTAACCACTGGGACACCAGGGCTCCTTTCCCCAAAGTAAAGAACCCAATATATGGAACAGAAAAAGCAGTCACAGGCATAATCCAAGAAATGAAAGAACTAAATCTCCACACTGAGAGAATACATGTGTTTCAGGAAACAACACCTGATAATGAATGACTAAAACTGAGAAATCTCTTAGTTATAAAAATAATACTTCAGGGATCCAGACATAAAAAGCAAATTACCTACAAAGTGGAAAGAAAATCAGAATGACTTCCGACTTTTCCACAGCAACGACCACTGTCAGAAGACAGTGAAGCAAGACTACAAAGGTCTGAAGGAAAGAATGTTCAAGGATACTATAACTCGCCAAGGGGTCATTCTAATGAAACGGTAAAAGGTAGACATCACTAAAAGTGTGAAAGAATAGCATATAATACCTATGTGACCTGAGGAACACTACGTGCTGTCAAAAATCCAGCCGAAAAAGAGATAAATCAAAATAAAGACCTCAGGAATGGAAAAGCCATGGTAAAAGGGCTCACAGCAGGCACTGAATCCATTCAAATATGACACTAAGACTAAACAATTATGGCAATTACGGTTATAGAACATAATGTACATGTTTATTAAACAGGAGTCAGGGAAGAAGAGATGGAAGGAAGCGTGCTCTTTTACAGGATGAAGAAACCAAAAAAACTCAAACCTGTTGCTATCAAGTCAATTGCAACTCATAGCAACCCTAGGAAGAAATATTGCCTAAAACTGAAATAGAAACATAATTCCATTCTGTATTTTTTTCACATCTTTTTCTTAAACTTAGAGGGACCTTTTAATAAATAATATATTCCTTGTGGTGAAAAAAAGTTTTATAATTTTTAAATTTATTTTTAATAAATTCAATGCTTTTAATTAAAAAATAGCATTATAATATGAGCTATCTGTCTCTATTCTTCCACCCATGTACCTTTTCTTCCTTGTATTAATATCTACATGAAGAGAATGCTCTCTGGAATGATGTTTACCTAAAATTAGTAAAGTTTAATTCTATTGGTAAGATTTGGAGTGATTTTTCAACTTTACTCTTCATACTTTTCCACATTACTTGAGCTCCTCATAAAGAACGTGAATTAAAATTTCCAAATTAATTAAATCATTATTCTTAAAAAGAGAGTAAATATTCAGCACCAGCAAAAAAAGAATTCTGAAACTGAACCAGTTCCAATCTTTAGGGAGTTTTCCTAAATACCTTCCTTAAGAGCACCAGTTAATCTCAGGGAAAGAAAATATTTCTAGCCAAAACAAAGAGAAGCGTGGGCAGGAGAGAGGGCAGAGTCTAATACCATAGGACTCAAAGAAGAAAATGGCTGGCTTTTTTAAAGACAAGGACTGGCAGAAAAACACTTTCTTTTCTTTTTTTCTCTCCAGAAAGCACGGCAATTTTCACTATATTTCACATGATGACACTTAAGTTATTGAGCTCTGACCAAAAAAAAAAAAGTATATCTAAGACTGAAATCAATAGCAAAATTATGGTATTTATATGATACGCTCTGTAAATACGGACTTTTTTGAGGTTGGCATTTCTAAAATATGCACTAACCTCTATGAGGGCCTTCAGTGTTCTTTGTGCTGAAGGACAATGTTAACTAAGTGCATTCATGCTCATTTTTATGAAATTGAAATGGATATAAAGAGAGAAATACAAGAAATCAAGGATAAGGATTCTTCATTTGTCTAGCAGTGGGAAGAAATGTGCAGTTAGAATTCAATCTTATCCCTTTAAGTGACAAAATCAAGGTGCTCCTCAAACTGACGCCTGTATGCCCCAAAGACGTGCGGCAGGGTCCAATCTAGCGATACCCTAGTAGTAGTAAACGTACTCAACTGTACTCAGCCCCCCAAAAATAAAAAGAACTCAGCGTGGGCAACTCTACCCAGCATTTCACCACACAAACGTGTGCACCAAATTAGTGGTGGTCTCAAGTCCCCTGGCCCCTCACCAGGCCAACTGTAATTCTCCTGTCCAAACATCATACAGTTTTCATACAACACGGTTCCTAACACAATCCAGCCATTTCACCTGATGTTCAAATGAAAAAAGAATGGACTGTTGCCAACACTGAAGGAAACAGTGGCTGTGCTGGGTTTACTGAGAAAAGGTAGAGTTGGTACGAAATCACGTCATATGAGCAATTTAAGGTGTCTGTCATGGAAATTTTTCAACTAAATGCTATTACATGCTGGCTTCCGAATTTACCCTACATGAACAATTCTGCTGTAGGAGATAAAGTGACAGGACATACATAGAGTATTGATTTTCGTGAAATAATGATTGTTTCCTGAAGTTCTGGGCAAAGTCAATTTTAATACTAAAATACACCTATATTATGGAGAAGATAAAACACAGGAGACTTCAAAGCCGTTTCATGCTTATGGCAGGCTCTTTCACCTTTACTCTTAAACCCCCTGGGGTGAAACTACTCACTTCACTGCTGTTATGGAAACTTAGAGGAGAAAAGCTGGAAAAGCACTAAATATACAATAAAAATGTAAGGTAGAAAGTTGGGCTTAAGGAAAATAAAGATAAGAAATGGATGTGCAAAGCACCTGTGCACCTGCTTGGGGTGGACCGCAAACTTGGCTTTAAGCTTCTTTACATCCCTTGTAATGAGAGAAAAACAATCCAGTTGTGCAATTCACTTATCCATGAAAGAAAAATAAGCAAGTGCTCAGTTTTTGAGTCATGTGTTCCTAACTAATAAATTTCACTGATGTCCTTTCTAGTCCACTGGATGGTGTTTCCACAGTTCCGTCCTTCCTTCCTTTCTTTTTTTACTGTTTCCTTCCTGCCTCTGACAGCCTGCTGTCGAAGTGTCCACCACTAGTAGCTTACTCTTCACTCACCTGAGGCTCTTGTATGTAAAAAACAAAAAACCCCACTGCCATCAAGTCGATTCCGGCTCATAGCGACCCTATAGGACCGAGTAGAGCTGCCCCATAGAGTTTCCAAGGAGCGCCCGGTGGATTCGAACTGCCAACCTTTTGGTTAGCAGCCTTAATACTTAACCACTACACCATCGGGGTTTCCTGTATGTAAAAAGTAACAATAAACTCGCTTCAAGAGAGGGCCCGGAGGCCTCCGAAGGCCATAAGCTTTTTTTGACTTTATCAAATATTCAGAGGCTTTTCAGTTATTTGTTTACTTTTGGGGTCTCACTCTTTAAGAGTGATGTTATAGTAAGCCTTATCTCTGAACGAGAGTGAAATAGGGACATGAAATAAATGCCACATTTCCAAGCTTTCCGCAGATAACACAAAAGGGTGACACTTTTTGAAAAAGATAAAAACATAAAAACATTCCAAGCCATTCCCTCAGAGGACTCAATGAGTCAATCAGAAGTCACGGAAACTTACTCAAACCCCTATGTTACAGGTAGCATTTCAATACCAAATTACCATCAATTATTTGCATTATTAACTAGAACCCTTAAGTGTTTCAGACCAGACTGTTGATTAGTCTTGAAACATGGATGGATTACATATGCTTCACCAGCAAAACTGTATCATACACTTTTCTCTAAAAACAAAGGGCTTTATTTAGTAAAACTGTCAGGACCAAATAAGATGGGTAACTATTGTATTTATGGTCTCTCGGTCTCTTTTTGCTAACTTATGTTAACTATCCTGTAAGTACGAGGGTAAAGCCATTTTACCAGTGTCTCTGTTTTAAAACCTTATGAAATTTTGCCTCAACATATGTCTGGAAATTTTTTTATGTAAAGCTTTTTCAAAAGGCTGAATCCAATCCTATGGCCAATTACTTGAAATAATGCAATATCTAACTAGAAGGTTGAGAGAGTAATATTACTCCCTTTCGATTTTGGGGAAAAAAATCATAGAATTTCATGTGAACAAAACAAGAAATACACTTCTATTGGCAATGCCCATTCAGAGTTTTACCAAAGCGTGTGGGAGGGGAAGGAAGACTGAAGAAAATAAGTTTAACCTTATGAAGAGTCACTTTAATAGGAGGTTGTGAAAGAAGACATCCATGAAAAGAACTCTCTATTTAAGAGAGCAAGAACTGCAAGGGTTATTTAAATATAGTAATTTCTAGCTGAGAATATCTTGGCTGTCAGAGCTGGAAAGGATCTAAGAGTTCACGTTCAACCCAGTCACTTGATAGATGAGGAAAGCGAGGTCTAGAGAGGTGAAGGAACTCGCCAAACTTACGCAGCTGAATAACAAATTAATATTTATGTTTAAAATTTGGTGGTTCTTCTCTAAGGAGGTTAGTTATTGGTCCCTATGTAAGTGAAATATTAAAAATATTGTTAAATACAAGATGAGCTGAGAGTAGCTTATAATACCAGAAAGCAAGGAAGCTGTCAAGGACCACTGCAGTCCTGTGAAAAAGGGCTCTGGGGACAATTTGAAGATGCTCCCATGGGCCAATCTGAGTATCAGAGAGTAACTGCAATGGACCAAATCACACTGAGCTTGTAAAAATCCATGAGTTCACGATGATAAAATAAAAACCAAAACCAAAACCTTCATTGATCTGACTCGGAGGACTCTGGGAAACCAACACATTGTCCTGAAAACTGGTAAACAAAGAGAAGGATTAAGATTTTAAAAAAGACAACTGCTATATCACAAGAAACTGGCGAAAGCAGTTACCTCTGGGGAAAGGAACTAGATGGCGGAAAAATCACGGGAAGAGAGGCTTATATTTCACTATATACTCTTCTTTCATATCTTTTGAATTTTGTATCATGCAAATGAATTACCTATTCAAAAAATAAACTCATTTAAATACTGCTATGAAGACGATGTAACAACACGGAAAAATGATTAAAGAAAAAAAACAGAATTCAAATGACAGCCACTCTGATGATAATGATGTTAAAAACTGTACATATATACAGACCAAGCCGGGAGGAAAGAGGAAAATAAAAGTTGACTAGAAATGCAGAATTTAGGGACATTCTTTCTTTTTCATTAAAATGAATTCCACTGTTTATTTATAATGCTATTTATCCAATAAATAATGTTAAAATGGCATTTAAATGGAAAACATAGTACTTTCACTATTACCCTTATCCATAGGAAAGCCTAGCTATTTGAATGAACCATGAGCCCATAATCAAGGCACCAACAAGGAACTGGGAGTGTAAAAATGACGTGTAGATGGCATCTGACCGCCTCTAACTTCACGAGGCGAAGAGAGAATCACCATCAGCCCAAGATCGATTCCTATGAAGTGGAGGTCAGACATACCTCCTTCTATCTTTTTTTTTTTTTTTGGTACGAATTCTGACACCTGCCATCCCTCCCAGGGCACTCTCTACTTCTCTGCTGAGTTTGATAATTCATTACATAATGTGGCCACACAGAACTCACAAAAAATACTCACAATTGAGTTTATTAGTGAAATAATACAATTCAGGATCAGAGATGACACAGGGTACAACTCTTTGATCAAGACAGCCTCTTCTCAGCTGTGCCTCTCTCTGGCCCTTGGCCTCTTGGCCCCTCAGCCCAGCCTCTGCTCTGCTTGGGCAAGTGTTAGAAAGCTCTTCAGCTTTAAGTGCCCGAGAGTGCCCAACTCCTCCAGCAAGCCGAGCTCTGTTGACGCGTGCCTGGAGGCACCCTACGCTGCCAGGAAGCCTCCTGCCCGAAGGCGCTCAGCTCTCTCGCTCCATGAGCTGGCACACCCACTGTAACCACCTTACTTGGTGGGAGGAAAGCTCACTGCGCCATCTCACACTGGTCTCCTGGTTCTGCTGCTGCTGCTTCTGTGCCATCGCTTCTCACCATCTGTGGTGTCACAGCTCTGTCTCCTGGGTCTAGGAGGTCCTCAGCACAGGGACCCCGGATCCAAAGGACATGCTCTGCTCCCATTTCTTGTTCTTGGTGGCAGTCAAGTCCCTTCTTTCTGCCTCTGGGATGGCCCATTTTAAGCCTAGTGGAATGGCAAAATGGACCAATTCCCTTATTAGAGTTTCATACACCTTATTTACAAAATCCTACCCCCACAAGGGTGCCATGTACCTTATTTGCATAGCCTCACCCAATCTTTTGGTGGGAGTTACAAGACCATGGCAAGAAAGGCCATATAAAAGCGATTCATCACATTGCAAGGGGTAACTTGGCTCTTATTGTATGCAAGGGATCGAAGAAGGACAAAGAGAAGGGTCTAGTGAGGGCTGCTCATACAGTAGATGTTAAAAGTACAAATGACTTTGCCCAGCTCCATTTCCCCATCCCCGCACTCCTATGGGGGTGGTGGCAGTGGTGGCATTCACTGAGTAGGAGGCCAGGAGAACATGGAAAGAGCCTGTCGACAGCTCATGAAAGGCACACACTGAAAACACTGCTTGCAGGAGGAGTGAAGCTTGTCAAAGTACAGCAGAGGCTGAGAGAGTGAAGAGAAGAGAAAGAGCAATTATAAGCTGAATCTAACAATTCCTCAGCTAAATTTAACTAGAGAGGTGGAATGTATCTGCAGCTTGAAAACGATAAGCAAATGAATGTTCAAGGTACAAAAAGACCCAACCTACACAGAACTGTAAATGGTCACTGTAAAAAAAATTCTATTTTCACATCAATCACCTGCTATTATACTGATAATATTTCAACTGTGATCCCCTAAATTAAAAAAAAAAAAAAAAAAAAAACCCTAGGGGAGGATTAAGGAAACCCTGAGTCCAAGGCAAAAGCTCTTTATTTCTTGTTACAAGATAAATCAAAAGCAATAGGAATTTATTAATGTCAAAACTTTTTTAGAAATGCTACTTTTAAGTTTTTTAGAAGCTATGAATAATGAAAATCAAACAGTAACTTTTATTCACCTTTTTAAAATTGAAATGAATTATTTGCCTAAAGTTTTCCAACTTTTTATGTCACGAGATATCTCAGCGAATATATTTATTCATGCTGAATTATGTTCACAAATAACTCTAAAATATATCACCTAAATACCTAAAATACATTATCCTAAAATACAAGTATTCTATATGCAGAGAAAGGTATGTCAAAATGACAATGATAATTATTTCTGGGTAATAAGATTAAGGGTGATTTTTATTTCTTTATGTCTTTCTAGATTAGCTGAATTTTTTAAAACAATATTTAGAAATAAGGTCTTTTCACTAAAAAAAAAAAAAAAGTCCACAACCTGATTTAATAGCCACCATACTTCACATTAGAAATCCTGGCGGTGTAGTGGTTAAGAGCTATGGCTGCTAACCAAAAGGTCAGCATTTCAAATCCACCAGGCACTCCCTGGAAACCCTATGGGGCAGTTCTACTCTGTCCTATAAGGTCGCTATGAGTCAGAATTGACTCAATGGCAATGGGTATGGTTTGGCTTTTTTACACTTCACTTTTTTTTTTTTAACCAATCCATTTTTAATTCTTAAATTCTTGACATTACAGAACTAAACTGAAATTTATTAACATTCCACTCTTACATTTCTTATCGACAAACAGAAATAAAATTCAGGAGCCAAAAAACCCAAACAAAACTAAAAATAGGGAAAAGCTTATAAAACTAAATATGGATCCCAGCATTAACAGCTGAACAGAAAATGTGATTTTTAAAGTCTTAGCAGATGACAAAGTTATGTAGAAACTGAACTGAACACTTACAAATTCTTTAGAACCTGGAATCACTGACCAGAAATTACCCAGTTGGATCATGGGAAAACAGCCGAAAGGAGTTATGAGTGACCCTACGCTGTTCCAGCTGCAGCCCAGGCCCTTCTCCGAGGAAAGCCTGGCATTGATTAGACACTGGGCCAGGCTAATACTGGCAGCAGAACCCGTGACAGTAACCTGCCTACCAGAGCAGCCTTCCACCGGGTTGGCAGTTTTCATCTGGGGCCCCGGCATCTGGCGGATCTCCCTAATGTCGGCGCCCTGGCGCCCGATTATTTGGAACGGTGAGCTCACGGGCGGTTTGAGTGGATGCCCCCAAACCCGCCCAACAGCCTTTCCCCTGGAGGGCTGGAGTCCGTTCCGGCGACTCCGTCCCGCCGTGCAGCGTGGCAGAGTGAGACTGCTGTCTTGCCACCTGGTTCAGCTCGGCCAGGTCGAGCGGAGAAATGGTGTGCTGCCCTTGAGTCCAGCAGGCGTCTAGAGGTGGTCCCTCCCGGTCATGGGTGGCGTGGGGTAGCCCGTGGGGTAGCCCGTGGGGTAGCCCGTGGGGTAGCCCGCGGCGTCGCGGCAGCGATCTTGGCCGCCGGCACAGACGACCGGCGAGCTGGCCGGCACGGGCTGGTACGGAAGGGTCACGACTCTCCTTGCGGAGACCGGGGAGCGTCCCCAGCATGAGCGGGCAGAGCGGCCTGGCACACTCGGGGGCGGACTGCGGCCCGCCAGCAGTGGGGACGGCCCGCCCGGGGGACCCGGCCCGTGCTCTCACGGGTCTCCTGGATCTCACAGCCGCCTTTCCCCATCAGGGAGCCGCACTGGGCGGCCGGGGGCCTGCCGGCCGCCGTGCTGTTGGTCATGGAGCTGTGGATGTCTTCCTCCAGCCTGTCGACGACCACAGCGAAGGCCTTAAAGATGGCACTGGTGGGCCCGCTCAGAGTGACGATTCTCTCGGGGCAATTCCCCTCCGAGATGCTGATCCGCGCGCCACTCTCCTCACGGATCCTCTTAACCGGCTCCCCTTTCCTCCCAGTGATGCTTCCTACTTCCTTTCCGTGCCTAAGGAGCCCAACGGTGAGAGTCACACTTAGTCCACTTTCAGTCACGCGGGCGGCGCTCGGGGGAGTTGGGCTCGTTACGGGGTCAAGTCTTTGGTGCCTGGCGGGGCAGGCGCGGTGTAGGCCCAAAACTGCCCGCGTGAGGGGAGCGAGGGAGGCCGCGGGAGCGAGCGGGTGCGGGTGCCGGCGGGAGGCCGCGGCGGCGTCACAGGGCCGGGAGCGGCGGGGGGGGGGGTGAGGGCGCGGCGCTGGCGACTTCACATTCTTTTAAAAACCAAAATAAGCACAACTCTATTTAAAATGCAATATATAATCATTTTCACACAACTGATTTATAATAATTTTAGCAAAAAAAAAAAAAATCACATATAGCCATAAATCTAAATTGAATAGAGCTTTTGGAAGAGTTTATTCAAGTATCCCCTAGTCAGATGAGAACTTTGCTGGGAAAAAAAAGGGAAATAAGGGTATACATGCACAAGGTCATTACTGAGATTTATAACCATGTGTATCACCCATTTCTGCTGTACACAGGGTTGCTATGAGTCGGGACCAACTCCATGGCACCTGATAACAACATAATACCTATGAGTAAACCAACCTGTGTTTTTACTTCTCAATTCCAACTTAAAAAATATGAAGCAGGTTAGTTATTCACATCAAGTACTATGATACTGGTATCACTACATTCTGTTGCCAGTGGATGGGCTCCTGGGATGTCCTGCTGGCTCAGGACTTCAACAACCTTGACACAAACCCCTTGTGGCAGGCACTACTCGTTGTTTACCCACTATGTATTCTCTCTCTCTTCCTCAACAACAGAACACTGATGTTATCTGGGGGAGCAATGTGCCCTGCTAAAACACTGGCTTTCTTGGAACCCCTTGAAGCTGGCAGAGTTCTGACCAGTGAAAAATAAACTGCGAGTTTCTGGGAAAGGCCTGCATGTGCAACCACGCTCTGCCTGGAATCTGAACATGAGACCATGTAACTCATCATAAGCCATCTTATAACTATAGGGACACAAGCACAGAGTCACACACTAAGGATGGTGTGACACACACTTCTTGTCACACAGGAAAAATAAGTCCCTATGAGTTAAAGCCACAGTAGTCAGGATCCGGGCATGCACAGCGAGATGCAATTCTACTTATACACACTTCCTTTTACAGCTCAGAAAATCAACCCAGAAAGGGAACTTGGGTGTACTTAAGAGGTCAAACTATATCAGAACGCAACAGCAGATAGCACTTTCAAAAAGAGGCTATTTCAATTACATTTTACAGGCACAAAAACTAATGGCATCAAAAAGAAAGAAGATGGTAGAAATTTAGAATGAACAATGATTTCTTCTGGCTGATAATTTTCTGAATCATCTTTAAAATGGAGTTCAAATCTCAAAAAAAAAAAAATCACTAGTATATGAAAACAAACAAGCAAAAAAATCAAACCCACTGCCTTTGAGTCAATTCCGACTCATAGCAACCCTATAGGACAAAATAAAACTGCCCTACAGGGTTTCCAAGGAGCAGTTGGTAGATTCAAACTGCAGACCTTTCGGTTAGCAACCAAGCTCTTAAACCACTGCGCCACCAGGGCTCCATCACTAGAATACTATGTCCAAAGACAAAACAAAACAAAAAAGCTGCCCTCTTTTCCAATTTTGACATGTGGTATTCACAAGCATCTTTTAAAAACATCTTTCAAGAGCCAAGAATGTGGCAACTTAATGCCAGGTCAAGATCTAGCAAACACAAATGCAGCATTTAGTGAAAATATTTAAGTATTATGAATAGTGGGTTGCCCTTTAATAAATCATCTTCCTTTGTAAGTGTTGGAATTATGGTTGCTTTCTCCCACCCACCAGATTACTTTAAGGAGAAACTTCTCACCCATAAGCACCATTCTCTAACCATCCAAGCAGATCAACCACAGATGGAAGACAAAATTGTTACATGAAAGGAGATAAACTCAGAGAGCTAGGAAATAATGTATTTCACTTAATCCCTCAGAGTAAATACAGTGAAGAATCACTTTGCTTAAACTCCAAAGAAGTTTAAAAAATATTTATAGGCTGAATAAAATAGGTGAGTGAAACTTAAGAATAATGAACACAGATCACATGTTCCTATAAAGTTTAGGCAATAGCCTTCTCTGCGTCAGAGTTTTCCTTACACACTACTGTAATGAAGGTGGAATCTGTGCTCAACGTTGCTACTACCGTGTAATCCCGGGGCAAAATTTCTAAAGGACTCTCTCAGATGACCAGCAACTCTGTACTAGGTGGCATTTGTTAAACCAAGCATGACTTTAGGTTACACAGAAATAAAGGGAGAAGTAAATTAGGAAATATTTTTGCTCCAACTACAACAATACAACTACTAAAAGCTAACATTTATTGAGAACATTCTACACATCAAGCATGGTTCTACATTCTTCACTTATATTAACTAATGTACTTCTCACAAACTCCTATGACATAAAAAACATAGGTGCTATTATTTTCCTCAGTGTATAGAGGAGAGAACCGAGGTCAAAGAAGGCAAGTAACTTGTGCTAAGTTACACATCAAATAAGTGGTGGAACCGGAATTCAAACTCGGATGGTCTAGTTTCAGAGTCTATGCTTATAACTATTGAGCTATCCTGGCTTCAACAATACAAAAAAAAAAAAAAAAAACCCATTGCCACTGAGTAGACTTCAACTCATAGTGATCCTATAGTACAGAGTAGAATTTTTCCATAGGATTTCCAAGGCTGTAATCTTTACGGGAGCAGACTGCCAAATCTTTCTCCCATGGAGCAGCTAGTCGGTTCAAACTGCCGACCTTTTGGTTAGCAGCCAAGCTCTTAACCACTGCACCACCAAGGCTCCTTGGCTCCAACTATAGGAAGGAGAATACCAGGTAAACAAAGCTGTGATGGCTTTAAAATATGCCTTTGATACTCCTCCCTTGGAGAAACCCGCTGCCGTGGAGTCGATTCTGACTCACAGCGACCCTATAGGACAGAGAAGAACTGCCCCACAGCCTTCTCAAGTAGCAGCTGGCGGATTTGGACTGCCGATCTTTTGGTTAGTAGTTGAGCTCTTAACCACTGTGCCATCAGGGCTCCTCCCTTCGAGAGGTAGAGCTCAGGCTTTAACCAAAATATTTTTCGCCAACACCGTAATTCAATGGCAGCAATTCTTCTTCGGTCTTCCTTATTCAAATTGCCACAAACCCTTTGCTTTTTCTCTTTTCTTATAAATCAATAAAGAAATCATATATTCTAGCTCCAAAAAAAAAAAAAAATATCTATAAGAACAAGCTATCTATTTGATTCCCAACAGTCTATTCAGGGAGCTAAGCTGCCATTATTTATAGACTCTTGATTCCTTTCTGAGCAGCTGTCATTAACAGAACAACTTAGGAGTTCAAAACATTCTTTATTCAACTCAAATGCCTCCTGGAATTATTAGTCATGTTTCTCAAGGCTACAACTGGGATAAAAGCTAAGACGAACCAAATCTCAAGAAGGCTGTGAAAAAGAGCCACCATCAAAAACACCAAGATTAGCTGATGCTCACTGGCTGATGATACTTCTTTAAAATCCTCACTCCTGATCATTTAGGTCCCTTTTATCAGGTTTGAGGCTTTCTGGAGGTGTTTCCTGTATCAAAGTTATAACTGTGTATGGCCTTCAAAGTATCTCAGAGCTGTCAATGGGGAACCCACGTATGCTCAGAAGACAAAATACTGGTCTACCACTTGGGGGAGAAGGGAAAAGGAGAAAATAGTGAGTCTGTCTCCAGGCTATTAAGTATTTTATGCTTTGCCCATCTCACTCCTCCCCTATTTCAGGCTTTAGAAATCATACTCTGGCTTCAAGCTATACCACCCAAATTCAAATTCCCTAAAGAAGGATAATAGGGGCATGGTCAGGACTGATACTTGGGCAGTGAGAACCAAAGAAAGCCAGAGAAAAGGGAATACAGAGGGTACAAATGGGGGAGGAAGACGAAATAGAGAAAATGAGCAAATATGAAAAGAAAGAGGGGAAGAAGAAAAGGCAAGCAGGAAGAAAAAGAGGGGTACAATAAAAACAGAGAGAGGCAGAAAAACACAATGGAAAAGAGGCAGAGAGAGAAACAGAGCAAACACTGAAAAAGGCAAAGAAGGGGAGGAGTCAAGGCTGACACCCAGGTCTCTTGATTAGGTAACGAGATAGAAGCTGCCGATGCCATTAACAGAGATCCAGAGAACTGAAGAAAGAGCATGATGCAGATGATTAATGCTCTTGGCTGCTAACTGAAAGGTTGGAGGTTTGAGTCCACCCAAAGGCGCCTTGGAAGAAAGCCCTAGTGATCTACTTCTGAAAAATCAGCCACTGAAAACCTTATGTAGCACAGTTCTACCCTGACACACGTGGGATCACGATGAGAGGGAAATGACTCGATGACACCTGGTTTTTTTAGTGGGGTAAATGATGAGTTAAGTTTTGTACAAAAGTTTGTGGTGTTTGCAGGGCAACCGAGTGGAGATGTCTAAGTGGGCAGCTGGGACTAAAACTCAGGAGAGAGATGTAGCCCAGAAGTGAATATATGGGAGCCAATGAAGCCATGGGGAAGGCAAGATGAGGTCCCCCACAGAGACTGGATAAGGGAAGACAAGAAGGCTAATGGCCAAAGCCCAAGGAACACCACCAACACTTAAGAACATGTGGAGAAAGAAGAGCTCATGAAAGAATCTAAGCGACAGGTGGGTGGCCTAAGGCATAGGAAGGCAGCTAGAACAAAGACTGGTGGGCGTGAAAGAGTGAATAGCCTCACCTTGTGTGTTTCAGGTTTCCATTAAGGTTAGAAAACTAAAGAATGATTCTCTGAAGAAGGAGATGAGTTTGTTTACAATGGAGAAGGGTTCCAAAAAGCACTGTCACCTCCCCCTCTGTGCTCCCATGGCTCTTTGAACTTATCCTTCTGGTAAAACATTGGTCACACTGTCTCTATGTGCTCTGTGTTTGTTTCCTTGGCTGGAAAACGGGGACTGGGTCTTGCTGATTTTTGCATCCTCAGTGCTCAGAGCAGTGTCTGCCACCCAGCAGAAACCCAATAAATGCTTGCAGGTTTTCTGGAGAGCAACTGGACAATATGCATTTAGTAAAAGCCCTAAAATTTGATATTTTTAGGAATTATCCATAGGGACTAATCACAGGTGTGCAAAGATTTAACTACAGGTGTGATTATAATTTACACATTTTAAAACTATATTCAACACATAGGGAGCTGGTTAAAGAATCACAATGTATCTATATAACTGACTACTATAAAAAAAAAAGTAGTTTTTTTTTTTTTTATAGTATACACCCCCAAAAATCTACACAGATCAACAATAGCAAATAAAACCATTCAAAATCTATACACTTACACAACTAAAAGGCATAGACAGCTACATGCTCAAGTTATCGGTAAGTAGAAAAATAGACACCAAATCCCAGCAGAGCTATCTCTGGAGCTTCCATTGCAAACCATTGTGGAAAATGAGGAGAGTCTGCAGAAAAGGCATGGAAGAGGAGAGAGGAGCACAGGGCCTAATCGTGAACTACAATCCCAAGAGAAAGTCCACTGTAAGTGCGAAAACACTGAAAAGGGGACCCTTGTCCACCAGAGCACAGCGAAGACACTCCAGTCTGTTAGACTCAAGAGGCAACCTTGAAAAGGCACTGTTTCTGCGGGAAAAGGGGATAAAAGGAAGGAAGAGGTGCCCTCTGGTGACCAGATGGTGTAGGGGAAAAGAGACAGAAGCAAATTCAGAATTCAGGAGACCTGATGGTGCAAAGAGTTAAGTGCTTAGGGTCTAAACAAAACGTTGCTAGTGGGAACCCACCCAGCAGTTCTGTGGGAGAAAAACTAGGTGATCTGCTTCTGAAGAGATTACTCTATGGGGCAGTTCTGCTCTGTCACATGGGTTACTATGAGTCAAAATAGACTCGATGGCACCTAACAACACAAAAGAACTAAACAAGTCTTGCCTCCACTGACCCCCTACCCCAAGCAAAAAGCCATCTATTAAAGAGATAACACTGCTACGTTGACATACAAGAGTATCCTCAAGCTAGGAATCTTGTAAAAAAAAAACCCAAACTTCCAACTCGGTCCACAAAATGAATAGATAAAAGCAATTTACAACTATACAAAACTACTGTCAAAATAAAAGAAAAAAAAGAGGATAAAATATATTAACTAATCAAAATTACTTCCAAAAGCCAATCACAAAACCTTTAACACAATACTCCAAATTGAATTAAGTATTTTGGGATGTATAAAAATATTTTTAACCACAAATTAAAAAAACTAAGAACAGAAATGGACAAAAAGTAGGTAGAAGTGAAACAAAAATTGACCGAATTCAGGAAAAAAAAAAGGAAGAAAAAGACAAAATCATATTAGAAATACAGGCTAAATTTTAAAGTATCCAAGGGAGAATTGATTCAAATAAAAACTTAATAAAGGACATTAAAGAAAGGAATCAAAACGTCAAGACAGTAAAAATGAGATAAAGAAGTAAAAAAGAACAGAGAGAAAGGGGTTGAAAGAGAAGGCAGGCAAAGAAGATCCAACATACACATATTTAGAGTCCCTGAAAAAGAAAAACAGAATAATGAAGCAGAACTAAAATGTAAAACGACAACCCAATAAAGCTTTCCAGGCCTGAATCTACATTTTGAAAGGGCCTCCTGGGCACCTGGGAAAACTGTCCTGCAATAGTCAACTTTGAGATGTAGTCTAGTCAAATCATGAGACTTTAAATGTAAAGGAAAAAATCCTCAGGGTTCTCAGACAAAAAGGCTAACTTTTTAAAAAGGCTAAAATAATTAGGTTGGCATCAGATTTCCCAAGTGGGACATAAAAGCAAGGCAGTAATGGAGCAGTATTTTCAAGAAATTCAAAGGAATAAAGTATGAACTAACAATTTTGTGTCCAGTAAATCTGTCCTGCAAATATCAAGGCTATAGAAGAAGTTTTAAACATGTATTGACTCAGGGAATTCTGTGTCCACTAGCCCTTCTTGAGAACCTACTCTGCCACCGGCCTAAGTGTCCCTGTATATTCCTACTGGGCATGCCAAAAAGGCAGCCCTGATCACTCTTTACTCAGCTCATTTCTTAGGGTTGTGTTTGCAGCAAGCAACCTTGAGCAATAATATAAAGTCTCTAAGACAAAAAGCAAGCTTGCTTCTATATACTATAAAAGCAGTAGATGCCGCAAGCTCAGAGCTCCTCTCCTGTAACACAGCCCACTGCATGTGCAAGCATCCACCTAGGCCCACCTGTGTCACCCCCATGGGACCTGGTGGGCTTGGAGAATTGATGCAAATATATATGAAGTTCTGGCTCACTGCTTTTGCTCTGGTCTTCTTCCTGGTGAGCAGTAAGAACAATAAAAAAAAAGTCCCCCCCAAAATTTTGGGAACTAAGAAGGTTGCAGGTATAAGGCCAATATACAAAGTCAGTTGCTTTCTTATATACTAGCAATGCAGACCTAGGATTTGAAATTAAAAAAAACAAAACAAAACAAAAAAACACACCATTTATAGTAACATAAAAGAAAAAAATTCTTAGGTATAAATCTAATGGAAGAGGTACAGGATCTGTATGCAGATAACCTCAAGACACTGATAAAAGAAGTCAAAGAGCTAAATAAATGGAGAGACAGCCCATGTTCCTTCACCTGGAACACTGAAAGACTCATTATTGTTCAGATGTAAATTCTTCCCAACTTGATCTATAGATTCGACACAACCCAAACAAAATCCCAGCAAACTAATACCGATAAATTCATTCTAAAGCTTATGTGGAAAGGCAAAAGACCTAAGTTAATCCACACAACACTGAAGAACAAAGTTGGAGGAATTACACTATCTGACTTTAAGACTTACTATAAAACTGTAGTAATCAAGACTGTGTTGTATTGGCAAAAGAACAGACATATAGATCAATGGAAAAGGACAGAGAGCCCAGAAATAAACTCACACAAACACAATCAACTGGTCTTTGACAAAGGCATAATGGCAATTCAATGGAGAAAGAACAGCCTTTTCAACAAATGCTGCTGGAACAACTGGATGTCCATACATAAGAAATAAAAATGAACCTAGACACAGACTTGCCACCTTTCATAAAAATTAGCTCAAAATGGATAACAGACCTAACTGAATGTAAAAATGCCACTGTAGAGGCATCTGACCTCATCGTCTAACTTTATAAGGGGAGAGGAGAGTCATTATCACCATCAACAGCCCAAGGCTGATTCCTAAGAGGCGGAGGTCAAACATGGCTCCTCTCTCCAAACTTTTTAGCAATTCTGACATTCCTCCCCGTGGCACTCTCTACTTCTCTGCTGGGTTCAATGATTCGTTGCCAAACAGAACTCAGAGGTTACAATTCAGGCTACAGTTCTTCAATCAGGACAGCCTCTTCTCAGCCAGGCCCAAAGGCAGGCCTCTCTCCGGCCCTTGGACCCTTACCTTGGCCTCTGCCCTGCTCAGGGAAGTGTTACAAAGCTCTTTGGCTCCACCAATAAGTGCCCAGAGGCACCTCACTCCGCCAGCAAACCTCCTGCCTGAAGGTGCTCAGCTTTCTTGCTCCATGGGCCTGGAAGCGCACCACACAGTGCCCTGCCGGTCTCCTAGTTCTGCTGCCTCTGCTGCTACAGTTTCTCTGCTGCTACTTATCATCATCTTGCTGTCTCTAGTGTTACAGCTCTCCTGGGTCTAGGAGATTCTCGGCACAGTGATCCCAGGTCCAAAGGCTGTACTCTACTCCCGTCTCCTGTTTCTTGGCGGTAGTGATGTCCCCCACCTCTGACTGTGAGATGGCTCATTTTAAGACGAGTGGGATGGCAAAACTGACCAATCCCCTTGTTAGAGTTCCATACACCTTATATACATGGTCCCAACCCCACAAGGGTGCCATGAACCTTGTTTACATTATTAACAAGCTGTCCAATCCCTTGGTGGTCACAGGCAACTGATTTGCATAGTCCCACCCAGACATTTGGTGGGAGTTACAAAGCCTATGGTCAGAAGGGTCATATTAAGTAATTCACTGCACCACACTGAAAAATCCAAAACGATAAAATGTCTAGGAGAAAATCAATGTGACCTCAGGTTTGGTGATGAGTTTTTACATGCAACACTAAAAGCATGATTCATGAGGGAAAAAACTGGTAAGTTGGACTTCATCAAGTACGGCTGCTCTGCAAACTACACTGCTGAAAAAAATGAAGACAAGCCACATCTGAGAGGAAATATTTGCAAAACACTTATCTGATAAAGGATTTGTCTAAAATATAGAAAAAACTCTTAAAACTGAAAAAGAAAACAAATGACTCAATCAAAAATGGGCAAGAAATCTGAACAGACACTTCAGAAAAGAAGATATACAGTTGACAAGTAAGTATATCAAAAGATGCTCAACACAATTTGTCCTTGTCATCAGCGAAAAGCAAATTAAAACAACGAGATACCGCTACACATCTATTCCAAGAATCAAACCCACTGCCGTCAAGTTGATTCCGACTCACGATGACCCCACGTGTTACAGAGTGGAACTGCTCCACAGGGTTTTCTTGCCTGTAATCATTACAGAGGCAGACCATCAGGCCTTTCTCCCATGGCACTGCCGGCGGGGTTCAAACTGCCAACCCTTAGGTTAGTGGTCGAGTGCAAACCATTCGCACAACCCAGGGACCTTACACACCTGTTAGTGTGGCTAAAAAAAAAAGGTGACAGAAGTAATTGCTGGTGAGGATGTGGTAGAGTAAGAACTCTCAGTCACTGCAGATGGGAATGCACAATGCATGGTACAGTCACTGTGGAAGACCGCGAAGTGGCCTCTTACAAACCCAAACATAGTTTACCACGTTGTCATAGTTAGGTGCCACGGAGTCGACTCCGATTCACAGCAACCCCAAGTGACAGAAGAACCGCCCCAGAAGGTTTTCTAGGCTGTAATCTTTATGGCAGCTGATCGCCAGGTCCTTCTCCCGTAGAGCCGCTGGGGGGGTTCAAACCACCAACCTTTCAGTTAGCAGCCTAGTGCTTAACTACTGTGCCACCAGGGCTGCTTAGTCGTACCATACGACCCAGCAGTTGTGCTCCCAGGCATTTACTCAACTGACATGAAAAAGCAAAGCTGTTTTTGTGTCCATATAAGACCTGCACATAAATGTTTATAGGAGCTTTATTCACAATCGTTCCCAAGTGGAAGCAGCCAAGATGTCCCCCAACAGGCGAATGGATAAACAAACTGTGGTCCGTCCACGTGATGGAGCACTATTCAGAAATAGAATGAGCTATCGAGTCAAGCAAAGACATAGATGCATCTTAAACACATATTGCTAAGTGACAGAACACATTGGAGTAGGAACTGTTATTAAAAAAAAAAATAGTGTAAAGATGTTCACTATAAAAACAAAAAAAAAACCTTCTCCCAGGAAACCGCTAGAGAAGTATAAGAAGACATACACTGTCACACAAATATTCCTAAGCTTTCATGCTTCCTTTATTATCTTAATGCATTATTTAACCATTCAACTCTTTGGCCAAAAGAAGTCTCAAGCTTTCACTTTTTAGTTCAATGGAATTTACCCAAACTCGGTCACTAGATGGTGTTTCCGGGTTCACTGGAGTAATCTTGCTTCTCAAGCCAGGGATTTAAGTGGACGGTTAACAGACTTCAGGCTGTCACAAACCATCTCATCAGAGAGTTTCTGAAATAGAGCACCCTTTCTAATTAAGCAAATTGATCTCGTTGTTAATTTTAAAGACACCTTGTCCCTGTAATTAGGAAAATATTTATCAGATAATCTCCTTTGGGGTAACGCAAAGCTCCGCGTCCTCATCACTTTAAACACCGATGACCAACTCATCAGACGAGGAGAACATCCATTTCTCTCTTCGTGGGCTGACTTGCTCATTCCTCAGTTTCAGTTACTGATGGGTCACTGTTTTTATTAGTTGTCCTTGGGCTGATGTAAATGCCAAGAGAAATTCTCCTTACTAGCACAAGTGCACCACCTAGTGATAACCACAGGCAAATGTATAGCATAGAAAAGATTGTCTATTAACTCCCAATTCTGCCTTCTGATTTCCACAAATGCACGAGAAGGAAAAGTGTACTACAACTGGACTACTTCAGAGACGTTGCCTAGGCACACGGGACGGCCACGAGTGAGAGCCGACTCTCTGCCAACTAATAGCAACAGGCACATTTAAATAGCTAGCACATTCTCCTGTTATTCGACTGCTCAGATCACTGACTTTCTTCTCTAAAGCAACATTATAGTTAGTTTCACAGTTTCACAGACTGTGTAAAGAACGTCAGAGATCATCTATTATCTAGCCCAACCCACTAGCTTTTCAGACATGAAAACTGAGGCCCAGGGAGGATGCCCACTTTGTAACATAGCTAGTAGTGTTTCTAATGGGATTTGCCTTAGGTTGGCTCCTGACTGACAGGGCAGCAAGCTAATGTTTATCTTTCAGAGATATTTTAAGTATCTCAGTAACAGGTTTCCATTCAAATCAAACCCCTACCTGTTCCTGCCAGGGCGGCAGAGTGTCAAATTCCCTAATCTAGGCTCTCATCGTGCCTTTCTTTGCCTTCTGAACTCCAACTAGACACAAGGTGGCTTCCAGAAACCCTCAGGGATGATGTTTTGTCCAGTAATAACTAACGGAAGAGCCGCTACCACTTACTGAGTGCTTGCTGGGTGCCAGGGGGGTGCATGAGCTCTGGCCAAGTCTTGCGCCCTCCCTGCTCAGGCACTTCTGGGCTCCTGAAGAGCGTGCTCTACTTCTCTCTTCCTTCCTTTCACCTCAGTATCTTCCCACGGAGCAGGGATGGTGCTCCAGGCAGAGAAACACCACGCATAAAGTTGTGGAGGTGTGAAAAAGCTAGGTTTGTTCAGAGGACTGGAGGTGAAACTTTGGTTATCAGGAGCAGAAGATACAGGTGTTTGGAGGGGAGGAGGCCAAATTAGATCAGGAGGCTAAGAGCCTTGAACTAAGAGCGAAGGCAGAGGGAGGCTAAACCAGGCTGGCCTGAAGGGCTTAATTGGCTTGGGAAAGATTATGGTTTGAAGCCTTCCAAACTACTCCTGATACAGAGCTTTGTTGACAAGACACTGGAAAACTACAGTACTTTAATAGGTAACAAAGACAGAATTGCATTGGAGGTAAAGGCTGATTGACAGCCTCCAAACTCCCCACTGCACCCATACTGCTCCTCAGGGGTGAGCCTTGGAAGTTTCTAGGCAGTGGAGACTAGCTAGCCTCAAAGGACTCCTTCCTCCCCATGCCCTCACCCTCACTAAACATGCCCAAGACTGAAAGCAATGTTGGAGTCTGAGTAAGAAAAAGTTTATTTATTCAAGTTCATGACGGAGTCAGGAAAATGGTGTCCCCCAAGGGAGAGATGGCTAAGAATAAAGTGGAAAGAGAGCCAGCAAGGTACCCATGAAGCTGTGCCAGCTCTGGGTAACTAAAAGGGAGCTAGATCTTAGGATCAGAAACTTGTACTTCGGGAATCTGGCTATTTTTATACTGTTTGTATTTTGATAATTACTCCCTTTCTGTTCTTCCCTACTATTTGGTTCAGTTCATTTTTAAAATGTCAGCTAAGTAGAACCAAAGAAAGCAGTTTCTGTTTCTGTGCCCAACCATAAGCCTGAGTACTGGGCACAGGCAAGAAAAAGTAACTCCTTCCAGAGTTCTCTTCTGCTACCATTCGGTGGGTTCTGTGTCTGGCTTTAACCATAAGCCCTGGTCGTTCCTTTACAACACTGCATTGCAAACAACTGCTGAGAGCTTGACCCTCTCAAAGGTAGGTGTTCGTGTGCTGCCAGTTAAGGGAGGGCTTAGGTAGCTCTAATTGGTGGAAAGGAAAACATTTTTGCTAGGAGAAGACGGGGTCTTCCGGTCCTCAGTCTCCCCAGCAGCTGCTCTACTTTCCTCTTGGCACCTCTTTCTAACAAATAACATCAGTTTGGAGCCACACACTCAACCAATATCAAGGTAACGGTGAATTTCTTGAAATTCACTTTTGAAAAATAAGTAAAAGTCATTGGTTTGAGATAAGAGTGCAAGCTGGCACATACAGCAAATGCTTGAAACCACTGAATCCAGCACATCTACGTGGAAGACCTTCTGTCTTTGTTGATGAAATCAAACACACTACTCAACACCATGCCCTCCAGGGTATGACTGATCTCCTATGCAGACATCTGTTCTACAGTTTTCAAATCAAAAGAAGACTTCTCAAATGACAAATGACAGTATAATTTCAGGCACGAAGGTTCACCGAACTCATGAGGTCGTATCTCATGAGGAATGTCTTCAGCTCCAGTCTGTCTGTCTCTAATTTCATTCCAACAAAGGGAAACCCACTCCATTTTCCATATGCCTCTTCCACAATCTAATCTCGAAAACTACTGAGAAAGAAAGGTAGTTCTTTCAACCCAAACTGAACAGAGAGATCACAACTTTTCTCTGTAGTCTAGTGAAAGGCATGTCCCAAGGTGGTTTTTTCCCCTTCTCATCTCTATAAAGTAAAACAATGCATAAAGCACTACAAATCTTAGGTTGAGAGCTCAGTGGAAGCATCTGAGAAATCCTGTCCCTCCTGTATCAATGGAGAACAAAAAGCCTGCTTGGAAACAGTTGGAAGGCATGGGAACTCATCCGAAAAGACAGAAGGCCTACTTCCTCACAGGAACGAGCCCTCATGTGAACTTTAGTTTATTGTTTCTGGAGGTCATTTTTGCCAAGTTGCACTGTCACAATCATGGACAACGAGCAACTCCAACTCATGCTAACAATAAGAGGTCCAGACGTACTCCTGTAATTGTAATTTAAGAAAAATAAAAACACAGAAGAGTTAAATTTGTATAAATCTAAATACTGAACATTACCTTAAGGAACAGAATAAACCTTTTTTTTTTTTTTTTTTTAGAATAAACCTTTTGACATTATATGACATTTAGCTTGCTTTAGCTAATATTAACAGCTACCAAGTTACTGGGTTATTATTCAAGATCACCATGCCCCAGACACTCTGCTAAGTGTTTCTCATGCATTACTCCATTTAACTTTCACAACAACCCTCTGACGTAGGTATTATTATCCCCTCTTTACTGACGAAGAAATGGAGGTACACAAAAGCTGAATTACTTCCTGGAAATCACACAGCTAGTGACTGAGGTCCATACTTTAAATCAACAGCATGTAACTAAAGACATCTCAAGAGTTCTGAAATAAGTTTCGAAAAGACCAAGTTGTGATAGTGAACACTTTCAGAATGCCGCAGGAAAATAAATCATCATTCTAAAAGTAAAAAGTTGTGTAAGTACAAGCATTGCCTTGAGGCTAACGCTAGAAACAGCCTTTTATTAATATTAATTTTTTCAAGAAACTACAAACATCTTGAAACAAGTTCTGGAAATGTTCAGCAGAATTTGGTTAATTACCAAATGTTCACCGAGCTCCCATGAGGCACCTTCCACTGTGTTAGGCACTGGATTACGGAAATCAATAACAAGGAAGAAACAGTTCTTGCTCTCAAAAAATTCAGTGCGGTGGTGGGGGATACAGGTACAAGGACAGACTATAACACAGCATGGAAGTAACAGTGTGAGGTGTAGGATGACACAGAAAAGTGAGGACCGGTGCCTCATCTAGCCAGCAGGTGGTAGGGACACTTACTGGAGGATGAACAGCAGAGCGAGCCTGCGGCAGAAGGTGGGCTGCTCACTCCAGGCAGAGGGTAAAGCTCAGGCACAGATGCAGAGGCAAGAGGTAGGGCAGCAGCATGGCAGAGGTGGGCAGGGTCCAGATCATGCCACGTATCAAACCGCTGAAGGGCTGGTTTTAGGCAGCGAAATAACCTGCTTAGAATTATCTTTTAACTGAATTAAAGGATGGACTGAGAGCCACACGGCCATGGGTCTGACTCCTGGCTCTGGGGTTCACTAGTTCTGGAAATTCTGGCAAAACATAAAACCTTTTAAGCCTTGTCGTCATCAACTGTAAGATGGGGAGTAAATGAGAGAATAAACACAAACCACTGGAACGCAGTAAATGTTCAAGACTATTTGAGGAATATTTAGGAAACAGAACTGACAAAACTTGATGACTGCCTGTCTTTGGGGGCGTGGGTAAGGGAGAGGGTGCACCAATGCTGCGCCCCAGGTCTAAGCTGAGGGACTGAGTGGCTGGTGGTAGCCACAAGAAAGAGACTGCGGGAGGCAGGACAAGTCTGGAAGTCTAGGCCACACTGAGGAGGACCTGTGTGCATCTAGGAGTAGACCCAAGGAGGTCAGTGGACAGTGGGTCTTGAGTCTGGAATGCAGGGGTGGCTTGAAGTTAGAGAACTGGGAGTCATGAGTATCTAAGAGGTCACCCACACCCGAGGAGGGAAGAGCTCACTCACAGAAGGCATGTTCACTCAGAAAAGCAGTGAGCTAGGACAGAACCCTGGAAATACTCAGAATTAAGGGGCAGAGAGGGAAAGAGAAGCCCCCAAAGACAGGAAAGAAATAGCCAAAGGGACAAGAAAAAGTATAATGGAAGCTAAACGGGCAGGATCTCAAGGAAGGAGTCATCAGTAGTGTCCTGTATAGCTGAGAAGTCCAGTTAAGTTCCAAGCATGTTCATGAAATTTTGCAGAAACTGCTGCTGACTTTAGACCAAGGGTCGATTTTTAGCGTGTGTGTAGGTGGGGCGCGAGGGTGGGGGAGGGAACAAAAGCCGGCTGCTGGGTTAAAGGTACAAATAGGGTGAGGAAGTGGAAAGAGTGCAAACTGTTCATAAATCTGGTGAAAGGGATGGAGAGGAATTATGTAGTGGCGAGAGGGGAACGTAGGTCAAAGATGGGCTTAAAAATTACTTTCAAGCTGGAGGACTCTCAGCATTTTGTGGGCTGAGAAAGAAGAGGTAGATACGAGCCAGAAAAGGTAGTTGACAGAGGGTGATGATGCAGAAGAGAGAGAATCATTGATGGAACAAGGGCCTTGAGGAAACAAGGAAGAATTTTATTAAGTAACTACTGTATGTGCCAGGCACCACACTAGGCCCTGGGGACACAAAGATGAACAACGCAGAATGAGTGCTTGGTGAGTTCAGAGTGTGCTGGATAAGCAAACTTGGCAACAAACCATCAGAGTGTGACGGGGCACAAGTTTACAGGTGTGCAATTTACCAGCGAATCTTAGAGGGCAGGGCCCATCTGATGGCAGTGCCTTGAAACCAAGTCTACATCTGTTCACCTCTCTATTCCCACTGCCCAAGACCATGCCTGGCATCCACCTGATAGGCAGTCAATAGCTTTTTTGGTATAAATAAATAAATATACTTGTCAGAAACTTTATTTCCAGGGGTAGAAATTTTGTAAAGAGGTGTGAAAATAAATTCTAAGCCACACAATGGGAATTTTGGTATTAAAAATACAATTAAATATTAATTAAAGTAAAAGCACATGTGCTCAGAAAACATATGCTTTGTATATAAGACAGCTGAAGGCCAAGAGAGTGGAGGAAGAATAGGGATATGGTGTTCAATCACGTGGAGAAGGCCTGAAGTGGTTTCAGAACTCTCTCTGGCCAAATATGCAGTGCAAACAGTTTGCACTCAACTACTAACCGAAAGGTTGGTGGTTCAAACCCAACCACCCAGCAGCATGCAGACAAAAAGGCCTGGCAATCTGCTTCTGAAAGGCCCCAGTCATTGAAAGCCCTACGGAGCAGTTCCACTCTGAAACACATGGGTCACCAGGAGTCAGGACTGACTCCACGCCAACGGGTTTTTTCTTTGGTTTTGTCTGCTAGCTTATGCATAAAGTTCATTTTTCATTTAACCATTTAAGAAGGGATAAAAGGTTTCATTTCAAAGTTGGAGATAAAGGATTAAAAAGGAAATGTGTGCAAGGTTATACATCAACCAAACTCATTCGTCATAAAACGAAAGCAGTCGGGCAGACTCTGGAGTCAGACTGACTTGGCTCCCAACTAGGTTCCACCACGTACGAGCTGCGTGACGGGGCCGGGCCACTTAGCCTTCGCCGTGAAAGCAGATCATGTGAGAGGCGAGTCTCCAGGCCTCTTTCAATTCTATTGTTCAAACATTACACACTCCTCTGAGAATCTAATGAAAGCTACGAATTATACCTCCTCCTCAAAATAAACATAGAAACATGCAGACAAAATTCTGCAAATAATTTCGGGGTGGGGGGAATCCCTGAACACCATCCCTGAATCCCCAGTAAGAAAACCCCAATGGTAGACATTCTTTCAAGTGGGAAAATAGCAGGAATGCACCTCTTTGTAATGAAGATGCTTTGTCTTCCTTAAAATTAATGGAGCCAAGTATCACTGTAATCTCTACCAGACCCATGGCAGACAGTTGGCTGTGTCTCTACCTATGTGTCTCTTCTGGATTGAATTATGTACTCCAAAAATACGTGTTGTAAATCCTAACATGTATGCTCATGGTTATAATCCCATTTGGGAATGGGTTGTCTTTATGTTACTGAGGCGGATACAAAAGAGGTTAAACAAGTGAGCAGAGCAGAGATGGGGTAAGGTTGATGCCAAGCCACATGGGGACCCTCCAAGGAAGCAGAAAACAAGCTGAAGAGACGAGGACTTGTCCCATGAGCCGACAGGGAGAGAAAGCCTTCCCCTAGAGCCGGCGCCCTCAATTCGGACTTCCAGCCTCCTAAACTGTGAGAAAATAAATTTCTATTTGTAAAATCCACCCACTTGTGGTATTTCTATTACAGCAGCACTAGATAACTAAGACAGTGCCCTTCTGAATTTATGTCTCCTCATCTCTGAATTTCCCAGTGCCAAGGGCACTGCCCTTAACATAGCAAGTATCCAGTTAATTTGTGTATTAAACTCATCAGGGCCATAACAGCCTGGATGCACAGTTCTCAGTAGTTCTGAATGAGTATCAAGTTCAAATCTCCCTTCGAGAAACACGCCTGGAGCCCACAGTGGCCACTACGTGCTTGCTCTACAGGGGCTGTTGCTCTTTTGAAATTTGCTTTTCATTTAATTGGACGGGTCTAGATCTGCTTCCGAAAGTCACAGCCGTTGAAAACCCTATAGAGCAGTTTTACTCTGCACACACTGGATCACCATGAGTTGGAATTGACTTGACAGCAACTAACTACAACAGTCTCCCAGACTAGAAGCTTATGTCTCAGTTCCAGGGCAGAACCTGATGACTCTCCCACCAAAGAGAAAAAGGAACCACGCTGTATCTGTTGTAGTAGAAATCGCTTACGTGTGTATAATCCTTGTTACTTACACTTTTCCAATCCCTCTGGCATACATTAAATAGTTACCTGGGAGGCAGGGAATCTATGGCTTACTCCCATTTTAAAGATGAGGAAGAAGAATCTATATGATCACAGAGAGGGGTTTCAACATAACCCAGCACCAGAACCCCCAGTCACGTTTTTACAAATATGCTAGTGTTTCTCCATTACCCCTGTAACAAGAAGTGTTAACACCTACGTAGTATTGATGATTTTAGAAAACAAAAGCCATTCTGATCTGAGCACTTTTATACATGATGATTAAATGGTTTTGTTTTCTCAGTATTGACTAAGAATCAAGCCCATAATCTATGACTGAAAAAAAAGAACAGAATTCACTGTACATAATAGGGGAAAAACTCTATACTTACCTACTGCGCAGTGTAAAATCTAAAGAAAAAAAGAAGGAAGAGAAGCATTAGTAAGGATCGATAACATTATAGTTTTAGTCATAAAGCTAACCTTTCCGAAAGGTTAGAGCAGTATTAAATTTTAAAAACTAACATTCCATTTTAAAAACTGGCTACAGGCTATTTCACAAAATGTAAATTCTTGTTTTTTGTTTGTTTTTTCATTTCAGTTTGTGTGTCTATAGATTTCCTAAGGATTAAATCTCATCGGTTAGTTTATGACTCCAAGGACCTCTTTTTTAAATACATAAACTTGTAAGAGCAATAAGTATACAGCAAAGTCCCACATTCTACAGCACTGTCACTATGGGACTATGGGACAGGGGTGAGAAGAGCCTTTGTTGGCCCTTCTTGCCTGATAGCCCCTTCGATGTAGAAATTCAGTCTTCAAAGCTCCAGCCTGGTTCCCATCCTGTCTTATTCTACGATCTCACTAAGGGGTGTTCCCTGGTCTAATCTCCAAAACTAGATCTCTTTGAGCTCTAGGCCCAGATTCCAAACCACCTTTGGACAGGTCTGTCTAGTTGTACCAGCAGCAGCTCAAACATGGCGTGTCACAACTGGACGCATACCCACCTTTCCTTCCTTTTTGCCTGCTGTGCCTCCTGATCACCAAACTCCCAGTCTCTTGGGGTCTCCCTTTCTCTTCATCCCTAAATCCAACTGGTTTCTAAGTCTAGCCAAAGCTTCCAGCATCTGTCTTCCCCATTTTTATTTCCAGTGCCTTGGGTGAGACTGTCACCTCCTCTCCAGTGGGAGGTCTCAATAGCCAGTCAACTGGCCAATTAGGCTCTTCTAAACCCCCTTCCAACCCACCTTTCACACAGCATTGCTTTAACATTGGTAGTGAAAAAAAAAGGTAATTTGAAGTCGTCTACAAGATCCATTTAATGACCAAAACTTTTCTAGATGATTAAGACCTAACAGGTATTATAGTGCATTTTAGAACTGAACGTTTCTCTAGCAGTCAGTGTTGTTTGGTCCTAACAATAACCCTAGCAAATAGGTAGGGCAGATATTATTTCTACTTGCAGATGAGGAAACCAAGACTCAGAGAAGCTCCACAACTTGCCCAAGATAGTAATGGAGTCAAGATCAAGAACCACTGTTTCTTATATTATTTCATTGTACATTACTTATTACTTTATGTACAGAGGCGAGGACTTGACAAGACAGCTTATCTACAACATGCCTAATAAGAGTCTGTGCTTAAAAACTATTTCACTACTTTTTTTTCGGGGGGGGGGAGCACTTTGGATGAAAAACTAAGCTGTGCAAATTTACCACTAACTGATTAAAGAGAACAAAAGAATCATCATACTGCAAATTTTAGAATCTTCTTCAAAGGAAAACACAGCTAGAATCTCAAATGTGTGAATACTCCAAGATAAGCTGAACCTCTGGCTAAGAAGTTGAGAAAAACAAAAAGGTATATATATTTAGATTAAAACAAGGAATGAAAGACACGAATGATGAGCATTCTTTGAGATAGGGTGACAGATGATGGTACGTGGACAGAAAATCTATTATATCCATATACGCGTCAAGATATCCAGGTTGCTGATCAACCCCAGGACACAGCAGGAAAGGAAATATAGCCTTAAGGACGATCGCGTCTTCTTTGCATGATAAAACGCTAGTTCTCAATCCTATCAGACCCAACACCCCTTTTTTTATTAATGTATTTTATATCGTCTCCTTTACTACCCTGAAACATAGGTGATATAACCTACCTACACAAAATTAAAAAACTAAACATAATGCCCTAACTGATATTTAAAGGAGAAATAAAAAGAAAGTATTTAAAAATATATTTGTTTCAATATATAAATGCTTGGGGACATAATAATATAATGAAGCATTCAAGTACATGTACCAATTTATGATGAATAAGTTTGAATTTAAAAGTAAGAACATCAGAAGCCACTATGGGGACAAGCTCATAAAAGAGCAGACAGAGGTAGAGACCAACATTAGAATAAAAGAGAGCATTAAGACAAGTAATAACTTGTCATAAGAAATGGGGTACTAACCTTAACTGAAGCCAGAGTAATATGGCAAGGTAAATGACAGTCAAAGTAGAGAAAATGAGGGAATAGGAAATTAACACAAATGAGCTAGATCTTACAAGTGTGGTGTCAAAATAAACCCCTAGGTTATGTCATGGCACAGGGTAGGAAGAAAATATCACAGACAACCTATCCTCCTCCCTGAAATCTCACTGAGACATATAATCAGTGTCTAGTATGTACAAAGACCTTGGATATAGAAGATGGGTTCGGCAAAATAAAAAACAAGAAAACTCAGAAATTCAAGAAGCAATAAAGCAGTTGTGTAATAGATAAGGGGTAGTTTTAAGGTAAAACTGAAAAACTACACTAACTGAATATAAAATTTCAACTTCACAACCTACATTTCCTTTATCATTACACACACACACACACACACACGATGAAATATTAGAACAGATTAAAGAAATCCAATGAGACGCCTGCTCTTCATGTGTCTCCACTAATTCAATAAGGCTGAACATAAACCTCAAATCAGCTGTTACGTATTTCCAGTCAGTCTCATTGCTTTTGCAGTAACCACACTGCAAGGCTTTCCAAATAAATATGCAAGTTGGAAATGCTGTAAGATTTTAACAGAACAAAATGTGCACAGTGAATAAATGACTCAATTATTTTGAGATAGGATCTTTACTTCATTAACCTTCCCTCTTCATATCAACTGCAGCAGGCAGACCTGTAAAGATTCCTGTCCTTGATCATTCAATCAAGTACTAATCCAGGCACTGCTGTGTAAGGATTCTGCAGAAGTAATTACAGTCCCAAGTTAACTGATTTTCAGAGTCAGAGATTATATGGATGGGCCTTACCCAAGCAGGGGAGTTTTCTCCCTCTGTTGGCAGAAGGAGGAGTCAGAGAAATTTGAAAAATGAGGAACTGTTGGCTTTGAAGATAGAGGGGCCACATGCAAAGAGTGGTGAGCTGCCTCGAGGAGCTAGGAGCTGACAGCTAGCAAGGAAACAGGGACTTCAGATCTATAACCACAAGGAAATGGATTCTGCCAATGAGTTGCACTTGGAAGAAGATTCTTCCACAGAGCCACCAAATAGGAGCCCAGCCCAGCTGACAACTTGATTTTGGTCTCATGAGACCCCAAGCAGATAAACCAGCCGGGCCCAGTTTCTGACCTACAGAACTCTGAGCTGATCAATTCGTGTTGTTTCAAGCTGCTGGTCCCTGACGGCGCAGTGGTTACGGGCTTGGCTGCTGACCGAAAGATCGGCCGTTTAAATCCACCAGCCGCCCCTTGGAAACCCTATGGGGCAGTTCCACTCTGTCATATAGGGTCACTATGCGTTAGAAATGACTCAATGGCAACTGGTTTAGTTTGGTTTAAGCTGCTAAATTTGTGGTATTTTGTTATGCCAAAACAGTACACCAAACTCCTCCTAACTCAACACGTTTTTTCATTTAACTCCTCATTTAGATTTTTTTCAGTACTAATATGCACTACCAAAACTACCAATTTATATTTGTAGAGGGACTACCCTGGGGGAAAAAAACAAAATTTCTGGGAGGTGCAGAACAAATCTTCATTGAGTGGGACTGTCTCATGATTGCAGGACATCCAGCCAGTAGCATCCCCATTCATTACGACAATCAAAATACCCTTATAATTTTCTACAATGCACTCCAGGGGTGGTGGTGGCACTGCTCTAGACGAGTTCCACTGAGAATCACTTTACTGGAATAAGGACACCTCACTGGAAAAATGAAGAGGGCTTGCCATATTCCAAATCTCTCCTGGGAAATGTGTCATATACTTCTCTCCTGAGCCCTTTCCATTTCTACCTACTTGCAGTAAGTTGCAAAAAAAATTTAGCCTGAATGTTGAAGGTCACTGTGGACAACAGATTGTTTGGAACCATCTTTCCTGACAAAACTTCTACGATTGGCACCAAGAAAGTTATTTTTCTAAGTTAACCAACAAATCTGTTCAGTTTCTAAACTCAAAAGGTTTAAGAAGGAACCCAAGCAGCACTGAAGACTTCAGCTGTAGTTCATGGGTTTAACATGAGGTGGTTATATATAGTGATCTCCAATCTCTGTCTTTCAGTTCAAAATTCCAAATTCTTGGGAGAAAAAGAAACCTGATTGGCCCAGTTTGGGTCAGGTGTGCACTCCCTTGGGTCAACCAACTATGGCCTGAGAGGCATAGTCAAAAAGAAGAGATGTAGCTGCTATGGGTCCAGTCTTGAGAACCAGGAAAACATCAAGAGAGGATAAAATCACCTCAGCTGCATGATCCCACAAGACATGTCTACTATCCTCATTTCTATTGTGTGGAGGTCCATAACTAAACTGAGTTATGTTTACCAGTATTTGGTTAGTTTTGGAAATGATCGTACTACATGTATATAGATTCCGTCTTTGTTAAAACCTGCCTACATGATATGCAGTCACAAAGGACAGACACCAAAATGTTCAGAGTGGTTATTTTTAGGTAGTGAGCTTATGTTAGATATGCACTTTATTCTTTATGCTTATCTTCCCCCCCGCCCCCGCTTTCTCGACAATGAATACAACTTAGTATTGGAGGGGAATGCCTTCCCCCTCTCGTTTCTATGAAGAGGAATTTCTCCCAAACATTTCTGGTTTCTCTCCACTCTTGAATCATTTTATCTCAGGGAAGGTAGAATGACTCATCTGAGCGGCAAATTTGGGAAGAAAAAATGGAGCATGTTCTACAAGGAACCGCTAGTTCTCCTGGTTTCCTGCATGTCACCCTGGCCACCGCTACCTGGCCAGGGTGCATGGGTTGGTTTGATTCTGGAGTTCAGTTAGCAAATCCACTTGGCTCCAGCACTAAAGCATGTCCTCCAATTTACATTTTATCAGTAATGAAGGTGAATTTTAGAATCCATATATGCAACTCTCTTATTTCTCAAATGCTGGAAGCATATGCAAGAATCAAAGGGCTATTTATTGGGCCCCTTTGGAGACTCCAAACATGTCTTCAAGGCCATTTTACATCCATTTGTAAAAGAGAAAATAGGTAAAATTTCCTTAATCCCATTAATTTCTCTCCTTGTCACTTAATTTCACCTTTCTTGTTATATTTAGCCTTGTGACTTATTAATTCACTATCTGCTTAATTTCCATATCCTAATTGTGAAATGTTAAGTTTCACTGAATTTAAGACTGGGAAAAAAGTTAAGATCATCTAATCCAGAATATTCATGCAGATCACAGAGCTAATGACAAAACCAAGTCTTAAACCAAAATTTCTTTTGAAAAAAATTTTTAAATATTTTATTGTGTTTTAGGTGAAAGTTTACACAGCAAAAGGCTCCCCCCTAATCTTCCCATGAATTGTTCCGTGCCACTGGCCATGATCTTCACAATGTGTCAGCACTCTCATCACTTTCCATTCTGTTTGTTCTGTTTCCCTCCCCCCCTCACCCGCCTTGCCTCTGGATAAATGTTGACTTTTTGGTCTCAAATAGTTGTTAAGGCAGCACATTATCATGGGTGATACTGTTTATTTTATAAGTCAACCTGTTATTTGGCTGGAGGGTAACCTGCAGAAATAGCTTCAATTCCAAGTTCAAAGGGTATCTTAGGGTGACAGTCTTAGGGGTTCCTCTAGTCTCCATCAGTCTAGTAGGTCTGGCCTTTTTTAGGAATCTGAGTTTTGTTCTGTATTTTTCTCCCATTCTATCTAAGACCTTCTATTGTGTGCCTGGTCAGACCAGTTGGTAGTAGTAGCCAGGCACCATCTAGCTCTTCTGGTCTCACATTAGAAGAGGTCATAGTTTGTGTGGGCTATTAGTTGCCTGGATTAGTTTCTTCGGGTCCTTGATTTCCTTCATTTTCTTTAGCTCCATACGAACAGAGACCAATAGTTGTATCTTGGATGGCCACTTGCAAGCTCTGAAGATCCCAGATGCTACTCACCAAACTAGGATGTAGAATATTACCTTTGTGAACTGTTATGTCAATTCACTATGTTGTCCCCCAAGACTACGGTCCCAAGCCTTTTGATCCAATAAACTAATCCTGCAAGTTGTCCAGGAAGCCTCTGTAACTGTGCCCCCCATGTGATTTGTTAGATATGTGGATATATATGCAGCACACAGATACGTGCCTACACAACCTGTACAAGGCAAGCTCATGGCAGCTCTACAGGTACATCCACACTCCCTGAAGGACCAAATTGCTGGGCTGAGGGCTATGTGGACCATGGTCTCGGGGAACATCTAACTCAACTGGCATAAGAGAGTTTATAAAGAATATGTTCTACATTCTACTTTGGTGAGTAGCGCTTGGGTTTTTAAAAGCCTGTGAGCGGCCACCTAAGATACTCCACCGGTCTCACCCATTTGGGAGCAAGGAAGAATGAAGAAAACTAAAGACACGAGGCAAAGATTAGTCCAAAGGACTAATGGACCACATCTACCGCAGCCTCCACCAGACTGAGTCCAATAAAACTAGATGGTACCTGGCTACCGCTGCTGACTGCTCTGACAGTGATCACAACAGAGGATCCCAGAGAGAGCTGGAGAAAAATGTAGAACAAAACTCTAACTCAGAAAGAAAGTTCAGATTTGCTGGTCTAACTATCTGAAGTACCATAAAAAATAAATAAATGTGCCTACAGATACACCTATACATGCACGTGCATTCACTCACCTGTGCCTTCCTATACGCATACATCCATCCACATCTACCTACATAGCCACACACATATTTTTTGGTTGTTTGTACTGTCGCTGCAGAATTGTATATATTATAGCATTTATGGAAACTGTCCCTTTTTGGTGTCCTTCTTAGCATACTTATGTACCTCGGCCAAGTTGTGCTGGCTTCAGCTGTATCTGGAACTGCCTTCCCCATCACCAAAAATAACAAGTGTCTACTACCTAGAAAGTGATTCTCCCTCCCTCTCTTTCAACCCTGCTAAACGTCAAAGAACTTCGTTTTCTGTGTGTACATCTATTCTTGAGTTTTTATAACAGTGGGACTATATAATACTTGTCTGTTTGTCCAGTGTTCGTTTATATATAACACGACACCTCCTACGTACAACTCTATTGTTATTTCTAGAACAGTATTTCTGCCATCTTTTCTATGTATTTTGCTTTTCTGATGTTCAGATAATCATTCATTCATCAACTAACTCCACCAACATATTTTTCCCGTGTTCCTTCTACATTACAAATTGTGAACTCTGAAAGTTTCTCTTTGGCTTCTGCTCTGAAATCGGCTTTATCTTATGCTATGACTGGGCAGTCCTGCTTTTCCTATATGTTTGCTCATGGTAGACTTGTTTGTCCTTTATAGATAACAGATTGTCGGATTTTAGTTTTTTTTTTAACTAGTAACGACTACACCTTTTATTTTGATAAAATTAATCAATCCATTTGCATAAACATTAGAAATGATGCATTTGTGCTACACTCTGTAACTCTACAAGTTTGTTATTGCTCTTGTCTTAGTCTTTTTTAATCTAATAGAATTTCTACAGCAGATCATAAAGTCTGTATTTTATTTTAAATCAAAAGATAATATGAATGGCCAAGAAGCACGTGAAAAGATGCTCAATGTTATTAGTCACTAACCCAGAAAACCACCAAGGAAATGTAAATCAAAACCACAATGAGATACTACTTCACCTCCACTAGGATGGCTATTATCAGAAAGATGAAAAATAACAAGTGTTGGTGAGGATGTGGAGAAACTGGAATGCTCATCCATTGCTGGTGGAATTATAAAATCGTGGTAGCTTGCTGTGCAAAACAGTTTGGTGGTTCCTAAAAAAGTTCAGCATAAAATTACCATATGACCAGAAAGTTCCACTCCTAGGTATACACCCAAAAGAACTGATAGGAGGAACACAGATACTTGTACACCAATATTTATCGCAGCACTACTCACAATAGCCAAAAGGTGGGAACAGCCTAAATGCCCATCAACAGATGAATGGATAAATAAAATTTAATACAGGTATTCCCAGGTTTTCAAGAGTTCCCTTTTCACCACTGTGCTTTTAAGACCTACATTAGTACCTGTTTTTGCTAACTGAAAGAAATCCAAAGAGGATTTTCACTTTTATGAAAAAAGGCAAAAAGCGGAAATAACGTTCAGCGTTTGTTTTGCAGTGAGCCACTGAAGAGGCAGCGTGCACCCCAAGCAGCAAGAGTGGCATTGCCAAGTTCCTTCCCCAGGAACTACACTTAGAAGTCCTGCTTTTATTATATGTTAGGGTTATTTTAGGTGTCATGTGTTATTTGATATGTTATTTGTTGGTCTGAGAATGCTCAAAATTTTTTTCCATATAAATTAATGGTAATTGCTTCTTTGCTTTACCCCATTTCAGCCTGTGAACAGTTTCATAGGAATGCTTTACTTTCGGATAGCGGGGGAGATCTGTACACACAATGGACTATTACTCAGCCGTAAAGAGAAGGAAGTTCTGATGCCTGCTACGACATGGGTGAAACTTGAAAACACCATGCTGAGTGAAATGGATCATGGTTAAAGTGCTTGGCTGCTAACCGAAAGGTCAGTGGTTCAAACCCACCAACTGCTCCTCAGGAGAAAGATGCGGCAGTCTGCCTCTGGAAAGATTTACAGCCTTGGGAACCCTATGGGGCAGTGCTACTCTGTCCTATAGGATCACTATGAGTTGGAATTGACTAAATGGCAGTGGGTTCAGTTTTTTGGTTTATTTGAAATATCTAGAATAGGTAAATATACAAATACCAAAGTTTATTCGTGGTTACCAGGGCTGGAAGGGAGAAGACACGGGTGAGTCATTGGTTAGGGCACACTGAGTTTCTGGTAAGGGTGAGAGAAAAATATGGAAACACAGAGTAGTGATGGCTGCACATGATGAATGTAAATGTTACTGAATTATACATGTAAATGTCTTGTTCTATATATTTTTATCACAATAAAAAAATAGCCTTTCTAAAGCTATTTGTCTCCCTTTTTTAAAAATACTTTTTATCTTCATTCATTTTTTGCAGATTTTTCCTTTTTTATTATTCTTAAGATTCACAGAAGAAATATATAAAAGCATAGTAAAGTACACAGAGTAAAAAGTAGAAATCCCATTTTATCTGTCTCCCCCCCAGCACCCCTCCCTTCCACAGAGGCAAAGCACTAGTAAGTTTATATGTACCTTTCCACACCCTTTTCTGGTAAAATCTGAAATGTCTTAGGAAATTCCATGTGGACAATCTTGCAATCTGTATCATGGTCTAAGAATATACTGTCTAATGCCATAGCTACTAGCCACATATACCTATTCAAATTTAAACTAAAAATTCAGTTTCTTAGTATCTTAGTTATCTAGTTCCACTATAACAGAAATACCACAAGTGGGTGGTTTTAATACAGAAATTTATTTCCTCACAGTTTAGGAGGCTAAAGAAAAAAACCCAGTGCCATCGAGTCAATTCTGACTCATAGCGACCCTATAGGACAGAGCAGAACTGCCCCATAGAGTTTCCAAGCAGCGCCTCGAGGATTTGAATTGCTGACCCTTTGGTTAGCAGCCATAGCACTTAACCACTACGCCACCAGCGTTTAAGAGGCTAGAAGTCTGAACTCAAGGCGACGGTTCTAGGGAAGGCGTTCTCTCTCTGCCAGCTCTGAGGGGAAGGTCCTTGTCTCTTTTCAGCTCCTGTTCCTTGGTTCCTTGACGATCTCCATGTGTTGGGGCATCTATTGTTGCCCATCTCTGCTTGCTTTTCTATGCCTAATCTGCACTTTTTATACCTTAAAGGTGATTGGGAAACCCTGGTGCTGTAGTGGTTAAGTGCTACGGCTGCTAACCAAAGGGTCGGCAGTTCGAATCCACCATGCGCTCCTTGGAAACTCTATGGGGCAGTTCTACTCTGTCCTATAGGGTTGCTATGAGTCGGAATCGACTCGACAGCACTGAGGTTAAAGGTGATTGGCTCAGAACACACCCTATACTGATTTGACCTCATTAACATAACAAAGAACACCCTGTTCCCAAATGGGATTACATCCACAAATATATCCAAAAACCAAACCTGTTGAGTCGATTCCAGCTCAGAGCAACCCCGTAGGACAGAGAACTGCCCACAGGGTTTCCAAGGGGCAGCTGGTGGATCTGAACTGTTGACCTTTTGGTTAGTAGCCATAGCTCTTAACCACTACGCCACCAGGGTTTCCTCCACAAATATAAAAGATTTACAACACATATTTTGGGGGACACAATTCAATCCACAACAGTCTCACCAGTCACATTTCAAGTGCTCAACAGCCACATGTGCCTAGTGGCCACTGTATTGGAACGCTTCCATCATCTCAGAAAGTTTACTGGACAGAGCTGCTCTGAAGAATTGGTTAATTTTATTTATTGATATAAAAGTTAAAAATCCTTTAATAAGGTTCTCTCAGAATTTCGTCAGTTTTTGTAGGTGTTTTTAAAATGTCTCCATCTGTAAGTAACTGCACAGTCTGGTGTCCAGGAACCTAACACTATTTCTCCTAGCTTCATATGGACTTTCTTCTTCAAAGCCTAAGCCCAGGTTGCTTTTAGCATTCTATTTGGAAATCTTTTTTTTTTTTGCTGGAATTAGCTCATTTTTGCTTTAAGGTTAGCAATTTATTAACAAACAGGTGTCCAGGAAGAGAAGGGATTTTTGTTTTTTCTTGGAAAACAGCTTCTGTGTGGAACTCCATATATTCTCAATAACCATGCTGAGACTGTCTTTCAGTTGAGAAAGGTTTTCAATCATTTTTACCCCTGATGATTGATGAGTTATGTGTTCCAACCTTGTCAATTTCACCTGGCAATCTTAGTTTTTGACAAACTATATCATTTTAGGATAGTCCTCAACCTACCTGAATCCTCACAGTCAAATCGCAGAGGCTGTGGTGTAATGGACCACTTTTATACGGCTTTTCTCACCATGGTCTTGTAACTCCCACCAAATGATCAGGTGGGTGGGGCTATGCAAATAAGGTGCTTGTATTTTTGATACGTTGGTTCTACTGCATTATCATTAATTAGCCTTGAGAATCTGAATGCTTTTCTACGTATTCTTTGTTGTTCAGATAATCATTCACTCATTGGCTAGCTAGTTCACCAACATGTCTCTGATGTGCCTAGCACTGTACTTTATAATGTTCCTTTTGCCTTAAAAACACACTGAACGTACACATCAAAAATGATGAATCGGCAAATGTTGTTACATACATTTTTACAACAATTGAAAAAAAAAAGGTGAGCTCTGAGAACTTCCCAGTGTCTTCTGCTCTGAAATCTACTTTCCCTCAGACTGGCTGGGAATTCCTAGCTTTCCTGAATCTCCAGCATTACCATTTCTCTGCATCATGGCCTCCTTCCTGCCCTGCACTGCCACCATCAATATTTTTAGTTCATTTTCTTTCCTTCTTTTTTAAAAAATTTCAGCACATTCCCTTTTTGCAGTCACTAGCTATCTTACTTCTTTGAATACCGTATCAATTTGCTTCTATTTGCTTGAGTTGTCAAGCAGTGTGGGGTCTATGTGGGTAGGTTCCTGTTTCCTCAGGCTTCCTCTTCTCTTCTGATGTTTTGACGCTTATTAATTACACCCAAGGTCTATTTGTCCTCTGGTTTTCACATTGTCTTTGAAGCTGGTTTTCCTGGGATTTTGTTGTTGTTCTTGTTTGTGATAGGTATCTCTACTATGACTTGCTCTGCCAGCTTTTCAAAATGAGTCCTCAACATAAGGTGCTCTGAAATACCCTATGGCTATGTGTCAAAAGTTTCTTGTTAAGATTACTGGGAAATGGGCGTATTTGTACTGCTAAGAAAAATATTACAGATGATAGTTCCACCCCCAGACAAGTTCACAACTGCAAACTTAATAAATGAGGTAGCTGAAGCACACCGCTGTAATGAATAGCACCACACAATCCAACCATCCTGTATTTCCACGGAAAAAAAACCATCCAGTGTCTGAGGCTAGAAAGGCAGAAAGATGGGCAGGAAGGTAAGAAAAGGGCCCTCTTCTCAGGAATACTACAAGTTCTTGAGATCTGGCAGTATTTGAAAGAACTAGCCAAAATCACTTTCCGGAATATTCCATTAAGAGACATGAGAGAGTGGTGAGGTGAGACATGAAGAGGTAGACCAGAACACAAAGATGGGACTTGGAAAGTGGTAGCTAGGGGTGCAGGGATAGTAAGGAGATATGACAAAGGATGTTTTCTCCTTCACCTTTTCTCCAGAGCCAGTCTTGCCATTTCAGATCCAGACCAACACTAGAAAAAGATCAGAAATGAGACTAGATTTTTCTCTCTTTTTTAGGTAAGGGAGTTCAAGTAACAGAAAGATCTGGAAGAAAAGGGATTCCAGTAGTCCTTTATGCCTTCCTAGATAGACAGTGGTAGCTAAATGATGTATAACTGGATGTACATATATTGAAGATGGTCTATAACAGTCTCAATAGTTAATATGATTGCAGGACAGTCCGCAACCCATTTGAAGCCACACAATCAAATCGCAGAGGCTGCGGTGTAATGGACCGCCTTTATATGGCTTTTCTCACTACGGTCTTGTAACTCCCACCAAATGATCGGGTGGGGCTATGCAAATAAGGTGCTTGTAGCCCACCAAGGCGATTGGACAGCTTGCTAATAATACAAATAAGGTGCATGGCATCCTTGTGGGGGGTGGGACTTTGTAAACAAGGTGTATGGAACTCTAACAAGTGAATTGGCCAATTTTGCCATCCTGCTAGGCTTCAAATGGGCCATCCCAGAGGCGGAAAGGAGGGACGTGACTACCACCAAGAAGAGACATGAGCAGAGCATGTCCTTTGGACCCGAGGTCCCTGTGCTGAGATCCTCCTAGACCCAGGAGACAGAGAGAGCTGTAACTCGGGAGACATGCAAGATGGAGAGAAGAAGTGGCAGGGAAGCAGCAGCAGCAGAACCAGGAGATAGGCGCAAGATGGCACAGTGGGCTTCCTCACCCACAGAGTAAGGCGGTTACAGTGGGTGTGCTGACCCACAGAGCAAGAGAGCTAAGCACCTTTGGGCCAAGGCTTGCTGGCAGAGTGAGGTGCCCCCAGAAACTTATTGGCAGAGCTAAAGAGCTTTGTAACACTTACCCAAGCAGGGTGGAGGCTGGGCCAAAGGGCTAAGGGGCTAAGAGGCCTGCCTGCGGTCATGGCTGAACAGAGGCTGTCCTAATCAAAGAACTGTATCCTGAGTGTTTCCTGATCCTGAATTGTAACCTGATTGCTTCCCTAATAAACTCCCTAATCTTGAGTATGGTCTGTGAGTTCTGTGTGGTCACTGCAATGAATTATCAAACCCAGCAGAGAAGTAGAGAGTGCTGTAGGAGGGACAGATGGTGTCAGAAGTGATAAAAAGGTTAGAGGGTGGAGACATGCCTGACTTCTGCCTCACAGGAATCAGACATGGGCCGCTGATCTTGACTCCCCTTCCCCCTTGTGAAGTTAGAGGAGGTCAGACACCCCCGCCATGCCATGCCAGAGGCATCTCCAATCATGTTCTTAATAATGCAGTATCGGAAAGTATCTTTGATATAATTACCGTCTTATGTTAACTAAAGGTATTTAGAAATCCAAAGTCTCTCAGAAATAATATTAAGCTGCCACAATGTATCCTCAATCTACTAATTTTTAATCCATAACTCTAACAAAGTTGGAAAGATAGACTCTATACTTATTGATGAATGTCACGGATCCAAAAAAAAGAATGAAGTAAAAAGAAAGCTAACCCATAGCTCATTACAGATGAATGGCATTTTTTAAATTGAGATATAATTCACATACCAACAAATTCACCCTTTTAAAGTGTACAATTAAGTAATTTTTTAATATAGTCACAAGAGTGCGAATTACCACTATCAAACTCCAGAACACTTTCATCACCCCAAAAAGAAACCCTGTACCCAGCAGCGGTCACTCCTCATTTCTTCCCTTTCCCCAGCCCCTGGTAACCACTAATCTACTTTCTGTCTCTATGGATTTGTCTGTTTTAAACGTTCCATATATGTAGAATCATACAATATATGGCCTTTTGTGTCTGGCTTTTTTCACTTAAAATCATGTTTTCAACATTCATTCATGTTGTAGCATGTATCCTTTTTATGACTTAATAATATTCCATTGCATGGGCATAGCATATTTTGTTTAGCCATGAATGGCATTTTTAAAATTAAATTTTTGCTATCAATGTTAATTAGTTCTTAGGATTACTCGGATTCAACGCAAGATGCAACACATCTATTCCCACAGTGATCTCCTGGCCCACAACACTGGTTATTAGCATTCTACTCTTTGTCAATTTTTTGTCAAATTATCACCCAATAGTCTTCATTGTATCGTGTACTTGAGTGCTTTGATAGACACTTTTTAGGCTTTCCATTTAGCATTTCTTACGTGGCCTTGCCCCTATTCACAGGTAGTTGGTCCAGGGGTAAGCATTCCTGGTAACTAGCCCAGGAAAGAGCATCTGACTTAAATTGGACAAATTAGGCCCTTCACTGGAATTGTGGAGCTGGGACTAAGATTCGGTTTTAGTCCTTGATTGCAGGAACTACAATCTCAGGAGCTTTTGGTTGCTGCCATTATCTACCACGTACGCTAGGAAACTGAGAAAATTGGAATGCAAGAAGAGAAGAATGAGTCACTGAGAGATACGAGACGGAGCAAAAACTCCTGGGTTCCCTACCATGCTCCGGTCTCTGATTCCAGGCCATTCCTAAGGCCCAGCTACGTCCCTGCCCTTGGATTCCGTGGGATATTCTGTATGGTTATAACAAATTCCTCTTGCTGTTTAAGTTAGTTAATAAGGTTTCCATTATCTGCAGCCAAGAGTCCTGTGTCATCATCTATCCACTAAGATTTTAATCTCCTTAATAGCAGGACCCAAGCTCCACAGAACCCACCACAGTGACTCAAGCACATACTGAAATTATCACCTGTGGAGTCATTTGGAAAACCATAAAAACCACTCAAGACATTCACAGATGAATATGCAGGGAAAACAAAGAGGATTTGTGTTCACTGTATTAAAAAAGCTGTATTGTTGTATAGCTTTGTACCTCATTTTGCAAAAAACTGCTTAATTTCCTCAGAAACTAAGCTACTTTTTTTTTTCCTTTTTTTGTATTACAGTACAATATATGCCTATTTGCACTTGCTTGGTATTAAAAAGTAAAATGCTATTATTTTCCTAAGAGGATTTGAGATTTATTGAGAACAAGTCATCTCCTTTTTAAGCAAGCTCCCACAGTACCTACTAAAGAATAATATTCCTCATACGGAGGCAGGAGTAGCTGACCTCCCTGGATCCATTTCCTGCTCCTATAAACAGGACATAGTCTCAAGCACTAAGAATTCCCATACGAATAACTGTTTTCTGTAATTAAACAATGTCTCGTACACGCAATCACTGTATTATGGAGGTTGATAGGCAATGAAACACTCATTAACCAGACTACGCAGCAAATACCGTTTTGATAAGCTTGCTTTGTCACCCCCATCTGAGGGGTCTATTGCCATCACAGACCTCCACAGAGCTAATTAACTGCATATTCCTGGGAGTCTTCAGTTTGTTATACAGACTTTTCCCAAAATGAAATCCAGGATTTATCACCTAATTGGTTGTTAGTGGGTATCAGAGATAAATCTCCAAATCCAAAATATTTTCTTAAATCCCTATTAAAAATTCTATTGGGATAAATGGGCGAATCCTTTAAAGTCCAAGATTTGGTTCCTGAGTAGATTTTGTACCAAACTATTTAACGTCACTATCTTCCCAAAGATATACTTAAATTTTTTAAAAATATATTGTACAGCTAATATTACAAAGTGTTACAGACGTAGAATCCCCTTTAAATTAGTGAGGTGTCCCGTTAATGCTGAATTTTACCTAAACCCTGTGATACTGGAAAACAGTGATGGTTAAGAAATCCCACCATCCTTTGTGTTCAGGAAAATGGCTTGCTGCAAATAACCACCCTTCCTGTATGACGTGGACTCACAGGGGTCCCCTTGTTTACCTAGGATAAGGACTAGGACAAGGCCAGATGCAGACCCTCCAAATTCCCATTCCTTGCCTCATAAATGAGCAACTGAATTGCTTGTCCCCACTGATCAATCAGAAGGAGAGTGCCAATCAAACTTTCGTTAAGCTTTTCTTCTTCCTCCAAGTCCCTGAACTCTGGCACTCCCTCAGCCTGAGCCAACACACTACCCCTCTTTAAGGGCCCCTCCCAGAGAACAGGCTGACCTCAGGGTAAAACATTGTGATGGACCATCCAATGACGTCATCTGCTCACCCCAATTCCCCACACCTGGTTTTTTCCGGTCTTGTTTATGCTCAGTCTCTATAAAAGATCAATGCTTTTCCCCTAACTCTTTGAGATGTTTGGAGTGTTCGCTCTACTGTTACAGTCCTCCTAACCCACGATTCCACTAGTCCCTGTCTCTGTCCCTCTTTTCTTTCTGAATAAAGCTTCTCCCTACCAAAGTCTGGGTCTGTTTCTTATTTAAGAATTCCAGTTGGCTTTTTTTTACCACTCCCTACTACACCAAGCACTGGGGGAGCTTGTGGTGGTGCTGGCCCCAAGCCGGCTTCTCTGTAGCTTGAGAGAATTCTGCTGGCCAAAGCTCTGAGAGACAAAGAACTACTTATTTACTGATGCCCCTTTTCAGAAACGGCTCCCATTAGGATTTATTGTTTCCTCAGACTCAAAGTGTTAGGGCAGGAAGGGATCCTGGAAGTCTACTTTAACCGAATCATTTTACAAATGAGAAAACGAGACAGAAAAGAGACAAACAGCTTGCCCAAATTCACAGAGTAGGCTGGTCAGACCACTATACTGAGAATAAGAGTCCTCAGTTGGAAGCTCATTTCATCATACTACCTGCCTTAGTGGGTATGGACGGTATTGAAATTCCTCCGCTTTCTAAGAGAAAAACAAAACAAAACCTACAACTCTCTGCTTTCAAAACTGAGGGTGGGAAGTGGAAGTATCACATCTCATTTCACTGCGGTAAGTTATTTTTTCTTAAATATCATTCCACTGTTCAGGATTTAAAAATTGCCAGAGGTATAAATGTCATGTTGGGCTTGCCCTGGAGGCTAAGTGAAATGAATTCAACATCAGATCTTCCCTGCAACTTGAAGGTTTTTCACCGTAATGAACTATGGTAGATATTAACTTTGTGTGCCCAACCCCAGTTGTCATCCATCGATTCTGACTCATATGTGTCAGCATAGCACTGTACCCTAAACAGTTTGCAATGGCTGATTTTTGGGAAGTAGATTGCCAGGCCTTTCTTCCAGGTGCCTCTAGGTGGATTCAAATCGCCAGCCTTTTGGTTAGCAGTCAAGTATGGTAACTATTTGCACCATCCAGGGACTTCTGTGTGTCCAAAGCTATGGCCAGAAGGGTGGGCATGTGTCCTAACCTATCTGGCCAATCAAGTATCTCACATCACTCGCAAGAAATAAGGCCAACCAGAATCCTTCCCTAGAACAATGACACAGAGGCAGAGTAAAACAAACACTCTCCCCATTTCCCACCAGGTGGAGAAGGCTGTAGGCGAGTCTAAGGCCAACTTTTAAAGAGAAACAGAGATAAGATATGGAAAGAGAGTCAAATGTCAGTTCCTTGGTTCTTGTCCTTGAGCTGGTTCCTTTGATTCTGTAAGTTACCCCTGTATTTTTATCAACTACAGGAGCCAACAAATGCCTTTTTTTGCTTAGAATAGTTTGTACTGGGTTTCTGTCACTTACAATTCAAAAATCCTACTACATACCTACCCCAGGATATACCCTTAATACAGGGAAATTAATAGTTTTGTTAAAATATATGTATTTTAATTTGAATGCCTTTAGGCAGGCCTTACCCTTTCTGGTATCACTCCTGATGCCCTACACCCACCAACTTCACTGTTTCCATCACATGCCTGGCCTTTGAAGGTATGTCAGCTTATTAATGCTCCCCTGGGATGTCCCTCGAATTTTTGAAAATCCTAATCTAAGCTTGTATCATTTTTTCCCCCAAAGCTGAATGTAATACAGGTTAAATGAGATTTTATCTTATCTAGAATGTCCCAAAGATACTCCAAATATTAACATTTTAGTATATACTATGAGGCAAAATTTCAAAATGTAAAGCAAATCCAACAGAGATATGGCTGCTTCAATATAATTTAGTAGCACATTTTCTTCCTTTATAACAACAGAGATCAATAACAAATCTCAGGACCTACCTCCAACAAGGCGCCAGTCTGGAAGAATTTCAAAGGCTTTTCAATTGAATAATAAAGGCTGTGATAGCTGCCCTTAGCCAGGTACGCTCTCACCAGACCCACTGCTATAACCAGCCACCTAAGAAAAGAGAAAAAGAGCAATCAGAGGAAAAAAAAACAAGGTAGGTAGGTAGAATTTAAGGTGACAAAAAAGATGTGGTAACTCAGATTGCTAAAGACGATCTCAAGAGCTGGTACCCTGGATTTACCAACTGTGGTTCTCAGAGGCCAGGCTGTAACACACACGAGCGTCGCATCATCAATGGCACCCTACCAAGGGTGTGCTGCCAGAGCACGGTGGCACCTCACCCATCTGGAGCTCAGATTTTTGGCAACCTTGCCTGTTCAGAACATGGCCAAAATGAAGGAAATGAGCTGAAAATGGTCTTTGAGCAATGCCAGAAAGTCTAAGACAAGAGAAAAAAAAACTGCTAAAGGAAATTTTCAAATGGCCTGTGCGGTTAAAGCGTCTTTAATAGCAATGGGGTGGAGAAAAAATGTTTTAAAGTTTAATGTGTAAGTGTCTCACTGGAAAACAACCACACCTTAAAATCTATCCTTTTAAAATTGCAAATGAAATAAGAAAAGGTTTTTTAGCTGAATTCCACCAACTCAGAAGAGAAAGCCAGATCAATACACAAAACACAAAGCAATCAGGCCTCCAGCTGTGAATGGTACATCTCTGCTCTACTGTCCTTCTCAGAAATAGATTTCTTAGGCCCTGTAATTTTTTTTATCTGTTAAGCTCCATAATAAAGCAAATGGATCTTAATATTTAAGATATGTCTCCTTGAAAGAAATAACAGATTTACCTAAGTGTACGATCTCAACGAGGAAGAGGGGTAGGTGCTCTAAGTTATTTCTAGAAAATATCATACAAGAACCTCAAACAGACTTTGTAAAAGAAATGAATTCCTTAAGACAGAAATTCCTTTAAAACCAGATGCTGTCGAGTCGACTCTGACTCATGACAGACAACCCCATATGTATCAGAGTAAAACTGTGCCCCATGCGGTTTTCAACGGCTGATTTTTTGGAAGTAGAATCCCAGGCCTTTCTTCCAAAGTGCCTCCGGGTGGACTTGAATCTCCAACCTTTTGGTCAACAGCCCGACGTGTTAACCCTTTGCACCACCCAGGGACTCCAGAAATTCCATTAGCAAGGTAGAAAGAGCTGGTTTTACTCTCATAATCCCAGTTTCTCTTCCTCGTTTAAGACACCACTCCTTATCCTCCACCCCCTTCTTTTTGTTCACTGTTCAGAAATAAAGACTTCTTTCCTTCTTCCGCCATGTACCTTAAAACCTCTCTCTAATCCACTGCTCTCATCAATGCCCTCGCTAAGACAATAAGAATTTCACATATAAATAGAAACACACGCACAAATTATTGAATGTTCTCTTAAAAACCAATCTATATGACCATTTATGTGATAAAGAAAACTTGTACTCTGAAATATTCCCTCACTGGCCTGGGAATCAAGAGAAATAAGTTCCAGATCCCCTACTAATAAGTTCTATGACCTCAAGCAAGTCACAACTGCTCTAAGCCTTGGTTTCAACATTACCATTTCAAATATTACCAGTAAACTTATGAGCCTCCCAATACATACTATATAGATATTTTTGTGTGTGTGAAAAAGTCAAGGTGATGAACTATAAATATATAACATTACCATTTGTGTAAAAAAGGGCAAGGGGAAAGGAAGAACTTATATGCGCATTTGCTTGTATTGGTGTCTGAAAAACCAAAACCAAAGCCAATGGCCCTCGATTCCATTCTGACTCCTAGCGACTCTACAGGACAGAGTAAAACTGCCCACACAGGGCTTCCAAGGCTGTAAATCTTTACAGAAGCAGACTGCCACATCTTTCTTCCGAGGAGCGGCTGGTGGGTTCAAACCCCCCACCTTTCGATTAGCAGCCAGCTGCAGAGGGCTTACCCACTGCACCACCAGGGCTCCTATCAGCATCTGGAAAGGACACATAAAATTAGCTGCCTCCAGGGAGGAGATCTGGGTGGAAGCGATCAGGGAGAGAAAAGATTTTCAGTGTATGCCCTTGTGCATATTTTGAATTTTGAATCCTGCCTATGTATTAATATTTTAAGAATTAATAAAAGTGGATGTTCACTACACAGTTCTTTCAACTTCTTTAAATGTTTGAAATTTTTCCTAATAAAATATTAGGAAAAAACTTTTTTTGAAGAAATAAATGCAACTTAAAAATATATAACAAATTGTCTGACCCTATGATCTTCCTCAGCAAAACCACAAGACCAAAGAGTTGCAAAGCCGGAGGAACCTTGGAGATCACCTAGTCCAACTCCTTAGTTTTATAGATGAAAAACGGAGGCCTGGAAAACCGAAGTGATTTATCCAAGGTACCACAGCTAGTTAGTGTCAGAACTAGAACTTGCACTAGTTCTAGTTAAGGGATGGACTGAAATGAGGGAGAAACAGGAGGGGTAAAGCCTGTTTTGAGGGTCTATCCCGCCCACCCTTCCCAATAACTCTGCCCTCCATCCCCAGTGTTCCCCACCCCAGTCCGTCCTATAAAGTCTAAACTCAGCAAGCTCTGTTCATGTCACGGGTCAAAAACTTTGAAGATTTCTCCATTACCTTTCAGATGAAAGCTCAGCCTGGATTTTGAAAACAGCCGCCTAAATAAATGTCCACTTTGCAGCCACAGCTCCCTCCACTCTCCAAGACGGAAGAGTTCACCATTTGCGACTGGCCTCCCGGGCTCTCTCCCTTGGCGCTGCAGGGTCGCACCGCCCTCCAGACCTGGACCTGGGGTGGCCAGCCCACCCGGCCTCCCACTGCCCTCGCGGGCCAGCACCCGGCCAGCCTTTCCCGCGCCCCTCGGAGCCCGCATCTCTGTCGCCCACCGAACTCCAGCCCAGGGCAGACCCTGTGCCGGGAACTTGGCTCGGCCCGCCACTCCGAGCGGAGCTCCGGGGCAGGGACCAGGGCCCATTCAGCCCTCGGCCGCCCACGTGCCCGGTCCTGGACCCCGACTGCCGGGGATGCACCGCCCGAGCAGGGCTGAGTCGCTCCGCCCGCCACAGAGCCTCCTCCCCGGCCAGGCTGGCTCCCCGCCTCCCTGGTCCCTGAGCCTCAGCCTCACCCTGCCGTCATGACCACATTGTAGATGACCAGGTACGCGGTGGCAAGAGGCCCCGGGCCCTTCTTCTTCCGCGTGCCGCTGGCTTCGCCGGCGCCGGCCCGGCCACCACCACCCCCATTCCCCCTGGTCGCTGCAATCGCCGAGGCTGCCGCCATGTCACCGCCGGTAGCCAGTTCTCCCTGCGCGAGCACCACGGACCCGGCCGGGCAGCGCGAGGGGGCGGAGAGACGAATGAGGGAAAGGCGGGACCGAGGCCGCGGGGCGGAGCTAGGGACGGCGCCCACGGAGGTCGCCATCTTGGTTGAGGGCAAAGAAGCTGTCCGCGCTCCCCGCCCCTCGGTTCTTCTCAGCCTCCGCTGCCATCTTGGATCAGGGTAATCACCTCCTCTTTTGCGCTCCGGGTGATAACTTACGGCGCCATCTTGGATTGCATCATTGACGCCTTTGGAGTCCCTCACCTGGCCGGCCCTCACCTTTGGATATGGATATCTGGATGCTCCTGTCGCTCCTGGCTATTCCAGATCCCATAACTAACACCTTCATGTTGAATCCAGACAATTATTCTTTCGTACTCCCTCCTGGGGTTCTTCCATACTCCCTCCTGGGGTTCTTCCAACGGCCCTGTCTTCACCACTATGCACACTCCTGGGTAACCTGTCATTTGGATCACGGCATTTGACTCCGATTTCGCTTCCCATCAACCCCAGAGGTTGATGGGAAGCAACCCTTTGCAGAGTGTGCTCTGCTTGTTCATCGGTGGCCCCGTTGATGTTTTAGTGTGACAAGGTTTCTTCCCTGCTTTTTAGTTTTTTGTTACTGTGGAGGAGGTCAACGAGAATTGTGCCTTTTTTTACTATCAGATTAAAGTCTCTCATGTAGCCTAAAACCGAATGTCATCCATGCTGACTTAAGAGATAACCGGGTGTTAAAGTGTGACTTCAAGCCAGAAGTCACGCGTGCTGGCTTGTCGCAAGGACCTGGCGCGGCAAGGCAGTTAGCTAAGGTTGAAATGCAGAGTGAAACGAGAAGCTTTATACTCACAATGACCAAAAACAGAAGGATGCTGGCTGGCTTAGATTAAAAAAAAAAAAAAAAAAAAAAGTGGCTCCTGAGGGCAACTTGAACAGCTTGTGGAAACTGCTTCAACCAGCTGACTTCACTTCCCATTCATTGCTTTGTTCTAGGGTTTTCTTTATTTGTAAATGTCTGCCACCTTCGGTTTTCACACGCCCAAACTTCTCAAATGAATTATCGCATGCGTGGTAGTATAAAATATTCATTAATTCACTTCACCAGGTATTTATGGAGCATCTCAGGTTGCACTAGGGTGACAGCACTAAAGACAAAGTCCTTGGTCTCCCAGAGTTTATATATAGAATGTAGAGGGAGTCAGAGGAGAGTATGTATTGCTGTTAGTGGCCCTTGAGTCTCCCTGACTCATGAAGACCCCATGCACAACTCTGACCATTGTGGTCTACAGGGTTTTCATTGGCTGATTTTCTGAAGGAGATGCCAGACCTTTCTTCCTAGTCCATTTTAGTCTGGAAGCACTGTGGAAACTTGTTCACCATCATAAACACACAGGCCTCCACTAACAGACAGGCAGTGGCTGTGCTTGAGATGCATTGGTCAGGAATCAAACTTGGATCTCCCACATGGAAGGTGAGAAGTCTACCACTGAGGCACCCACACCGCCACCCCAATGCCTCATAGGGTATAAAAACCAAAAAATCAAACCTGTTGCCTTCGAGTGGATTCTGACTCATAGAGACCCTGTAGGACAGAGTAGAACCAAGGAGCAGCTGGCGGAGTAACCACTGCACCTAGGGATTACGTGAAGATGCAGAGTCTCATCATTTCTCATATCTTGCGTAGAGACCCAGTTGCCTTATTTTCCTAACCTCCTTAAAAGACGAAGTTGGTGCGCCTGAGATGCAGACTATAGCCAAAGGAAAAAAAAATACTGCAAAAAAAATTCAGTGAACCGTTTTGCAGAGCAAATAATCACTTATCTAAAAGCTTTTTTCATTCATTTAACTGATTTTTTAAAAAATATCACCTACTTGATGGGAAAGTAGGAGGAGGCAGGAGTGCATGCAGCTGTTAGTTGGAAATCAATTTAAAATTCAGTGTATCTTCCGAAAGTCACTTAGACCCATCTCCAGTCTATTCTCTATAGTACAGTCAGAGCGATCTTTTCAAAGTACATATTTATTCATGTCTACTCCCTTTACCCACCCCCATAAAACATTTAAATGGCTTTAAGATAGAATACAAAATATTTAATATGGCCTATTTTTTTAGTTTTTTTAATAATAATCTGCATAGTCTTGCCCCTACGCACCTTCTTGGCCTCATTTCACACCACACTGTTCCTAGCCATACTGGCTTTATCTCAGGTCGTCCAGTGAACAATGCTTCGTATTGACACAGGAACTTTGTCCGTGTTATAACCTCTTCCTAGAACAGCCTCCGTATCTACCTTCCTCTATTTGATCTAAATTCTGCCATCACTTTCTCAAGGGAAGTTTCCCGGAATTTCTGGAATGAATCATTCTCCGTGCTGTGGTCTCCTAGCACCATGTACTGGTTCTCATAATATATACCATGGTGATTTTATATTGATTTGTGTGATTTCTCTCTCTGACTGAGCTAGAAGGAGTTTTTGTTTTTTAATTTTTTATTGTGCTTTAGGTGAAAGTTTACAGAGCAAATTAGTTTCCCATTTGATAGTTTGTACATAAAGTGTTCCATGACATTGGTTGCATTCCCTTCAATGTGTCAGCATTCTCATTTCTACCCTGGGTTCCCTGTTTCCTTATACCTGGATTTTCTACCCCTTCCTGCCTTCGCATCTTTGATTTTGAGCAAATGTTGTCCTTTTGATCTCGTATAATTGATTGTTCTAAGGAATATGCTCCTTTTGGGTGTTACTGTTTATTTTATGCACCTGCTATTGTTTGGCTGAAAGGTGGTCTCCAGGAATGGCTTCAGTTCCAAGTCAGAAGGGTGTCTTAGACCTGTAGTCTCGGGAGTTCTTCCAGTCTCTGTCAGACCCGTAAGTCTGGTCTTTTTTGTGAATTTGATTTTTTGTTCTACATTTTTCTCCCACTCTATCCAGGATCTTCTGTTCTGATTCTAAGCAGAGTGGTTGGTAGTGGTAGACAGGTACCATCTAGTTCTTCTGGTCTCAGGATCATGTAGGCTGTGGTTCACATGGTCCATTAGTCCTTTGGGTTAACTGCTCCCTTGAGTCTTTGGTTTTCTTCGCCCTTCTTTGCTCCGGATAGAATGGGACAAATAGTTGCATCTTAGATGGCTGCTTGCAAGCTTTTAATACCCCAGACACTACTCACCAAAGTAGGGTGCAGAACATTGTCTTGATGAACTATGTTGTACCAATTGATATAGATGTCCCCTGAGTCTATGGCCCTTCACCTTTGAGCCCAGGAACTTCATCCTGTAAGGTGTTTGGTTGTGTCTAAGAGGTTTCCATGACTGCTCCTTGTGTGCTCTATTGTTTATGTTAATATACATGCAGCATCTACAATTATGTGTGTAGAAATATCCACAACCAAACCTATATCTGTAGGTGGGTGTGCTTAGGCCATAAGTTTTATAAGGGCAGAAACAGTGGTATTTTGTTGTTGGTGGTGGTTTGTTTGAGTTTTTTCTTCTCACTGCTGAACACTCAATGCCTGACATACTGCCTGGCAACGTGATACAATCTAGATTCATCATGGTTTCTCTAGCAAAAATATTATTTTCAGAGTTAGGTCTATGACAACATAAGCCTAGCTTATCAGAGTCCTTTTGTGAAATTAATATGTGGATGCTAGAAGAAAGTGTGCATGTTTTTGCTGGGATTATTAAAGATAAGAGGACGTGAACTGAGACTCCTGCCAACCATCTGCAGTGCGATAGATTACTTTCGTGTGCCTTTCTCACCACAGTCTTGTAACTCCCACCCAAGTGATTGGGCGGTACTCTGCAGATAGGGTAATTGTGGCCTAACGAAGGAATTGGTTGGTTTTGCCATCCCACTGGGCTTGAAATGAGCCACCCCAGAGGTAGGAAAGACAAGATCCCATCACCACCAAGAAAGAAGAGGCAGTGGGTCCTTTGAATTCCCTGTGCTGAGAAGTTCTTAGACCCAGGAAACAGAGAGCTGTAACACTGAATACAGCGAGAAGCAGTGACAGAGAAATGGCAGCAGGAAAGACTGGCAGGAGATGGCGCCGTGGGCGTCCCAGTCCATGGCGCAAAAGAGCTGAGTATCTTTGGGCAGAGGCCAAAGGGCCAGGGAGAGGCATGCTTGCGGCATGCCTGGGAAGAGGCCGTCCTGATGGAAGTACTGTATTCTCAGCATTACTGAACCTGAATTGTAGCCTGTTACTTCCCTAATAAACTCCATAACAGTGAGTATTGTCTGAGTTCTGTGTGGCCATTGCAATGAATTATTGAACCCAACAAAGAAGTAGAGAGTGCTGTGGGAGGGACAGTTTCTGTCAGAATTGGTAAGGAGGGTGGAGAGAGGAGGCGTGTCTGACCCCTGCCTCATAGGAATCAGCCTTGGGTTGTCGATCTTGATTCTTCTTCCCCCTTGTGAAGTTAGAGGAGGTCAGACACCACCCCGCCCATTTTTACACCATCTCACCATCCATGTGGAGAGAGATTTTTGATAGAAAGAAGCCAAGCAGACATGAGAGTGTGTGCCTTGGTGGTATTGAGTCTTGGTTTCAGAGGCCTGGCACCTGCTGCTTTTCCTTCAATCCTGTGATTTCTCTCATTATACTTCCCATAAAATGAGTCTGTCCATTTCTTTTGTTTAATCTAGCGGTCTGCAATACAATGGATTGATTTTATATGGCATTTCTTGCCATGGTCTTATAACTCCCACCAAATGATTTGATGGGACTATGCAAATAAAGTGCTTGTGGCCCACAAAAGAGTTTGGACAGTTTGCTAATAATGCAAATAAGGTGTATGGCACCCTTTTGAGAGTGGGTCCATGCAAATAAGGTATATGGAACCCTAACAAGGGAATTGGTCCGTTTTGCCATTCCACTAGGCTTAAAATGAGCCATCCCAGAGGTGATCTACCACCAAGAAGAAGAGACAGGAATGGAGCATGTCGTTTGGACCTGCGGTCCCTGCACTGAGAACCTCCTAGACCCAGGAGGCAGAGAGAGAGCTGTAACACTGGAGATGGTGTGAGACGATGGCATGGTGTATTTACTGGCCCACAGAGTGAGAAAGCTGAGTACCTTTGGGCAGGAGGCTTGTTGGAGGAGTGGAGTGCCTCTGGGCACTTGTCATGGAGCTAAAGAGCTTTGTAACACTTGCCCAAGCAGGCCAGAGGCTGGGTCAAGGGGTCTGCCTGTGGGCATGGCTGAGAAGAAGCTGTCCTGATCGAAGAACTGTATCCTGAGTCATTTCTAATCCTGAATTCCTTGTTACTTCCCTAATAAACCCCATAATTGTGGATATGGTCTGGGAGTTCTCTGTGGCCATTGCAATGCATTATTGAACACAGCAGAGAAGTAGAGAGTGTTCTGGGAGGGAAGACCGGTGTCAGAATTGGTAAAGAGGCTGGAGAAGAAGTATGTCTGACCTCTGCCTCATAGGAATCAGCCTGGGCTGTTAATGCTAAAAATGATTCTCCTCCCCCATTTTGAAGTTTGACGAACCTCTGCCACGACACCGTTTTTACATGGTCCCAGGACAAAGGCAGTGTCTCTTTCCCAATAGTTCTACCAGAAGTCCTGGAAATTAATCTCATGAGTTTGGCTTGAGTCACCTGCCCATCATTGACCAAATTGTTGTGGCCAAAGCATATGATGTGTTGATTGGGCAGATCTTAATCATATTTCCATAGTGGGGGAAGAGGTGACTTCACCCATAATGTATGAATTGAGTTTGGGTGAGATACAGTACCCCCAAAAGGAAAGAAGGGGGTTGTTTCCAGAAGAAGGAGGATGAATGCTGGGCAGGTAAAGACATCAAATACTTCATACATATTATCTGCCTCCAAGCAGTTTACAGCCTCATATTGGGGCAATAGTATTCAAAGAACAACTGAGGACATTAAGCAGGTTAGAGACGTCTCAGTAAATGTAACTTCAGAGGAATACAAAGCAGTTATTGGTGTAAGGGGAGATAAGTCAGAAAAAGCTTCTCGAGGAAGTATCTTCAACATAATCATAAAGTAATGAATGTGTTATGAAAAGGTAGGAAGTCATTACAGAGAGAAAACCAAAAAAGAAAACAAAAACCAAACCCGTTGCCATCGAGTCAGTTTCAACACATAGTGACCCTATAGGACAGAGTAGAACTCTCCCATAGAGTTTCTAAGGAGTGGTTGGTGGATTTGAACTGCTGACCTTCTGGTTAGCAGCTGTAGCTCACCATAGCTCTTAATCACTGCACCACCAGAGGCTCCATTATAGGGAGAGGAGATAACAAAGGTAAGAAATGTAATACAATACGGTCATGTGTCTACAGAAGGCTGACCAGGGTAGAGTGATCAAAAAATGTTTAAATAAATAGTTGGGCATTGAGTGATAGGCTGGAGAATTTACATTTGAACAAAGATATGATAAGGAATCACCAGGTTATTAAATAGTAGGATGAAATTATATGAAAAAGTCAGATAATTTCCAAAGAAGATATACAAGTGGTCCACAAGGATATGAAAAGATATTCAGCATCATTAGTCATTGGGGAAATGCAAATCACAACCAAAGTGAAATGCCACTTTACACCCACTAGGAGGGCTATTATCAAAAAAAAGGGAAAATAAAAAGTGTTGGAGGGTGTGGAAAAATTGGAACCCTTAGACATTCCTGGTAGAATGTAAAGTGGTGCAGTTGTTGTGGAAAACAGCTTGGTGGTTCCACAAAAAGTTAAACAGAATTACCATATGACCTAGCAATTCCACTCCTAGGTGTATATTGAAAAAAATTGAACACAGGTATTCAAACAAAAACTTGTACAGGGATGTTCATAGCAGCCCTATTTACAATAGCCATAAGGTAGAAACATTTATTCATCAAAGGATAAATGGATAAACAAATTGTGATATAGCCATACCATAGAATATTACTCAGTTACTACACAGATGAACCTTGAAAACATGCTAAGTGAAAAAGCCAGTAATAAAAGACCGCATATTATATGATTTCATTTATATGAAATATCCAGAATAGCCAAATCTGTAGAGACAGAAAGGCCCCTGGGTGATGCAAATGGTTTGCACTTGACTACTAACCAAAAGGTTGATGGTTTGAACCCACTGAGGCACACCACAAGGAAAGGCCTGGTGATCTATTCCATAAAGATTGCAGCCAAGAAAACCCTATGGAGCTCAGTTCTACTCTGTTACACATGGGATCACCATGAATTGGACTTAACTCAATGGCAACAATTTGGTTTTGGTTTGGTGTGGAGGCAGAAGGTAGATTAATGGTAGCTTAGGGCTGAGAGGGTTTGGGGGGGCTGATACCTAAAACGTATGGGGATTTTTGTATGTGTGATGAAAATGTTCTAAAATTGAACATGGTGATGGTTGCATGTATCTGTGAATATATTGGAAATAATTGAATTTTGCACACTCTAAGTGGTTAAATTTTATGGTATGTGAATTATATCTCAATAAAGCTATTTAATAAAAAATGAATTAAAAAAATTGATTTAGTCCCCCAGGAACTTCATATATTGGAATTATCAGATACAGGATACAAAATAACCATATAGGAAATATTTGACGAAAAAAAAAAAAAAAACATGAACAAGAAATAAGAGACTATTAATAATGACCATTCAGATTTCAAAGCTTCTTTTATTTTTCAGAAGGACAGATAAAGATACTGATTAACATTAGACTTCAATAAGTTAGTGATTCATGATATTTCTATGGTAACCACTAAAAGAATGAAAACAAAATGTACAACTTCGAAACAAGTGGCGGGGGGGAAGAATTAGAATAATTTTTCTAAAAAATTTAAAATCCAAAAAAGGCGAGAAAGAAGAAAAAAAGAAACAGAACAAAATGAAAAATTGAAAGCACAAATAAGAAGGTAACTTTAAACCCAAATATATTGATAATTACATTAAAGGTAAATGGACTAAATATCCCAATTGTCAGTCTAGAGAAATAAAACAACTATCTGCTGCTTAGAAGAGACACTTCTATAGCATAAGAATGTAGAAAGTTTGAAAGTAAAATAATAGAAAAAGATACACCAAAGAAAGCCAGTGTGGTAGGGAGAATAATGGCCCCCCCTAAAGATGTTCAAGTCCTAATTTCCAGAACCTGTAAATGTTACCTGCTATGGCAAAAGGGACTTTGCAGATGTGATCAAGTCAAGGGCCTTGAGTTGGGGAGATTCTCTTGGATTATCTGGGTAGGTCCAATGTATCTGTAATGGTCTTTAAGAGTGGAAGAGGGAGACAGAAGAGTCAGAGTCAAAGGGATCTGTGACTACTGAAGAACATCAGAGAGATGCAACATTGCTGACTTTGAAGATGGAGGACAGGGCCTCTAGAAACTGAAAAAGGAGTGAGTGATGGAGTAGGAAACTCCAAGGGCCTGTCCTCCCATGGAAATACCAAAAAAGCTGGCAAAAACTGTCAGAATCAACTTTATCGGAACTCTGGAAAACTGAAATGTTTACACCAATCAAGTGAATGCTTAAGCAAAAGGCCACTGAACCCCAGTAGGAGAGCTTTGTGGAGTTTTAATTTACCCTTGCCTCATTGACCTTGCCCCAGCTCAGCAGCAATGTAGAGCACATGTTTTTTTTCTTATTCTTACTTTATTATGGTGAAGATGTACGTAAGAAAACATACAACATCTCAACAATTTTTTACACATACTGTTCAGTGACATTGACTATACTCTTCAAGTTGTGCAACCATTCTTGCTATCCTTTGATGAACCATTCCACCGCTGTTAACATAAACTCAATATCCCCGTCTCAGAAATGTAGTGCTGCTTTAATAGAAATACAACAAGTGGATGGCTTTAACAAACAGAAATTTATTTTCTCACATTTTGGAGGCCAGGAGTCCAAATTCAGAGCACTGGCTCTAGGGGAAGGCTTTGTCTCTGGGCTCTGGGAGAAGGTCCTTCTGCTTCCTGTTTCCTTGGAGATCTCCAGGTGTCTTGGCGTCTATTTTACCCCATCTCTCCTCTGTTCCCTTGTTTTATCTCTGTTATATCTCGAAAGACATTGACTCAAGATACATACTACACTAATCCTACTTCATTCACATGACAAAGATGACCCATTCCTGAATGGGATTATAAACCTCAGGCATTGGGTAGGATTTACAACACATATTTTGGGGGGACATAATTCCAGCCATAACACCTCTGTCAAATACCTTTGCATAGTCAATAAAACACAGGTAAACATCTTTCTGGTGTTCCCTGCTTTCAGCCAAGATCCATCTGACATCAGCAATGATTTGCCTCGTTCCATGTCCTCTCCTGAATCCAGCTCAAACTCTGCAGTTGCCTGTCGATGCGCTGCTGCAATCGCTTTTGAATAATCTTAAGCAAAATTTTACTTGTGTGTGATATTAATGATATTGTTCTATAATTCTGGCATTCTGTTGGATCCCCTTTCTTTTGAATGGGCACAAATATGGATCTCTTCCAGTAGGTTGGCCAGGAAACTGTCTTCTAAATTTCTTGACATAGATGAGTGAGCAACTCCAGTGCTGCATCTGTGTGTTGAAGCGTCTTAACTGGTATTCTGTCAGTCCCTGGAGCCTTGTTTTTCACCATGCCTTCAGTACAGCTTGGGCTTCTTCCTTCAGTATAATCAGTTCTTGATCGTATTCTACCTCCTGAAATGCTTGAATGTTGACCAGTTCTTTTTGGTACAGTGACTTTGTGTATTCCTTCCATTTTCTTTTGATGCTTCCTGTGTTAGTCAATATTTTCCCCACAGAATCCTTCAATATTGCAACTTGAGGCTTGAATTTTTTCTTCAGCTCTTTCAGCTTGAGAAATCCTGAGAATGTTCTTCCTTTTTGGTTTTCTAACTCCAAGTCTTTGTACATTTCATTATAATAGTTTACTTTGTCTTCCCAGGAAACCCTAGTGATGTAGCGGTTAAGTGCTACGGCTGCTAACCAAGAGGTCGGCGGTTCTAATCTGCCAGGCACTCCTTGGAAACTCTATCGGGTGGTTCTACACTGTTCTATAGGGTTGCTATGAGTTGGAATCGACTTGATGGCAGTGGGTTTTTTTGGTTTGTCCTCTTAAGCAAGCCGTCCTTTGAAATCTTCTGTTCAGCTCTTTTACTTCATCATTTCTTCCTTTCTTTTTAGATACTCAGTGTTCAAGAGCAAGTTTCAGAATCTCTTCTGATATCCATTTTGTTTTTTTCTTTCTTTCCTGTCTTTTTAATGACCTTTAATGACCCCATGCATCTATCAGCTTGTTGTACTGTAGTGGTGTGAGTGTTGTGAAGTTATGCCACTGGTATTTCAAATACCAGCAGGGTCACCCGTGGTGGACAGGATTCAGTGGAGCTTCCAGACTAAGATAGACAAGGAAGAAGGACATGGTGGTCTACTTCTGAAAAAACTGGCCAGTGAAAACCTTATGAATTGCAGCTGAACATTGTCTGGTATAGTGCCAGAAGATGAGCCCCTGATTTCGGAAGGCCCTCAAAATACGACTGGGATGAGCTACCTCTTCAAAGTAGAGTTGACCTTAAGGACGTGGGTGGAGTAAAGTTTTCAGGACCTTCATTTGCTGAGGTGGCATGACTAAAAATGAGAAGAAACAGCCGCAGACATTCGTTAATAATTGGGACATAAAACGTACGAAGTATGAATCTAGGAAAATTGGAAGCCGTCAGAAATGAAATGAAATGTGTAAAGATTGAATATCCTAGGCATTAGTGGGCTGAAATGAACTGGCATTGGCCATTTTGAATCAGACAACATATGGTCTACTATGCCAGGAATGACAAATTGAAGAGGAATGGTGTCACATTCATTGTCAAAAAAAATATTTCAAGATCTATCCTGAAGTACAATGCTTCCATATGCCTACAAGGAAGACCAATTAACACCACTATGATTCAAATTTACACACCAACCACGAATGGCAAAGATGAGGAAACTGAAGAATTTTAGCAACTTCTGAGGTCTGAAATCGATCAAACGTGCAATCAAGATGCATTGATAATTACTGGTGATTGGAATGTGAAAGTTGGAAACAAAGAAAGTTGGAAAATTTGGCCTTAGTGATAGAAACGATGCTGGAGATCGCATGATAAAATTTTGCAAGACCAATGACTTCATTTCAAATACTGGTTTTTCAACAATATAAACGGTGCCTCTACACTTGGACCTCACCAAATTGAATACACAGGAATCAAATCGACTACTTCTGTGGAAAAAGGCAATGGAAAAGCTCAATATCATCAGTCAGAACAAGTCCAGGGGCCAGCTGTGGAAGAAACCATCAATTGCACATATGCAAGTTCAAGTTGAAGCTGAAGAAAGAAAGAAAAAAACAAAATGGATGTCTAGGAGGCTTGAAGTGTGAATTCGGGGCGCCAGCTCCAGGGAAAGGCTTTCTCTATCAGCTCTGGGGGAAGGTCTTTTTCATCACTCTTCCCCTGGTCTAGATGCTGCACAGTGTAAAGACCCCAGGTCCAAATGATACGCTTCATTCCTGGCTCTTCTTGCTTGGTGGTAATGAGATCTCTCTCCTCTCTGCTCGATTCTCTCTTTTATATCTCAAAACAGATTGACTGAAGATATAACCTAGTCCTGTGGATTGAGTTCTTGCCTTGTTAACATAACTGTCTCTAATTCTGCCTAATGAACGTCATAAAAACCTAAACCTGTTGTTTTCTAGTCAATTCTGACTCATAGCGATCCTATAGGACAGAGTAGAACTGCCCCATAGGGTTTCCAAGGACTGGAAGGTGGATTTGAACTGCTGACCTTTTGGTTAGCAGCCTCAGCTCTTAACCACTGTGCCATCAGGGCTCCAATTAATATCATACAGGTTAGGATTTACAGCACATAGGATAATCACGTCCAATCACAAGATGGAGGACAACCACACAATACTGGGAGTCATGGCCTAGCCAATTTCACACACATTTTTTGGGAACACAATTCAATCCATAACAACCCCTAAGCAAAAATTCCCCTTTTCCCCTCCCTCCCAACCTTACCCACCCACTGCTGTCGAGTCGATTCCGACTCATAATGACTCTATAGGTCAGGGTAGAACTGCCCCATAGAGTTTCCAAGGAGCGCCTGGTGGATTTGAACTGCCAGCCTTTTGGTTAGCAGCTGTAGCTCTTAACCACTATGCAACCAGGGTTTCCCTCCCACCCCTGGTAACCACTAATAATCTTTGGTTTCTATAATATTTGCTTATATTATGTAAGTGAGATCATACAATATTTGTTCTTTTATAACTGACTCGTTTCACTCAGTGTGATATTTTCAAGATTTATGCATGCATCAGGACTTACTTCTCTTTACGGCTGAGTAGTATTCCATTGTATATATAGCCACATTTTATTTATACATTCATCTGCTGATGGACATTTTGGTTGTTTCCACCCTTTGCCTATTGTGAATTGTGCTGAAATGAACATTCGTGTAAAGGTTTCTGTTTTATTTCTGCATTAATGACTTCTGGGTATATACTTAGAACTGGGACTGTGGTCATAATGTAGTTCTATGTTCAACTTTTTGAGGAACTCGCAAACTATTTTCCACTATGGCTGTATCATTTTACATTCCCACCAGCAATGGATGATAGTTTTAGCAGATCTTAAATTCTATATGGAAATATAAAGGTCCAAAAATTGCTAAGGCATTGGGAAAATAGTAGTTAAGACATTGTGGTATTGGCACAGGGATAGGAAATAGACCAATAGAATAGAATCTAGGATGAAACCAACAGTCCAGGAACAGACCCATGAATTTATAGACACTTTCTATGTGACAGAGATGCAGTAGGAAAAAGATGGTGCGGTGAGATGAATCTCTTTTTTATGGCTTTTCTTTCCATGATCTTGCAACACCCACCCAAGCGATTGGTGGGACTGTGCATATAAGGTAATTGTGGCCCACCAAGGGGATTGGTCAGCTTTGCCATCCTGCTAGGCTTAAAATGAACCATCCCAGGGGTGGGAAAGAAAGGATCTCACCACCATCAAGGAAGAAGGGCCAGGAGCAGAGCTGGTCCTTTGGACCTGGGGTCCCTGGGCTGAGACTCTCCTAGACCCAAGAGACAGACAGAGAGAGAGAGAGTTGTAACACCAAAGAGAGCAAGACAGCGAGAAGCAGCAGCAGGGAAACAGCAGCAGCAGAGACAGCAGAACCACTAGATTGGCAGGAGTCTGGCAGGAGGCAGCGTGGTGGACTTCCCAGCCAAACTGAGAAAGCTGAGTGCCTTTGGGCAGGAGTCTTGCTGGCAGAGGGGGGTGCTCCGGGCACTTGGTAGAGCTAGATTTGCTGACCCATGGAGCCAGAGCTAAGCACCTTCGGGCAGAGGCTTACTGGCAGAGCAGAGTGCCTCTGGGCACTTATCAGCAGAGCTAAAACAGCTTTGTAACACTTGCCTAAGCAGGGCAGAGGCTGAGGGGCCATAGAAAGGCATTCCTGCGACACAGCTGAAAAGAGGCTGTCCTGCTGGAGGAACTGTATCCTGAGCATTCCTGAACCTGAATAGTAACCTGTTACTTTCTTAATAAACCCTGTAATTGTGAGTATCGTCTGTGAGTTTCTTGTGGTCATTGCATTGAATTGCTGAACCCAGCAGAGAAGTAGAATCCCACGGGAGTGACAGTTGGTATCAGAATTGGTAAAGATGGTAGAGAGAGGCGGTGTGTCTGACCTTCGCCTCATAGGAATCAGCCTTGAGCTGTGATGTTGATTCTCCTTCTCCCTTGTGGAGAGGTCGGACACCTCCACCATGCCATTTTTACAGATGGACTTTTCAATAAATGCTGCTGGCATAGTTGGATATCCATATTAGAGTGGGGAGGAAACAATAAATACCCCTACCTCACACCATAAACAAAAATCATTTCTAGCTTGATTTAAGACTTAAATGTAAAAGACAATGCATAAGGCTTTTAGAAATTAATATAGGAGAATATCCTTATGACTTTAAGATAGGGAAAAAATTTTAAAACAAGATATAAAAAGTACCAACCATAAACAAAAAGATTGATACATTAGACTATATTAAAATTTAAAACTTTCCTTCATCAAAAACAACATAAAACAAGTGAAAAAAGCAGGGTACAGAGTGGGAGAAGATATTTGCCACACATACAGTTAATAAAAGACTAGGATCCAGAATGTATGAGAACTCCTACAAATCAATAAAATACCATCACATTGAGAAGTGGGCAAAAGGCTTGAATAGGGACTTAACCAAAAATACATGTGTGAGACAGTAGAAGTTTTTGCTCCCCCTCTTCTCCCCTCTCCCACTGCCTGCATGACCTTTACACTGAAATTGCTCTGAAGGCAGGTACCCTAGGAGACATAGACCCCACTCCCCTAATGCCTTACTTGTGAGGTTCTCTAGTGCCTTAATGTAAAGTATATGATTATACAATTGCATGCTGGCAAGTTCTGATCTTAGATCTCAGAAGGAGAGGGAATATTCTTCCTTTGACACTATCAAGACCGACCACAGGACCATCACACACCCTTAGCCCAGACTGCCAAGGGGCTCCTCCCTCTTCCTCCCCTTTCCCTTTTCCTGTGCATGTAGACACATTCCTTCGGTTTATAGCCCTTTATCCTTTTCCCTTTTGTTCCTTTCACCTGTGGTGCATTGAGGGGCTATACATATGTAGCAGAGGCTTCCCTGTCATCTCACCTGGTGATGATGATGACCTTTTTGGGAGAAATGGTCCAAGGTGAAATTTTACCCTTTTTTCTATGTCCCAATTACTAAGCATTTAAAGCTTATGAAAATGCCACCGGGAAAATGTCAATTATTTGCTGAAAGCTGTAGCCCTGAACGAACTTACTTTCATTCTTCATTCTCCACTCATCACAATATATAAATGGCCAATAAATATACGAAGCCTCACTGTTAATCAGAGAAATGCAAATTATAACCATGATTAAATACCATTAGTCACCCTCCAGACTGGCTAAAATTAAAGTTGCAAAACACTAATTGTTGGTGAAGATGTAGTGCAACAGAAATCCCATACGCTGCTGGTAGTGAATTAGTACAGTCACCTTAGAAAACACTTTGACATTAGCTAGTAAAGGATATGCGTATCTGTCTTAGTCATCCAGCGCTGCTAGAGCAGAAATACCACAAGGGGATGACTTTAACAAACAGAGGTTTATTTTCTCACAGCCTAGTAGGCCAGAAGTCTAAATTCAGGGTGTCAGCTCCAGAGGAAGGCTTTCTCTGTCAGCTCTGGAGGAAGGTCCTTGTCATCAGTCTTCCCCTGGACTAGGAGCTTCTCCACTCAGGAACCCCAGGTCTAAAGGACGTGTTCTGGTCCCGGCGCTGCTTTTTTGGTGGTATGAGGTCTTCCTGTCTCTCTGCTTGCTTCTCTCTTTCATATCTCCACAGAGATAGGCTCAAGACACAATCTAATCTTGTAGATTGAATCCTACCTCATTAACATAATTGCCACTTTTCCCACCTCATTAACATCGTAGAGGTAGGATCTACAACACATAGGAAAATCACATCAGATGACAAAATGGTGAACAATAACACAATACTGGGAACCATGCTCTAGCCAAATTAATACACATATGTTTGGGGGACACAATTCAATCCATGACATTCTACACTTTGGCCCCCCAAAATTCATGTCCTTGCCACATGTAAAACATATTCACCCCATCATGTCACAGTAAAAGTCTTAAATCAACTCCAAGTTCAAAATCCAAAAATTCCTCTTCATCTGTGAAATCTAGAATACAAGTTATCTGCTTCCAAAGTACAATGGCGGAACAGGCGCAAGCTAGACATTTCTATTACAAATGGGAGAAATTGGAGGGAAAGAAGAGATAACAGGCACCAAGCAAGTCAGCAGAACATATTACATTAGTCCTCAAGGCTTGAAAATAATCTCCATTCTCTGAGACCGTTTTACACAATGGCCCTGCCCTCCACACTGTAGGTATTAGCCACAGTCTCCAGATTCTGAGCAGAGACCTGTCAGCTCTGGGCTTTAGCTCTGCCTTCCGTGCCCACTGGAATGGCAACTCCATTCCCTTGGCTTTATGTGCACCATTTTTCTAGTCCATCTGAGTGGTGACTCCACCCTTAGAAATACCAGAGGCCATGGCTCCATCCTTTGAAACCCCAGAGGTTGTGGCCATACCCTTTGAGACTGAGGCAGCTTGGCTTCCTGTGTTCCTTGTCTCTTGGCCCTTCAAGCCTCTCTGCATGAGTCTGCCTTGCTGGGGCAAGTATTCCAAAGCTCTGTAGCTTCACTGAGAAGTGCCCGGAGGCACCCCACTCTGCCAAGAAACTTCTCCTGGAAGGCACTCATCATTCTTGCTCCTTGGGTCAGCTCTAGCGCTGTCTGGTGCTGTTCTCCTTGTTCTGCTGCTCCTGGTCCTCTGCCACTTCTGGTCCTCTGCCACTACTGGTCCTCTGCCATTGCTGGTTCTCTGTTGCTGTTGGTTCTCTGCTGCTGCTTCTCACCATCTTCTCTGTTTCTGGAGTTAACAGTTCTCACTTCCTTCTGAGTTCCGTATTCATTCACAGTTTCAAAACCACTTCCACATTTTAGCTATCTGTTAGAGCAGCACCCCACTCTCTCGGTACCAAATTCTGTCTCAGGCTGGTGCTGCTGTAACGGAAATATCACAAGTGGGTGGCTTTAACAAACAAGTTTATTCTTTCACAGTCTAGTAGGCTAGAAGTCCAAATTCAGGGTATCAGCTCCAGGGGGAGGGTTTCTGTTGGCTCTGGAGGAAGGTCCTTGTCATCTATCTTCCCCTGGACTAGGAACTTCTCTGCTTAGTTACCCCAGGTCCAAAGGACATGCTGTGCTCCCAGGGCTGCTTTCTTGGTGGTATGAAGTCTTCCTATCTCTCTGCTTGCTTCTCTCTTTTATATCTCAAAAGAGATAGGCTCAAGACAAAATCCAATCCTGTAGATTGAGTCTTGCCTCATTAACATAACTGCGACCTATCCCACTTCATTAACATCACAGAGGGAGAATTTACAATATTTAGGAAAATCACATCAGATGACAAAATGGTGGACAATCACACAATACTGGTAATCATGGCCTAGCCAAATTAATACACATCTTTTTGGGGGACACAGTTAAACCCATGACAATACCCTATGACAATCATTCGACTGCCAGGTATATGCCCTTAGAGAAACTCATGCACAGATCCTCTAGGATACATATACCAGGGTATTCAAATCAACCTTGTTCATCATAAATCTATGTTGACTATAATACAACATTTATCTACAGGAGGATAAGTAAACAAATTGTGATATATCCCTACAAGGAATACTTAAAAAAAAAAAAAGTATATATATATATATTTTTTAGAATACTTTACAGCAATGTAAATGAACAAACTGTAGCTCTGCCCAACAACAAGGATGAATCTCATAAAGATAACATTGAGTGAAAAATGTAGGGCACAAAAGAATATGTACAGTATGATTCATTCATCTAAAGTTAAAAAACAGGCTAAACTAATCTATGTTGTTTAGGGATACATACACAAGTAGGAAAACTAAAAAGGAAAGCAAAGAAATTATTATCACAAAAGGCAGGACAGTGGATACCTCTGGTGGGAAGGGAGGAGCTTATAATAAAGAATGGACAAATTGAAGTGGATGGGGAAGGAGGAGTGATTCTGGGAGTAATGGAATGTTCTATTTCTTCACCTTGGTGGAAGTTATATAGGTTTTTCCTTTGCGATAATTTATTAAGACACATATTTATGCTTTGGGGACTTTTGCATATATGTTGTATTTCACAATAAAATTGTTTTGAAAAGGAATGATAAGCACAAGGAGAGGTAAGGGTATGCCTTCTGGGGAAAGCACACAGGTAGCTTCAACACTAGCGAAGAGTACTCGAAGGACTTTACTGATGAAGATCAAAGACTACAGCCTTCAATATGGATTACACTTTAACATAAAGAAAACAAAAATCCTCACAACTGGACCAATAAGCAACATCATGATAAAGAGAGAAAATACTGAAGTTGTCAAGAGTTACATTTTATTTGGATAAACAATCAATGCCCATGGAAGCTGCAGTCAAAAAATCGAACAATATATCTCAATGGGCAAATCTGCTGCAAAAGACCTCTTTAAAGTGTTAAAAGCAAAGATGTCACTTTGAGGACTAAAATGCACCTCTTAACCACTATGCCTCTGCCCTTGTGGCATAGTGGTTAAGAGCTCAGCTGCTAACCAAAAGGCTGGTTGCTTGAATCCACCTGGTGCTCCTTGGAAACTCTATGGGGCAGTTCTACTCTGTCCTACAGGGTTGCTCTGAGTCAGAATTGACTCGGCAACAATGGGTTTTGTTTTGGTTAGGCTTAAAATGAACCATCCAAGAAGTGGAAAGGAGGGATCGCACTACCACGAAGAAATAAAAACCAGGAGTGGAACACATCCTTTGGACTGGGGTCCCTGTACTGAGAACCTCCTAGACCCAAGAGACAGAGTCCTGTAACACTGGAGATGGCGCAAGATGATGAGAAGTGGCAGCAGAGAATTGGCAGCAGCAGAACCAGGAGATTAGTCTGAGATGGTGTGGTGTGCTTCCTGGTCCACAGAGCAAGGCAGTTACAGTGGACTTACTGACCTACTGACCCATGTGGCGAGACAGCTGCGTGTCCTAGGGCAAGAGTGGTGCCTCTGGACACTTACTGGGGAACTAAACAGCTTTATAACACTTTCCTGAGTAGAGCAGAGGCCAGCCCAAGGGGCCCAGGGGCTGAGTGAGAAGCCTGCTGGGGGCACAGTTGAGGAGTTGTCCTGACAGAAGAACTGTATCCTGAGTCATTTCTGATCCTGAATTGGAACTTGTTACTTCCCTAATAAACCTCATAATCATGAGTACGGTCTGTGAATTCTGTGTGGCCATTTCAACAAATTATTGAACCCAGCAGAGAAGTAGAGAGTGCAGTGGGAGGTACAGCTAGTGTTGGAATTGGTAAAAAGATTGGAGAGAAGAGATATGTCTGACTTCTACTTCATAGGAATCATCCTTGGACTGTTGATCTTGATTCTTCTTCCCCCTTGTGAAATTAAGGGAGGTCAGACACCCCCACTACACCATTTTTACAGTTGGTGTCAGAAGTGGGATTCGTTGCAGTGGCTCCCGACTCATGGAAATGTGGGACCATAAGAGAAAGCATGACGGTGTGTGGGAAGTGAAGCTTGATTCTTAAATGGTTACTTTTGTTGTTGTTATTTGTAATGGCTGAAAGGAAAATGAGAGATGTTACGCTGTGACCGAGGGGAGAAAAACCACATCTAGAGTGGCTTGGGGCACAAGCCAAGTCAGTGATATAAGATGAACAAATTTCTTTAGAATTTAGTAATGCAATGAAGTAAATCAAACCTACAGGATTATAATGTTAATAAAATTCTTAATTTAAGCATTTCTAATATTTAAGGAAGGAGCCCTGGGGGCACAATGGTTAAGCACTTGGCTGCTAATTGATGGTGGTTTGAACCCACCCAGTAAAGATTACAGCCTAGAAAATCCTATGGAGGCAGTTCTACTCAGTCACATGGGATCGCTATGAGTCAAAAAAAACTGATTTGACAGCACCTAACAATAACAATGTTTAAGAGATTTGAGCATACCAGAGTTCCTGGGAGTCCCTGGGTGGTATGAACAAACGTTTAATGCTCTTGGCTGCTAACTTAAACTTTAAAAGCCTGTGTCTGCCCAGAGTACCTCAGAAAAATAGGCCTGGTGAACTACTTCAGAAAAATCAGCCATTGAAAACACCGTGGAGCATAGTTTTACTCTGTTGCTGTTGTTAGGTGCCATCGAGTCAGTTCTGACTCAATGCGAGACTATTTACCACAGAATGAAACACTGCCTGCTCTTGTGCCAGGCTCACAATCGTTGTTATGCTTGAGCCCATTGTTGCAGCCACTGTATCAATCCATCTTGTTGAGGGTCTTCCTCTTGTTTGCTAACCCTCTCCTTGACCAAGCGTGATGTCCTTCTCCAGGGACTAATCCCTCCTGATAACGTGTCCAAAGTATGTAAGACACAGTCTCGCCCCCATTGGTTCTAAGGAGCATTCTGGCTATACCTCTTCCAAGATAAATTTGTTCGCTCTTTTGGCAGTCCATGGTATATTCAATATTCTTCACAATTCAAAGGTGTCAATTCTTCTTGGCTCTTCCTTATTCCTTGTCCAGCTTTCACATGCATATGAGGCGACTGAAAACACCATGGCTTGAGTCAGGCACACCTTAGTCTTCAAGGTGACATCTTTGCTTTTCAACACTGTAAAGAGGTATTGTGCAGCAGATTTGCCCAATGCAATGCGTCTTTTGATTTCTTGACTGCTGCTTCCATGGCTGTTGATTGTGGATCCAAGTAAAATGAAATCCTTCTACTCTGTGGGGCCTGTTAAAACAAAAATCATACTAAACTAATAATAGAAATGTATTAAAGTTTATTTAATATAGGACATGAAAATCGAAGATGAGAAGAACTTTCAAAATTCTTACACCGAGTCTTATGGAAAAAAGGCTGGAACAGAACTGATAAACAATTTGTAATCAGGCAGAATTTCCTACAGCATTGTCTTAAAGAACAACTAAAATAATTACCGATATATCCTAAAACCTAGCTCCCAGTCTGACCTTTGGATCTCTGTTTCACCAAGGGGACTGAATTCTTCAAAAAAGCACAATGCTCAGGGCAAAACAGCCTCCCTAGCTTATCTAGATCATTGTTTGACTGAAACGTGATTTTTTAGAAACCAGTTTCTTTAAGACTCAAGGTTCAAAAGGACATCAACGAGCAAATGGCCTGGGTGGTCATCTCAACTCCATGGACCCAGAAATCTGGGTCCCAGGAGAGTTAAAATGATGTCTCAGGCTGCCATGAGTTTGGAATCAACTCCATGGCAACTGTAAGATAAAGGGTTTAGCCTTGTGGTTTTAAATGTGATTTTAAACTTAATTTAAAACGTGAATTGTTTTGAATTCAAAGTTCAACTCTTACTAAATTTATAAAAAATATTGGGCCACTTAAGAGGAATTGAGTTCCACCACATTTATAAATTTAATTTATTAGACGTAGGAGACTTATTTTATTTGAGAAGGTGTTTGCTAGAGATTTTTCTTGAGAAGTTTCGTTAAGACAACTGGAAAACTGAAAATTAGATGTGCTCATTAAGTGTACAAATGTAGCTTAAAATGTTTAAGGGAATTATTAATTAGGTGGCAAAAGCCCCGTTAAAAACAAGTATTAAATTTTGGTAGACTTAGAAATCTACCAAATCAGCTACGGAAATTGAATTTAGAAGCTTAGGGGAGAACTAGGTCTTTAAATTTGCAGCATTAATAGGTAAAATATTAATCCAAAATGAGTGGTCTCTAAATAATGTGTGGGTGTGCACAGAAATTACTGTCAAAGCATAAAATACCTACATTGATTATATGAGAAGATCTGGACAGTTTTATTGCAAAATCCCCACATGATAATATATGTGGGTCATTCGTCTGGGATGCCCAGTTTCCCCAGAAATCCTCCAAGTCATTTCCTGTGCAGGAATAACCTGCAGCAGGACTGGCTTCCTAGGCGTGCAACCTAAGCAGTTGCACAGGGTCCCGCAAGTAGGGGCATCTCACGTTTGGTTTACTGCTCTGCTCTCGCCATCTTGAAATTCTTAATAATGTTCTAACAAGGGGCCTGTAGACATTCCAAAATCCTAAGCAGGCTGTGCTGGGCTCGCTGAAAGAGGTCGATTCGAGGTCAAGAACAAGAAAAGCAGAATTCCTTGATTAAATTTCCAGATGTCTTTTGATATATGGCATGTGCTTAATGACTCTGTTTTTACAACTAACCGACCCTGAAACCCTGCATGCGTGCTCTGATTCTATCTCCTGAGAAACCAACATGAAAGGAATTTACAAAGACCCTCGGGAGTCTCTCCTGCCTGGACCCCGCCTAGACGCTCTCTTTGGAGCTCCTTCCCGATACTTTCGCTTTGACGCTGCCCGATTTGAATCGTATCTACTCACAATAAATATAGTCGATTACACTAATTTCTGATGTTTCTCTGTGCGTTTAGGTTTTTGACAGGCTCTACATTTTTCATTTTGCACTGAGTCCAGCAAATTATGTAGCTAGTCTTATCTGGCAGGCAGAATTCTGGGAGCCAAGCGTTGGAAGAGGTTCAAGGTTCAGTACGCAGCCTTTCTCCTAATCCCTGTGTTTTCTGAGTTGCCTCACTTCCACCTTGTAGTGTCTGTTGTCCAACCATCTATGACCTCCCTAGTTCAACCTTAAAAGATTCCCTTTTCTACCAGGGTTGAGGGGAGGGATTGCCACTTGGCCACTGGACCATACGTGCTAGACGAGGAGATAGGTGGAGAAAAAAAAAAAAAAATTTTTTTATTTTTTTAATTCCCCAACTTTCGTTTTGTGGTATGAATCAGCTTGCTCTTTTTGAGATGTTCTCTCTTGCAGACATTTACAGAGTGCAAAAGTTGAAACTTGAAGTCAATTATGAACTCATCTATCCCAAAATTTTGTTGAGAGCTCAGTCTGTTGTCTCTCCTCTCATTCTTTGGCCCTGTGGGTTTATGGCTTTTGTTCCTTTACTTTTATTTTAGTAAGGCTTTTGGAGAGACAGGAGATAAATGCAGATTTCAACCTGCCATGTACGACCAGTAGTCTCAATTTAATTTCCAAAGAAACAACAGTTGTTGTTAATTGTCGTAGAATCGATTCTGACTCATGGCGACCGCATGTGTGCAGGGTACAACTGCTCTACGAGGTTTTCAAGGCCTCAAGGCCGTGGCCTTTTGGAAGTAGAACGGCGCCAGGCCTGTCTTCTGAGGCACCTCTGGGTGGATTCAGACCACTAACATTTTGGCTAGTAGTGGAGTGCTTACTCATTCGCAACACCCAGGGACTCCCTATAGAAATAACTACTCTTCCTTTTATCTCTCAAAATTATGTAATTACAATTATAAACACAACCAGCATCAACAAGTTTACGAACAAATCCAACTGACTCTTGGAAATATAGAACTGAGTTACAGGGAGTAACCGAGTTAAATTAGTTAATTTATTTTACAGAAGGAATTAAACTTGTAGTTTAGTCCGGTAAGTTGTTTTAAATGGAGATTAGTTAAATGAGCTTCTACTTTAAGTAAATGCATCTGACACTCATTAAAATATTATTTTATATTAAAATATTTTTAAATATTATCTAATCTGGACAATGAATAAGGAAGACTGAAGAATTGACACCTTTGAATTGCAGTGTTGGCAAAGAATACTGAATATACTATGGCCTGCCAAAAGAACGAACAAATCTGTCTTGGAAGAAACACAACTGGAATGCTCCTTAGAAGCAAGGATGGCGAGACTTACATACTTTGGACATGTTGTCAGGAGGGACCAGTTCCCGGAGAAGGACATAATACTTGGTAAAGTACAGAGTCTGCGGAAAAGAGGAAGACCCTCAACAAGATGGATTGACACAGTGGCTGCAACAATGGGCTCAACCATAACAACGACTGTGAGGATGGCGCAGGACTGGGCAGTGTTTTGTTCTGTTATTCATGAGGTTGTTATGGGTCAGAACGGATTCGACAGCACCTAACAACATCATTATTTAAATAAAAACTATTTAATATTATTAAAAGTCTAAATGATTTGGGCTCTTGGATCACCCATTCAAATTTTAAGAAACTGATCTCTCTTTAAATATTCGATTTATGCAATTCAGTCAAAGCCTTACGAATTAGTGAGCAACACTAAATCTAGAAGAGGTCAGAAAGAAAAACGGATAACATGCAAGAAGCTGGGAATTGGAATGACATTTGAATTCTCTTTTTCTTTTTTTAATTGTGCGTTAGGTGAAAGTTCACAGCTCAAGTTAGTTTCTCATACAAAAATTCATACACACGTTGTTATGTGACCGTAGTTGCTCTCCCTATAATGTCACAGCACATTCCTCCTTTCCACCCCAGATTTCCCACGTCCATTCACCCAGCTCCTATCCCTTTCTGCCTTCTCATCTCGCCTCTGGACAGGGGCTGCCTATTTAGTCTCACGTATCGCCTTGAACTAACAAGCACTTCATTTTATGTCTTATAGTCCAGTCTATTCTTTGTCTGAAGAGTTGGCTTTTGGAATGGTTTTAGTTCTGGGTTGGCAGAGAGTCCGAAGGCCATGTCTGCTGGGGTTCCTCCAGTCTCTGTCAGACCATTAAGTCTGGTCTTTTTACTAGAACTTGAGTTCTGCACCCTACTTTTCTCCTGCTCCATCAGGGACTCTCTGTTGTGTTCCCCATCAGGGCAGTCATTGGTGGTAACTGGGCACCTTCTAGTTCTTCTGGTCTCAGGCTGATGGAGTCTGTGGTTTATGTGGCCACTTTTGTCTCTCTGGCTCATATTTTCTTTGTGTCTTCGGTGTTCTTCATTCTCCTTTGCTCCAGGTGTGTTGAGACCAATTGACACATCTTAGATGGCAGCTCGCCAGATGCCACTCACCAAAGTGGAATGCAGAACTTTTATTTTTAATAAACTCTGTTATGCCAATTGACCTAGATGTTCCCTGAAACTGTGGTCACCAGACCCCCATTTCTGCTACACTGTCTCTCAAAGTATTTGGTTGTGTTCAGAAAACTTCCTAGCTTTTGGTTTAGTCCAGTGGTGCTGACTTTCCCTGTATTGTGGGTTGCCCTTCCCTTCACCTAATTCTTGTCTACTTTTTTTATCTAGTTAGTGAATTCCCCTCTCCCTCCCTCTCCGCCCTTATGACCATCAAAGAATGTTTTCTTCTGTATTTAAACCTTTTCTTGAGTTCTTATAATAATGGTCTCATACAATATTTGTCCTTTTGCAACTGACTGATTTCACTCAGCATAATGCCTTCCAGATTCATCCATGTTATGACATGCTTCGCAGATTCAACGTTTGTTCTTTATTATTGGGTGGTATTCCACTGTGTGAATATACCATAAACTGTTTATCCATTCATCTGTTGATGGGCATCTAAGTTGTTTCCATCTTTTTGCTATTGTGAACAGTGCTGCAATGAACATGGGTGTGCATATATCTATTTGTGTGACAGCTCTTATTTCTCTAGGATATAATCTAAGGGGTGGGATTGCTAGATCATACAGTACTTCCAGCTTTTTAAGGAAGTGCCAAATTGGTTTCCAAAGTGGTTGTACCATTTTACATTCCCACTGGCAGTATGTAAGTGTTCCAGTCTCTCCACGACCTCTCCAGCATTTCATATTTTATGTCCTTTGGATTAATGCTAGCCTTGTTGGAGTGAGATGGTATCTCATCATAGTTTTGATTTGCATTTCTCTAATGGCTAATAATGGAGCCCTGGTGGCGAGGTGGTTAAGCCCTTTGCTGCTAACCAAAAGGTTGGCAGTTTGAACCCACCAGCCTGTCCTTGGAAACCCTAAGGGGCAATTCTAGTCAGTCCTATCGGGTTGCCCTGAGTCAGCATTGACTGGTCAGCAACAGGTTGGAGACCCTTGTGGTGTAGTGGTTAAGAGCTATGGCTGCCAACCAAAAGGTCAGGAGTTTGAATCCACCAGGCGCTCCTTGAAAACTCTATGGGGCAGTTCCACTCTGTGGTATAGGGTCTCTATGAGTCGGAATGCACTTGGCAGCATTGGGTTTGGTTTTGTTTTTTTTTTAATGGCTAATAATTGTGAGCATTTCCTCATGTATCTGTTGGTGGCATTAATGTCTTTTTTTGGTCAAGTGCCTGTTCATACCCTTTCGCCATTTTTCAACTGGGTAATTTGTCTTTTTGTGGTTGAAGTTTTGCAATATCTTGTAGATTTTAGAGATTAGACAAAGATTGGATATATCATAGCCAAAATTATTTTCCCAGTCTGTAGGTTGTCTTTTTACTCTTTTGGTGAAGTCTTTCGATGAGCATAAGTGTTTGATTTTTTAGGACCTCCCAGTTATCTAGTTTCTGTTCTGGTGTTTGTGCATTGTTGGTTATGTTTTATATTCTGTTTATGCCATGAGTTAGGCTCCTGGCATTGTCCCTATTTTTCCTTCCATGATCTTTATTGTTTTAGATTTTATATTTAGGTCTTTGATACATTTTGAGTTAGTTTTTGTGCACAGTGTGAGGTATGGGTCTTGTTAAATTTTTTTTGCAGGTAGATATCCAGTTATGCCAGCACCATTTGTTAAAGAAACTGTCTTTTCCTTATTTAATGGACTTTGTTTGGGTCGTTGTTGAGTATTAGCTGCTCACAGGTGGAAAAATATACATCTGGATCCTGAATTCTGTTCCATTGGTCTTTGTATCTGTTGTACCAGTACCAGGCTGTTTTGACTAAGGTGGTTCTAAAATCAAGTAGTGTGAGGCCTCCCACTTTGTTCTTCTTCATTAATGCTTTACTTATTCAGGGCCTTTTGCCTTTCCATATGAAGATGGTGATTTGTTTTTCCATCTCATTAAAAAATGCCATTGGAATTTGGATCAAGATTGCATTGTATCTGTAGATCGATTTGGGTGGAACTAACATTTTCACAATGTCGAGTCTTCTTATCCATGAGCAAGGTATGTTTTTCCACTTATTTAGGTCTTTTTGGTTTCTTGCAGTAGTGTCTTATAGTTTTCTTTGTATAGGTCCTTTACATCTCTGGTTAGATTTTTTCCTAAGTATTTTACCTTCTTGGGGACTATTGTAAGTGGTATCGATTTGGTGATTTCCTCTTCGAAGTTCTCTTTGTTGGTGTAGAGGAATCCAACTGATTTCTTTATGTTTATCTTGTATCTTGATACTTTGATGAAATCTTCGATTAATGCCAGAAATTTTCTTGTGGATTCTTTGGGGTTTTCCGTGTATAAGATCGTATTTTCTGCAGATGGGGTTACTTTTACTTCTTCCTTACCCATTTGGATGTCCTTATTTCTTTTTCTAGCCTAATTACTCTGGCTAGGACCTCCAGCAAAATGTTGAATAAGAGTGGTGATAAAGGGCGTCCTTGTCTGTTTCCTGTTCTCAAGGGGAATGCTTTCAGACTCTCCATATAGAATGATGTTGGCTATTGGCTTTGTATAAATGCCCTTTATTATGTCGAAGAATTTTCCTTCTATTCCTATTTTGCTGAGGGTTTTTATCCTGAATGGGTGATGGACTTTGTCAAATGTCTCTTCTGCATCAGTTGATAGGATCATGTGGTTCTTGTCTTTTGTTTTATTTATGTGATGGATTACATCGATTGTTTTTCTAACATTGAACCGTCCCTGCATACCTGGTATGAATCCTACTTGGTCATGGTGAATTTTTTTTTTTTTTTTATATGTTGTTGAATTCTATTGGCTAGAATTTTGTTGAGGATTTTTGCGTCTATGTGCATGAGGGATTTTGGTCTGTAATTTTCTTTTTTTGTGATGTCTTTACCTGGTTTTGGTATCAGGGTTGTCATGGCTTCATAGAATGAGTTTGGGAGTATTCTGTCTTTCTAAGCTCTGAAATACCTTTAGTAGTAGTGGTATTAACTCTTCTCTGAAAGTTTGGTAGAATTCTCCAGTGAGGTCATCAGGGCCAGGGCTTTTTTTTTTTCTGTTGGGAGTTGTTAAATTACCTCTTCAATTTCTTCTTTTGTTATAGGTTTATTTAGTTGTACCTTTGTTTGTGTTAGTTTAGATAGGTAGTGTGTTTCTAGAAATTTGTCCATTTCCTCTAGTTTTTTGAATTTGTTGGAGTAAGATTTTTCATAGCGTTCTGATTCTTGTAATTTCAGTTGGGTCTGTTGTAATATCACCCATCTCATTTCTTATTTGGGTTATTTGCTTCCTCTGGAGCTTTTCTTTTCTCAGTTTGGCCGATGGTTTGTCAATTTTGTTGATCTTTTCAAAGAACCAGATTTGGTCTTTTAACTCTTCCAATTGTTTTTCTATTCTCTATTTCACTTAATTCTGCTCTAATTTTTATTATTTCCTTTCTTCTGTCACCCATAGGCTTCTTTTGCTGCCCTCTTTGTACTTGTTCGAGTTGTAGGGTTAATGTTCTGATTTTGACCCTACTTTTTTGGATGTGTGCATTTATTGCTACAAATTGACCTCTGAGCACTGCTTTTGCTGCATCCCAAAGGTTCTAGTATCATGTGATTCTGTGGATTTCTTTATTCCATCCATAATTTCTTCTATAACCCAGTAGTTTTTGAACAAGGTGTTATTCGCTTCTATGTATTTGAATTTTTTCCCTTGCTTTTTCTGTTACTGATTTCTACTTTTATGGTTTTATGTTCAGAAAAGACACCTTGTAATATTTTGATGTTTTGGGTTCTGTTAAGGCTTGCTTTGTAGCCTAATGTGTGGTCTATTGTGGAGAATGTTCCATGTGCATTGGAAAAGAAAATATACTTGGCTGCTGTTGGGTGAAGTGTTCTGTATATGTCTATGACATCAAGTTGATTGACTGTGGCATTTAAATCTTCCGTGTCTTTATTGAGCTTCTTTCTGGATGTCCTGTTCTTCACCGAAAGTGGTGTGTTGAAGTCTCCTACTATTATTTTGGAGCTATTTCTCTTTTCAGTGTTGTTTGGGTTTGTTTTACGTATTTTGGAGGCCTGTCATTGGGCATATAAATACTTATTATGATTGTGTCCTCCTGATGTATTGACCCTTTAATCATTATATGGTGTCTTTATCCTTTGAGGTGGACTTTGCTTTGAATTCTATTTTGTCAGAGATTAATATCGCCACTCCTGCTTTTTTTGCTTGCTTAATACATTTTTTTTTCCATCCTTTGAGTTTCAGTTTTTGTCTTTAAGGTGTGTCTTTTGTAGGCAGTATGTAGACAGATCGTGTTTTTTAATCTGTTCTGCCACTCTTTGTCTCTTCAATAGTGCATTTAGTCCATTTACATTCAATGTAATAATTGATAAGTATGAGTTTAGTGCTGTCATTTTTCAAAAAATTTTTATTGTTTTAAGTGAAAGTTTACAAATCAAGTCACTCTCTCATACAAAAATTTATATACACCTTACTAAATACTCCTAGTTGCTCTTCCCCCTAATGAGACTAGTGCTGTCATTTTGATATCCTTGTGTTTGTGTGTGTGTTGCTGACAGTTTGTTCCACTTAACTTTCTGTGCTGAGTTGTTTTTATGTATTTTCTTTTCATCTTTTTCCTTGTTGTTGATTTTATATTTCCTGAGTTTTTACGTTTTTCTTCTTTTTTATTTTGATGCGTAGGATTGTTAGTTTCCTTTGTGGTTATCTTAATATCTACCAGTATTTTTCTAAGTTAAAACAAATCTTTTATTTCTCCACATGGCCTTGACTTCCTATCCATATGAAAGATCTATGACTACATTTTTTAGTCCCTCTTTTCTGTTTTAATGTTTTCATCTTTTATGTATTGATGTCCCTGTTTCTCTATTTTCAATGTTTCAGCTTCGATTTATTTTTGTGACTTCCCTATCTGGGTAGATATCTGGTTGCTCTGTCCTATGTTCTAGTCTTGTGTTGTTATCTGATGGTATTGATTTTCTGACAGGAGGACTGCCGTTAGTATTTCTTGTAGTTTTGGTTTGGTTTTTGCAAATTCCCTAAACTTCTGTTTATCTGGAAATGCCCTAATTTCGCCATCATATTTGAGAGACAGTTTTGCTGGATATATGATTCTTGGCTGGCAATTTTTTTCCTTCAAGGCTTTATATACGTCATTTCATTGCCTTCTTGCCTGCATGGTTTCTGCTGAGTAGTCAGAGCTTAGTCTTACTGACTCTCCTTTGTAGGTGACTTTTCATTTATCTCTAGCCATTCTTAAAATTCTGTCTTTATCTTTGATTTTGGCAAGTTTGATTATGTCTTGGTGACTTTCTTTTGGAATCTACCTTGCATGATAGATTGCCTTGATATGGCCTTTCTAGCTAGTGGTCTTGCAACTGCCAACAATTGATTGGGTGGGCTATGCAAATGAGGTGCTTGTGGCCCACCAAGGGGATTGGACAGCTTGCTAATAATGCAAAATAAGGTGCATGGCACCCTTGTGGGAGTGGGGCCATACAAAATAAGGTCTATGGAACCCTAATGAAGGGATTGGCCCATTTTGCAATCCCACTAGGCATAAAAGGAGCTGTTCCAGAGGATGAAAGGGGGGACCTGGCTACCGATAAGAAGAGACGGGAGCAGAGCACATCCTTTGGACCTGGTGTCCCTGTGCTGAGAACCTCCTAGACCCAAGAGACAGTGAGCTGTGACATCGGAGATGGCAAGAAGTAGCAGTGGAGAAACGGTGGCCACAGAGGCAGCAAAACTAGGCAGTAGGAGACCGTGCAGTGGGCTTCCTGGCCTACAGAGTGAGAAAGCAGAGTGCCTTCAGGCAGGAGGCTTGCTGGTGGAGTAGGGTGCCTCCGGGGACTTGTCGGGGAGCTAAAGAGCTTTGTAACACTTGCCTGAGCAGGGCAGAGGCCGGACTAAGGGGTCAAGGGGCCAAAGACTGAGAGGTTGAGGGCCAGGGAGAGGCCTGTCCATAGGTACAGCTGAGAAGAGGCTGCCCTGATGGAAGTAGTGTAACCTGAGTCACTCCTGATCCTGAATTGTTACTTGTTACTTCCCCAAACGAATCCCATAATCGTATTGTCGGTTGCCATTTACCAAATCGGTGAGTTCTGTGAGGCCACTGCCATGAATTATTGAACCCAGCAGAGAAGTAGAGAGCGCCGTGGGAGGGATGGCTGCTGTCAGATTGGTAAAAAGGTTGGAGACAGGAGGTATGTCTCACCTCCATTTTACAGGAATCAGCATTGGGCTATTCATATTGATTCTCCTCCTTCTGAAGTTAGAGGAGGTCAGATGCCCCTGCCAACCCCCCCCCCTTTATAGAAATGTTCTTAGTTTTCCTGGTTCACAATATATATGTGAAAAAAGCTAGCAAGGAATAAAAACAGTTCTTTTCTTTAAAAATAATCAATTCTCTGCTAGGAACATTTGTGGATTGTGGTTGCTTTTAAAAAATTGAAAAATTTTAAATATTTACTATGTGGGCAATGGCTTGTTTCTTTACAGACCACACCTTGGAATCATAGAATCATCTAGTCCAACATTCAGCACTTCGTCTCAAATTCTTTCTGGAATATCTACAATATTGTTTGACCATTTCAAGAAATGGGGGACTCACTAGCTTACATGTGATAATTTCCTGTAAAGCAGGAGTGATGGTTTTCTGGCAACAAATACTTTCATATCAACACATGGAAACATGGCATGGTCTGTCAGTAGCTACCTGCACCAAAGTTACCAATTCAAACCAAGTCCCAATAAATAATATTGATGACGGTGATGATCGTACCTCACGTGCTAACCATGTGTCATATAGATTTTAGCATTTCGAGGACCTGATACTACAGACACCTTTCCAGAATGTAGTTGTGCCAAACTGATGCTCAAAAGACATTTCGAACGAAATGTGTAAATCAGGCTACCTAGTATAAAGAGAAGTGCATGAGTCATTCTGCTCCTCAGTAAACCACAACCACCTAACCCAATTCTTCACACTGAAGCAGCACAGTGTTTGTTTTTAGCTTTCGAGATCTATCTGGAAACTGGCAGCACGGAAAGAAAAGAGAAGCTTGCAAAGATTGAACAAACAGCATGCACTGTGGTATCCTTTATTTAAAAACTGTGAGTTAACTACAGTCGTAGTGTTCTCATTTACCATTCGGATGGCATATCAACTGGGAGAACATTAACACAATTTCAAGAAGGTACTAAAAACTGTCAAACACACATACACTCCATACATGCACATATATAACAGATGACACGCACACAAAGCTTACAGCCTAAACACAACTAAAAGTGAGGGGAAAAAAGCTTTGAATGCTATAAATCAAGTTAAAAAAAAAAAACTCTTATAATAAACTGTGGCAATACTGTGGCTATTATGAAAAATATTAAAACTTTAAAAGCAAAGAAAAAAAAATACTGGCAATTTAAAACTAGCAGCAAAAAGCAGATGAAAATAGAAGATAACATAAAACTAAATAATACCGAAATTCTAACATTGATCCTGTGTGGGATTGTACTGAAGTAACTGAAAACGGGTTCTTAAGGAACTGTTAAAAAGTCCCTTGAAATATTAAGTTGCTGCACTTTATAAACAGTGGAAAAGGAAAAAAAAAAAAAATACTTGGAATGTTACACACACACACACACACACAGAGGAAATGCATTAGGTCTATCAGTTCATGGCCTTTGTTCATGACCTTCGAAAAGTTTCATTAAGAAAAATTTAAGTGCCAATGTCGTGAAAGAAAGTTAAAGTCTTAAAGATCCAAGTCTGAGTGCATTTATCAGGTCTAAGGATACATTTCAAGGTTGGGGGCCAGGCATGGTTGACGCACATTCAAGAAGAAGAATATTGTGGAACCCATAAGGAAGGCAGAGATCTTTGGAGGGTGTTTAGAATGAAGGTATATGAAACTCAGACTATCTTGAAGGAGATTCCAAAGTACTTGGAGGTCTACAGCTCTTCATCAGTTGAAATCTGTTTCATAGTGGCCAATAAATAATTAAGAGTAACTTTGCAGCAAACTGGTTTTTCATACAAACACAAAATCTTCACCACACATGCAGAGCTGATATTCTTATAAGCGCACACATGAATCCTGTTTAAGAAGAAAAGCACATTAGCAAGCTTTTTTTTTTTTTTCCATGAGTTCTTATACAAATGTCTGAAGCTGCTAGACACTTTCAAAGAGGGGCTACATTTTGATTTCATACTGATTTTGTAAGGGTGGAGATTCGGTTTTCCTAAAGAAGCCAGGGGCAGCCATAAGCAGGGGGCCTGTCTTCAGAGTCTAAGAAGCACAATGTCCTTAGAGCTTAAACTCACGGCAAGTTTAGATCCAGGAAAACTGGCAGGGGGGACAGGGGCAGGGAGGGGGCAGGAATGAGAAGTTTAAAGGTCTGCAGTATACTTTGGAATCGAATGTGCCTCCAAGGGTAGAATGGCTCAACTGCTCTCAGAATGAAGCACTGCGGTATTGAAGAACCAGATGTTTGGAGTCAGGGGCTGGGACAGAGAGGCTTTCCATTTCCAGGGGTCCTCAGGGCTGGGCTGCGGTTATGGGGCCCCGGGCCCCTAATTTTGGCCTTATTTCTCATGAGTGCTTTCAGTTGCATAATTTATGACTTTGCCCAAATACATATTGGTTACTTTTGTTCTCAAATCAATTGGTCAGGCACGTTACTAGGTGATCTCCCTAAATGAAATCTAACTGCACTCATATCTTAAGGTGCCGGCTTGTTCAGATTAATGCCCGTCGATAACACTGCTAGATATCAACTGCTCTCAGTGAAGAATCAACCCCCCCAATGACCTAACTAGAGTCTCTATCACACTAGGTGCTTTTACTATCTTGGGTTTTTTGAGCTTTAGAGAAATAGTCTTTTTAATACGACTTAGCAACGGCCTCTCTCTGGCTTTGTCTCACTCTTCTTCTTCCTCTTCTCCTTCCCCTTCTCCTTCTTCCATGGTCTCCACAATCAGCTCTGCTGTGCAGGTGGCTTCTCCGAGGCTGTTGACAGCCTTGCAGGTGTACTTGGCGTCGTCATCCCCGCAAACATCACTAATAATTAAAGAGCAGTTCCCATCCTCATCATAGTCTATCTGGAAGTGACGGGACTCCCTGATGGACTGGTCATCTTTGAACCAGACGACCTCAGGGTCTGGGTACCCTGCATCACGGGGAGAAAGCACAAGTCGCAGAAATGTTATTCAGAATTTCTTATCCATTCACGCAAGCAACTCCTAAACTACCTGTACTGATGAAGAGACAAAGGAAAAAAATGTATGGTGTTTGCTTTCAGTATCTATTTTGATATTTACATTTGAATATGGGCATGTATTGTTAATACTAATATCTGAAACCACAAACGGAGTATTTTAAAGTTGGTTAGACTTGCCCCACAGCCTTCCTTTAGACAGATAGAGTATACTGCCAGGAATATTGCCCAACTCCAACTGCACACCTAGAGCTAAATGTCTCCTTGGACAGAAATAAAAATTTAGAAATCTTGTATAAAAGTTTAACTTAAACAAATAACTTCAGTTTAAAAATAACAGAGCAGATGGGCACAAGAGATCTTTTTGGGGTGACGGAAATTTTCAAAAATTGGATCGTGGTGATCGTTGCACAACTCTGTGATTTACTAAAAAAAATGAATTATACACTTCAAATGGGTGAATTTTATGGTATATAATAAATTATAATTCAATAAGGCTGTTAACAGCTATATAAATCATATATTAGAGAAGCTGATGAGATTGCCAGGAAATATAAAACAATATTTGTCTTAGTCTGTCCCAGAGCAGATAATCTGCCTGTAGATAGCTGGAAATTGACCACTCTGACTGCCCTCACTTATGCATTTGTCACGTTTCTGAAGAGTTCAGCGTGAAAAATGTATAAAATATACACATATGTATATATAATACATTTAGAAAGCTACATTATACATTCCATCTGACTTGCTCTTAAATATTGGGAAAATATTTTTACAGGAAAAAAAAAAAATTGTAGCCCCAACTGGAATAAAATTTACACATGAGAATTTAAGAATTCTAACATTGGTTTGGTTTTTGGTATCATTCCTTACAAGTAGAATTTTGCTTTTATCCAAATAACATCCATATGAAAAAACAAACAAAACCAAAAACCAGCCCCCAAATGTTTTGATTTCTCATCAGGACATTAGTCAGAAACCAAACAAATACCAAGGAAATAATCCCAAAGAGAAAAGTAAGTGTAAAAATGATAATCACTATGTTGTAATAATTGGGAAAAAAAAAAGGAGACAACTTCAGAAGACCCAAAGAAAATGGTGATGGTGAGAGTTATGAGCATGGCCTCAAAGTTTATGGGAGAATCTCAAATCTGAGAATTTCCCAGTACCAAAGGCAGGACATCCCCTTTAATTTTTTTATGAGTTTTTTTTCCTAATTTGACCTGAGATTGTTTTTTGCCTTTGAGTCAATTCCTGCTCATGGTGGTTCCACGTGTGCAAACTGGAACTGCTCCACAAGGTTTTCAAGGCTGTGACCTTTAGGGGGTGATTGCCAGGCCTGTCTTCAAAGACACCTCTGGGTGGGTTCGAACCACCCACCTTCTGGCTAGTGGTCAAGTGTTTAATCATTTGCACCACCCAGGGACTCCTTCCACTTTATTTTTTTTAGTTGAAAGAAAAAAGAGAAAGACTATGGTAGGCAAAGGATTTACAGGGCATTTTGATAATATAAAGATGCCAGAGAAAACTTGTTTTTTCATTCCTAACTTTGAGTTGGAAACACTGGTGGTGTAGTGGTTAAGAGACACAACTCTTAAATAAAAGGTCAGCAACTTGGATTCCCCAGGCGATCCCTGGAAACCCTATGGGGCAGTTCTACTCTGTCCTCCAGGGTTGCTATGAGTCAGAATGTCAGCATGTTACCCAAAAGGCAATATACGGTCACACTGCTGCAGAATCTTAAAAAGTAGGAGACACAATTTATTTTGACTCTGCTGGACTGTGCTATGTGGCCTTGGGAAAGTTGCTTAATAAACTTCCGTGCTTTATTTGGTCAGACCAAAATGGGAGATAACCCTTCACTCTAGTTGGCAAATGACAACCAGAGCCTTGAAACAAAGAGGCCTTGTATCTTATCTTTCTAGAATGTTGCAATCTGGGGAAACTGAAATACTTTGCATCACCAATATTGTTACTTTCTCAGGTGCCACGCTAAGATCTGTGCAGGTCCCCTGAGCTCAAACAACTCATGACTCCACACCATGTTCTTCCAGCAGGCAGAGGAGAAGCATGAGGAGATGGCTGGCTGAGAGGTCTGTCCCAGGCGCCTGGATTCCAGCCTAGCCTTAGTCTGAAGTCACACATATCAACCCCACAACTTGTTCCTTTACTCCATGACATCTTTAAGACACTTAAAATGTTTCCCTTTTTTACATATGTCATCTCATAGAATCACCCAGAAACTCAGTGCATTAGACAGCACTTTACAGATGAGGGGCCTGAAACTCAGAAGAGCTAGGTCATGTCCAAGGTCACACAGCCCCACTGATGAGTGGCAGTACTGGCCGCCTCCACATCTTATGCCCTTTGGGCCAACCTTCCTTTGAGAGCCTCTTGTGGGCATTTCATGTGGTTCCCAGAAGCTTTCAAAGCTCATTTCCTTAGCTATGTACCACGGCTGGTTAGACCTGTGAAAAATCATTTTTGACTTAGGCCCAGTGGCTGATGTAAGCAGGTGAAATATCAAATGTGCTCCTATGTAAGTCACTGAAGAGCATTCAGTTTTCAGGAGGTGGGGGTAGAGGAGTGGGCGTGAGGACCCCTCACAGCCTGGCTGTTCCTAATAGCATCTAGGCTACACAGAACAGATCTCTTGCCTGGGGGACAGGGTAGGTGACCTGCCATCTGTCCGTCCCCCTTTTGTGGCAAAGAGAAGAAGAACTACAACTTACCTTCAATCTTGCAGTCAAACCTAGCAGCACTTCCTTCCACAACTTCTAAATCACGGATGGTCTTAGAGAAGTAGGGTTTTACATGGGGCTTTTCCTCAGCAACAGCCTCAAGGAAAGCTTGCGAGACATCTTCTAGAAGACAGGCAAGAGGAATAGGTCATTTCTTCATTCCTGGTTCTCTCCTCTTCCCTAATTTGAAAGCTGATTTTTTTTTTAAGTTGGTATAATTTAGCAAATAATACAACTTAGAGAACTGAATCATAAGCAAGCCTTTCTCTTGGGAATAGGTTGGCCTGCTGCCAAATGGTTTCTGGCAGAAGAAAGAACTGTGCCCAAATTGGGCAACTGCTCAGCCTCCCCCCTTCCCTTATGCTGACACATTAAAAAAGGAAATAATCTTTAAAAAGGATTTTTGGTCACATTTCGTGCTGTTTCAGGATTCAGCTGAACACATCTGGGAAGGTCAGAAACCGCTTTCCTGGTCTTGGTACCCCTTGTCCCCTACTTGCAATAGGCACGTCAGCCTGTGAAGGGAGTAGCCAGGCCCTACAGGGATCTGCAACTTGCAGTAGTTTTATTATTCTCCACCACTTACACTGTCTTCACTTTGTATCACTGCAGCCTAGGGTTTGAGACTGGTCCAGGGCAAAGCTGGAACTTTGAGGGGCTCCAGTACCTCTCTTTCCCCTTCCCGCTACTGCTAGGTCATCTGGGGAGTGGCAAAAGTGGGTAGGAGGGAATGGGCCCATGTGCTGAAGGCTCTGTCCCCAGACACAAAGAAGCTCCACAGCAGGCTGACAACTGCTTTTGTGCCTTTGAGCATAAATAGATCTAGACTCAGGCTTCTCACCTGTGGATACCAAGAGCACCAGGCAGCATGGGGGATCTCTACCCTCATGGGGAACCTCAGGGGAGCTAAGGGTCAGGCCCTGTGTGCTCCTGAAGTGGGAAGAGGCTGAGGCCTTGGCCAAGGAGACGGATGGGGCAGCTTGTCAAAGACAATGGGCAGTCACCAGCCCTACTGGTCTCCAGGAAGGGTCCTGCTAATCACAGTCTCCCCGTGCTTCACCACCATGAAAAATGTCAAAAGAATATGAACTATACAAGTTAGTTTTTGTTTGAAACAGAAACACAAAGACACAGAAAAAAATGGAAAAATGCTTTTAAAAAGTTAGACAATTATATGTGATTTTTATTTTATTTTTCCTATCGATACACGAGTATTACTTTTATAGTGAGGAAAAAACGTTTTCTTTTAATAAAGCTTCGTTAAAAAAATAAAACTTTGTTAATTCTTATACAAAATACAGGCAAAAGAATCGCTGGGGTCTAGTTCTACTAGAAAAAAATAATGTACCCTCTGAAAATAGCTGAGCTTAAGGTAAACAATTAAAAATAATTACTAGACTTAGAGTCAAGGCAACCTAAAAGTGCTTCTGAATTTACCCTTAGAGGTTGTATTAAAAAAAACAAAAACGAAAAAACACCTCAAAATGCCCCTCTGTCTCCCAACCCTTTTCTCCCGCCAACTGGTCGGAAATACCCTCCTGGAGCTCCTTACCTTCAGATTCTAGTTTCTCTGCATTGAGTGGGCTGGTTGGGGAGCCTGTCGAGGATTTCCTGCCACTGAGCCCTGAGATCATAGCCATAGAGGACAGTCTTCCAATGGCTCTCACAGCATTGCCTGTTTTCTGGAAAAAGAGATAGCGGGGTTGGACTCAGGAGGTATCCCTGGGTTCAGCTGGGAAGCAGCCGGTGCTCCGGGGAGTAGAGCCCAGCCCAAGAGAAGCAGCTCTGTTCCCTGGAAGGAGGGCTTCCAAGTTCTGAGGTCCCGCCAGAGAAGTGAGCCCAGCCTTGCTCTGCTCAGCACTATCGGCGTGTCAGAAGATGTTCCGAGAATGGAATGGGGCCCTGGAACTGATGTGTGCGTTAATGTGACTAAACAAGGTCAACATGAGACAAAAACTCTTTTCATACTGTGCTTCAACTCCCATAAAAGGGATAGTTTATATAAAAGCAACCGCAGGCTGAGACAGCTCCAAAGACTTATTGCTAACGGGGCCCAGTGAGGCTGTCTCTCAGAAAACAATGCTAGTGAGAGGATTTTAATTGGTCAAGAGAATAGTTACTACAGATCCCACAAGTCCTGATGCAAAAAAAAAAAAAAAAAATGTGTTCTATTGACCTTGGGCAACCCACACAACCTCTCTGGGCTTCGGTTTCCCTTTCTGTACAAGGAAGGGGCTGGACAAGATGATCTCCAAGGTCCCATTTAGTTATATTTATCATTCAGATACTTAAGAGATTTCTAGAAACTTTCTGGCTAGCCCCAGCACAAACCTATGGCTGCACAGTGAGGTTGCCGAGGCTGCTCTTGGCCTGGTGTGCACTCAGGCATCTGAAAGAAGGACCTGAGGGACATAAAATGCACCAGCGCTTTGCTTTTCTGAGATTAGGCACGTTAGGACAGGACAGGATTTCTCAGGACAGTGCCAGAACTCGACATGTCATTTCTCTGTACTGTGAAAATTCCACTGAGTGTAGGGTGTGCGTAGAGAAATCCCCAGTGATGTAAAGTAGTGTCTGTTTCTTACCCTCGAAGCTCCTCAAAGTGGATGGGAATGACGGAGATGAGAAAATGAAGGCAGGACCCAGTCCTTCCCCCTTACCACCCAGAAACATATTTTTCCAGGCACCCAGATGCTGTGCATCCCAAAGGCAGATGCCACCACAGACTGGCTGCTCGCCCTCCTGAGAGCCCGCAAGGAAACTGTCTTCATAGACACATGGCTAGTTTGCTTCTTTCACTCTCGTTGGACCTCAAACTGTGCTTGCTGGTAAACACGCTTTCTTCCTGAATTAACTTCATATGCTTGAGTATTTCAGAAAAGCCTCACAATTTTAGACTATCTGGAAAGCAGGCCTCTAACCTCAAATTGGAGCCTGGTGGTGCAGTGGTTAAGAGATTGGCTGCTAATCAAAAGGTCAGCAGTTTGAATCCACCAGCTGCTCCTTGGAAACCCTACGGAGCAGTTCTACTCTGTCCTATAGGGTCACTGTGAGTTGGAATCGACTCAGCAACAACGGGTTTGGTTTTTGGTGTTTAACCTCAAATTATGTGTGTGTGTGTGTGTGTTTATGTCCATGCACAGGTGTGTGTGTGTGGCTTACGTGGAGACCTACTGCCGGCAACCACGATCACTCTTCTGTTATGTCACCTGCCATCCCCGTTGCAGGCTATTTTCATGCACTTTGGACAGGCATTCCATCTGGCTCTGTTCTCTGGCCACCTGCCCTCTTGTACACACGCCTGCATGGTGTGGGTATGCTTTTGGCCCTTGCCGCCATAGGGAAGTGGGATGCCTGAGAGAATGGGGTCACTCTGAGCAGAAGGTGGAGCTGGTCAGGAGGGGAAGAAGGTGAAGCGATGACTACCTACTAGCTTCACGGTGTGGCAGAGTCACTGCAGCCCTGCAGAGCACTTGGCAATCCTCTCTGCTCTCTTGGGAGAGACTGCTACTGGAGACCCAGCTCTTCCTGTGGCAGCTCACCTCAGCCTCAGGCAAGAGGTGGCCACAGCAGCCTTCCCTCAGGAGTCAACAACAGACCAGACTATTTCCTCATCAGCCAAGTTCTTAGACTTTGTCTTTCTCAGGTCTCTATTGCCTTTATTCCACACATGCTGGCTTGCCCTGAGCCAGGAGTCTGTACACTCAGCAGGTCTGCTCTTAACAAGGGACAGGTTAGTTCTCTAATTGCTGATTACTATGCCATCTTGTGTAAGCCAGTACGCCTCTCTGGGCCTCAGTATCCTTGGCTGACAATGAAGTGACTGGACTTGAAGATTCTGGGCTCTCTCCAGCTCTGGTCTTCTATAGCGCTACCAATGTGTGCAGCAGGAAATGTCCCACTGGAGCCCATGACCAGGCTGGGACTGGCTCTTCACTTGTGTGGTGCAGAGAGACGATGTCTTTTTCTTCACCTTATGTCTTAATAAAATAACTAATATGAAGTTACCAGAATGAAGGAGAAATGTAAGAAATGATGAATAAAGAACATCTTTAAAATAATCTGCATCAGAATTCAATCTTTGGAAATTGATTTATGAAAAAGACTTGGTAAGGAAGCTCTTTGGTGGAAACGAAAAAGAAATGTATCTGGGTGTTCTAGTCTTCCAATTGCATGCCTTTGAGCTAGAAACTCATTCCTCCTTTGTTGACTAAGGCCTTTGGAAATTTTTGGAGTACTAAAAAAGCAAAGCTTCAATTCTTGTATTTCCTTCCTTGTTTTAAGAAAGCCTCTTTTTTTCTTGTGGACAACACCAATGTTGGGTTCCTGTGTCCCAGGTGGGTGGTATCTATACCAGCCTCCCCACCTCTCCTTTGAGAGCCAGCTAGGATGACCAACCATCCTGATTTGTACAGGACTACAGGGTTTCCCAGGATGTGGGCCTTTTAGTGGTAAAACCAGGAGCAAAAACCCCCCCAAAAAACCAAATCCATTGCCATCGAGTCAAGCCCCATTCATAGCAACCCAACAGGACAGAGTAGAACTGTCCCACAGGGTTTCGAAGGAGCAGCTGGTGGATTTGAACTGCCGGCCTTTCGGTTAGCAGCCATAGCTCTTGACCATTGCACCATCAGAGCTCTAAAACCAGAACAGACCCTTGGAAACCAGGACAAGTTGGTCACCGTGGAGCTAGACAGCTGTCATAGACCAATAGTCCCTAATGTGGTGGTGACGAATCGTTTGAGCTATACCGAGTCAAATGCTAACTTCTCTATGGCCCAGAAAACAAAGATGGCCACGAATGGGCCTCTAGTTCTTAGTCCTTTGCTTCCGGTTTGCACACAGAAGCCCTATTCTCCTGTGCAGCTTCCCTACCTAACCTTGCTATTCCTCACCACCATGACTTTTTAAAATGCTTTGAATTGAAAATATGTTCCTCTTCAGAATAACTTCATTCTAAGGTCAAATGTATGATTAATCATTTCTACATAGCCTTATTTGCTGGGCTTTGTTTCCGTGTTGCTTCTTTGCTCCTTGTGCCTTTTATGGAGACCACACTAGAACAACCACAGGTACCTTCTCTCTTGCAGCCACAGCGAGTCACTGGGCCACCTCTGCCTGCCGCTCTCCCTCCAGCACATTCCATCCCACTCTGCTACTCTCCACCCTCCCTCCTCCAGAGAACCTTGACTGCTCCAAGAAGCTCCCCCTGCCCCCTACTGCAGGGGCCAAGACCCTGGTACCTGGAGTTAAAATGTGGCAAACGTTTTCCTAAGGAAGCAACGTCACACCCGATGGTCAGATGTAGCTGGACTATTATCAGTGAAATTATGCGTCAGGTACATTGTTCATTAAATGGGGTTTTGTGGACTACTTTTGTGTGTAATTTTGGGAAATCGGAACCACTGCTATTGTGGAAAACTCATTTTCAAAGTCTGTCGCCTATGTTTAAAAATGAAATTAAAGTTCCTTCTCTAATTCTACCCTTTTCTTTTCCCCTCTACTTCCAGAAAACCCTGTAGTTCATAACACTGTAAATAATACAAAGAAAATTTAAGAGATTAAAATAGCACCAATTATGGCTCCCTGACTGCTCTAATTGAAAAATTCCATTTGCCTCCCCTCCTGTCCCTTATCTCATCTCTCTGCCTGTCCCCTGTGTTTAGCGTCACCCTGGCTTCGGTCCATCTGCAGATGTTCCAACGCTCCCAGAAAGTCTGAGATAAGAAGGCTGCCCCTTAGCCCACAGCTCTCCCAAGCAAAATCTCATCAGACTCTTGCTCTAAGGACTGCCCACCCCCACAAGAGTCACCTAGCCTCTCCAGAAATGCCACTATTTCTTTGAGCTCTCTTGGTCAGAGCAGAACTGCCACATAGAGTTTCCAAGGAGTGCCTGGTGGATTCCAACTGCCAACCTTTTTGTTAGCAGCCATAGCTCTTATTCACTATGCCACCAGGGTTTCCCTATTGGTCACAGGATAATAAACCCAACCTTTGATTTTTGTGGACCCGTTAAACCCACACCTGTAGAACCTCATTTGTCTTTGCTCCCTCGCTCAACCTTTGTGTGAAGCTGGACCTTTCAAGGGAACTGTGGCTTAGTCACCTTGTGTAGCAGATTACCAGTGTCCCTGTTGCCCCTGTTAACAGTGTTCTCCCTTTTCTCTGACACAGAGGGAAGGTCTAAACGCCCTCAGATCCCCTGATTCTCCAGTTCTAAGCCCGTTCCTGTCAATCCAGCATACAGACTGTGAAGTCCTAGCTCTGTGCCTTCTCCCCCGCCTGCGCTGCCACCACCATTTCTCTGTGTTCTAGCCCACGTCCCACACCCAACTTCAAAATCCTCCCCTGCGAGCACGTCTTCATTATATCCAACTCCGGTTGTGACTGGCTCCATTCTCCTGTCCACACTCATATATGGTTATGGAGAGTTATACTGATAGTTTATAGTTCTCGGTATGTGTTATGTCCTTTTATGTCTATTTGCTTCAGTTCTTATTACACTATACATTCCTTGCATTTAGGAGCCAAGTACCCTCCTGCAGCCCGGGAATTGTATAATTGCAATAATGATAATTAAAATAATAAAACAGACAAGGGTGGTAACTATTCTATGGCCCTGGATGATCATTTTATCCATCTTGTTATCAAAGGCAGCTTCCTGTTGTTAGGACTGTGTTCACTGGAGCCATGCTCTGGGTTTGAAGCCTGGCTTTTCCACTTACTTACTGGGAGAGGTTTCTAGCCCTTCTCTGCCTCCATTTGTCTATAAAGAGGGGATTGGAAACCCTGCTGGTGTAGTGGTTAAGAGCCATGGCTGCTAACCAAAAGATCAGCAGTTTGAATCCACCAGGTGCTCCCTGGAAACCATATGGGGGAGTTCTACTCTGCCCTATAGAGTCGCTGAGTCAGGATCGACTCGACAGCACCGGGTTCGGGTTTGATTCATTTATAGGATTAAAAGACTTAATGCATGGGAAGTGCTTTGGATCACCCCTGACACATAGTCAGCCCTCAACAGAGATGAGCTGCTATGGTCATCTTTGAACACTTGCTACATGCCAGGCACTGTGGCATGGGCTGTTTGAAGATGATCTCATGTAATTCTTACACAACACGCTGAAGCTGGTACCACTTTTATCCCCCTCTCAGATGAGAAAACGAAGGCACAGCAAGATAAAATCACTAACCCAGGGACATGCAGCTAGTAACACATGACCGCCTTAGAGGGTAAATAACCAGAACTGATTTTTTGGTAGCTCACCAGGACCTTCTTTTGAGGCACCTATGGTCAGACTTGAACCTCCAACCTTCGACTTGAACCTCCAACCTTAGGTTAGCAGCTGAGTACACTAAGCACTTGCACCACCCGGGACTCTCCATATTTCTCTCTCTACATCATGTGGCCTCTTCCACCATGAAGAAATGTAAGACTATCAGAATACCTTTGAAGAGACCACAATTCTCCAGGTTTGCCAAACAGATCTAATGTGCGTTGCTCTTTCCTACCACTTAGATCTGAAATGTCAGAGGCGTAAACCAGGTGAGGCTGAGCTGCTGAGGCCTCCCCTCACTGGTCCCCCTGGGACAAAGCTAAGCAGGATTGGAGAGACAGTTGTAGCCAAGAAACCCATTTCCCCCAAGCAATGCTGGGGCCAATAAGGGGAATGAATACAATACTGTACCTTAATTAGCTGCCTAAATTGGTTCCAGGCTATTTCAGAAATAAATTTAAACTTTTCTGAAGTGAGGCCAGGGCAAGTTGGAAGTGAGGGTGGTTTGAATTTAGCAAATATGAAGGGGCTATATTCCAACCAGAAGTGACCCCACATTACCTGCCATTTCCTTCTTGCCATGTACTTCTTCATCCGGTCTTTGGAGAGCTTCTTGGCCTCCATGTTCTTGGTGTCTTTCATTAGCCATGGGTGCTGAAGGCACTGGGTACAGTCCAGGCGGTTTCTGGTGGAGGCAGAGATCAGGGGATTTCTGAGCAGGAGGGGACCTCAGATCAGACATGGGGGGGTTTCCTGTCTGCAGTCACACAGGGCAGAGCCCAGGGCTCCCTGCTCCAGTCCATCCATGACCAGGGGCACTGTGCTCTTGGCCGTTTCCCCTCTTGGTCTGGGTTACACTGACCCAGTGTAGACCTGTGTTAAGAAGGCCTAACCACCAAGGAAGCATGACCTGTGCTTGAGGTCTAGGAAGGGTAAGTGCTGGAAGGCTGATTTGTCTGGGGATGGCTGGCACTGTATCCAGGGTGGGCTCATTCAGCTGGTCCCAGTGGGAGCTGGGGCTTCTGGTGGCCTAGCCCTTCTGCCTACCTGTCTGATACACTGGGCCAAAACCTCCCAAGAATCATTTAACTCCATGTCTTACTATGTGGTTGAATATCAGGTTTTTTCAGTTGTAACTCAAAGAAGTTATGTCCTACATTCAACCCATGAATTATGACAACCTTAGAACTGCACTGAAACATTTTAATCTTTCTGCAAGCTCTGGGAATCTAGAAATATTTCAAGGTCACTGTCATAAACCTTAGTTGTATCAGGACCAATAAAGCCCAAAGAACCAAATGCTAACATGCATAGAAAAATGACCGGAAAGAAGTACAACACAATGTAGTGATCTTTAGATATAAGAATTATGGGTGATTTTAATATTCCTATGTTCTCCAAATTTTCTACAACTTAAACGTATTACTTTCATAGTACAAAAATCTTTCAAAAAGTGCTGACAGAGATTCTGAGATGCTGTGTATAAGAGCTTACAGGATTCTAGCGTCTTAATCTATTTGAAAAAGGTCAGTTCTTTGGTGGGTCCATTTTATGAACACAGAGGGACCCAGCACAGCCTGTTACTGAATTAATTCAAGGTCAGATAAGAAAACAGGGTGTGTACTCGATACTTTGTTTACCAAATCCTCCGTGAAGGTGAACAAAACTCAGTTAACGAAAGCCATCCTTACAGCAGAGTGCTTAGGAGGGAGATTTCCATCTCTCTGAGGCACCGTGGAAGTGGGAGATCCCTCAGACTGGCCCCATAACATTTTGCTTCCCCCTGGGTCATGCCTACTTCTGATACAAAGGCCATGACAGCAAAACACTAAAAGCTATGGCTGACAAGGAGTGTGGAGTGTAGCAGTCTCTGGGGCAGTTTAGCCCTGAGATGGCTAAAGGGGACTGAGAGGTGGAGGGTAAATGGAAAGCCACACAGAAGCACCTAAGAGATCTCCCATATTGCTACTTTAGCCATTGTGCTCTCCTGTCCCAGACAGCCTTCCTCTGAAGGGCGCAACCAGGCCGACAGCCTACGTGGAGTCTATGGGCCAGGTAGACCTGGCTAGAATCCCTGCTGCAGACACAGGGCTGAATGCAGAGACTCGGCTGTTCTCCCTCCTCACCCTCTGACACACCACCTATTTCAACACCACCCTCCTCTGGCAAACCTTATAGCAGCTCCCTATTGCCAAATATGACTCCAAGCGCCTTGGGGCCCCTGGAGCCAGGCCTTGCCTCATCCAGCCACTTGGCTGACAGAGTGGGTGAGGGGTCCCACAGGCCAGCTCCTCTCACATGACACCCCCCACTACTCCCTGCCCCTGGAACAGGTCAATCCCCCTGCCTCCCCATAGCCCCTCTCACCTCCTTGCTTTCATTTAGCTGGTTCCCCTCACCAGGAAAGTCTTGACCAGTTCATTCTGTCTAGCCACACCCAAGGCTCACCTCAAATCTCCCCTCCCCTGCTCTAGTCTCCCTCTATAGCCCCACGCCCCGCTCTCTCACTGAAATACTCACCGACCTCTGCCTGACCTCTACGCACACTCTCAGACCAACTGCACACCTGAACACACTGCCTATCACAGTCACACATGGTTTCTATATTCATCCTCAGACCACGTGACCAGCTCCAGGCAGCCCCGGAGGCAGAGGTGGGTAACCTCACAGTCTGCTATGTTACAGGGGCGCAGAGACAGAGTAGGGGGAGGGCTGAGCCTAGTGGCCTGGGATCACAGCCTAACTCTGGCTATATTCAGGCAGGCAGTTCTCAAATAATTCAGATATGAGGAAACACCAAGCCAGATGATCTGGGGGATCATTGGGACCCACGGAGAGCTTCTAATGAATCTTCTGTCATCTGCGCTTGCTTTTTGAGAGGCTACTTCCTCCACTATCCTCCACCCCCACCCCAGGGTCCCTGAAAAGGTAGGGCTTCTGTAAGCCAAAATCACACATAAAATAACAGGCGTTGTTCACACAGAACAAGCTGCGATGCTCGGTTAAGTGTGGCTTTTGGGGTTTGTGAGGATTTATGGCTTGAAAGACTAGTATGGTGTCTAGTCAGGGAACTAAGGCCTAGGAAGACACCCTTCCCTCCCCTGATACACACTTGGCTTGGTTCCTCTGAATGCCTGTCCACCCCTCCTCAGGAGAAGGGAGCCACGACAGCAAGGAAAATCCCTGCCTCCTGACACCAGTCCAGGGAGTGGGGAAGCAGAAAGGACTGAAAGGTCAACTCATTACTTCATGTCTTTCTTCAGCAAATTGCTGATGAAATCCTTGGCATCATCAGAGATCTCGTCGAACGCCTCATCGTCGAAGTCCCAGGTGGCTGAGGTAACGTTGGCTAAGGTTTCATTATCATTGTCACCCATGAAGGGGGAAAGTCCACTGACCCTGGGAAGATAAGAGCAGGAGAGTAGCTGTGACTAAGTGAGGTCAAAGATGAGGGCCAGCAAGGAATCGCCCGAGTTCCATATGCCGGGAAGCCTCTGCAGCCTCAAACTCACACCCCTTCTCCTCCCACCTGCACCAGAAAAAAGAAGTGACTGTCTTCTCAGTCATTCATTATTCTTTTGTGGTATCACCTACATCTTGATACCAACTGCCTGTGATGATGAGGTGGAAGGAATTTAGTTCGCGGACTTACACTACTCAGTTATCCACATTGCATACCAGTACCAGTTGCCGGCGAGTCAAGTCCGACTCATGGCGACCCCGTGTGTGTCAGAGTAGAACTGTGCTCCACAGGGTTTTCAATGGCTGATTTTTCAGAAGTAGATTGCCAGGCCTTTCTTTGGAGGGTGCCTCTTGTGGACTCGAACCTTCAGCCTTTAGGTTAGCAGTCAAGCGCATTAACAGCTCGCACCACCCCACCACTCAGGGACTCCACATTGCGCACAGCAAGGGTGGTAAGCCCCTCTGACCTTGCCTTCTATTCTCTAAAGCCCAGACTAGCATGCTGCCCCACACAGAGGCTTCTCCAAGGTTTCCAGGTAGAGCGAGTCCCCTCGTCCTTGTGCTCCTACCACCCTCACTGTGGACTAATAAAGCGGGATAGCAGTTATCACTGTCCTCTCTCGCTCCCATCTCTCATCTTTATAGATCTTCAGCATCAAGAGGGCCCAGCACAGAGGAGATGCTCAGCAAGTGTGTGCTGGATGGACTGATAGGCTTTGAATCAGCAATGCATGTTTGGTTATCTATTTACACACGGATTTCAGTGCACCTGAGGATTTCAGGTCTAACTAGAAAGTTTCCCTAAGAGCTATCATAATAGAGGAAACAGTACAACTTCTCCATATGTTTAGTGACCTTGGGCAAGTCCCTTAATCTCTCTGTCACTGTTTTGTCTTCTGTAAAATGGGGAACCTACTATATTGTTCAATAATTTCCGCATTCTATTGGATCACCTTTCTTTGGAATGGGCACAAATATGGATCTCTTCCAGTTGGTTGGCCAGGTAACTGTCATCCAAATTTCTTGGCATAGATGAGTGAGCAACTCCAGTGCTGCATCTGTTTGTTGAAATATCTCAACCGGTACTCTGTCAATTCCTGGAACCTTGTTTTGTGCCAATGCCTTCAGTGCAGCTTGGACTTCTTCCTTCAGTACCATCAGTTCTTGATCGTATGCTTCCTCCTGAGATGGCTGAATGTCGACCAGTCCTTTTTGGTACAGTGACTCTATGTATTTCTTCCATCTTCTTTTGACACTTCCTGTGTTACTCAATATTTTGCCCGTAGAATTCTTCAACAGATCCAACAGAATGTGGAAATTATCGAACAATATCATGAATAACACATACAAGTAAAATTTTGCTGAAGATCATTCAACGGCAGCTGCAGCAGTACCTTAACAGAGAACTGCCAGAAATTCAAGCCAAATTCAGAAGATGTGGAACAAGAGGTATCATTGCTGATGTCAGGTGGATCCTGGCTGAAAGCAGAGAATACCAGAAAGATGTTTACCTGTGTTTTATTGACTATGCAAAGGCATTCAATTGTGTGGATCATAACGAATTATGGATAACATTGTGAAGGATGGAAATTCCACTTAATTGTACTCATGAGGAACCTGTACATAGATCAAGAGGCAGCTGTTTGAACAGAACAAGGGGATATTGAGTGGTTTCAAATCAAGAAAGGCTTGTGTCAGAGTTGTATCTTTTCACCATAATTATTTAATCTGTATGCTAAGCAAAAAATCTGAGAAGCTGAACTATATGAAGAATGTGGCATTAGGATTGGAGGAAGACTCATTAACAACCTGCAATATGCAGATGACATAACCTTGCTTGCTGAAAGCAAAGAAGCACTTACTGATGAAGATCAAAGACTACAGCCTTTAGTATGAATTATACCTCAACATAAAGAAAACAAAAATCCTCACAACTGGACCAATAAGCAACATCATGATAAATGGAGAAAATATTGAAGTTGTCAAAGATTTCGTTTTACTTGGATCCACAATCAATGCCCACAGAAGCAGCAGTCATGAAATCAAACTATGTATTGCATTGGAAACCCTGGTGGTGTAGTAGTTAAGAGTTACGGCTGCTAACTAAAAGGTCAGCACTTTGAATCCACCAGGTGCCCCTTGGAAACCTTAAGGGGCAGTTCTATTCTGTCCTACGGGGTTGGAATGCCTTGCATCGGGCAAATCTGCCTCAAAAGACCTCTTCAAAGTGTTGAAAAGGAAAGATGTCACTTTGAGGACTAAGGTGTGCCTGACTCAAGCCATGGTATTTTCAATCACCTCATATACATGCGAAACCTGGACGATGAGTAAGGAAGACTGAAAAAGAATTGATGCCTTTGAATTATGGTGTGGGCGAAGAATATTGAATATACCATGGGATGCTAGAAGAATGAATAAATCTGTCTTGGAAGAAGTACGACCAGAATGCTCCTTAGAAGGGATGATGGCGAGACTTTTTCTCATGTACTTTGGACATGTTATCAGGAGGGACCAGTCTCTGGAGAAGAACATCAACCTTGGTAAAGTAGAGGGTCCGCAGAAGAGAGGAAGACCCTTAACGAGATGGGCTGACACAGTGGAAGTGTTTCATTCTGTTGTACGTAGGGTCACTATGAGTTGAAACTCACTCAATGGCACCTAATGACAACAATAACAACTACTTAATTGTAGGGTGGTCATGTCATCACCATTAGCAGCAGCAGTATCATCATGGCAGCCAGTGTTTATCAAACATTTACTGTGTGCCAGGCACCGGGCAAACAGCTTAAAATAGATTAATGAATTTACTTGTAACCCTACCCTACAATGTAGATATCTCTTAATACTTTGTTTTACAGGTGAGGAAACTGAGGCACAGAGTGGAGAATAAGTAATCTGTCCAAGGATTCACAGCCAGTGAGATCTGAACCCAGGAGCAGTCTCTAGAGCTTATACTCTTTTTTTTTTTTTAATTGTAATTTAGAGGAAGGTTTACAGAGCAAACTCATTTTTCATTAAACAATACACATATTGTTTTGTGACACTGGTTGCCAACCCCATGACATGTCAACACTCTCCCCTTCTTGACTTTGGTTGCCCATTACCAGCTTTCCTGTCCCCTCCTGCTTTCTCATCCTTGCCCCTGGGTTGGTGTGCCCATTTAGTCCCGTTTTGTTTTATGGGCTGTCTTTTGTTTGGCTGAAGGGGTGAACTTCAGGAGTGGCTTCATGACTGAGCTATATGGGTGTTGGGGTTTCTCCAGCTTCTGTCAGACCAGTAAGTCCGGCCTTTTTTTTTGTGTGTGTGTGTGTGTGATTTAAAATTTTGTTCTACACTTTTCTCCAGGTCTGCCCAGGACCCTCTATTGTGATTCCTGTCAGAGCAGCTGGAGGCAGTTGCCCAGCACTATCTAGACGTGCTGGACTCAGTCAGTGTGGCGGAAGCTGTGATAGCTGTGGTTCATTAGACCTTTGGACTAATCTTTCCCTTGTGTCTTTGGTTTTCTTCATTCTCCCTTGCTCCAGATGGGGTGAGACCAATGGAGTATCTTAGATGGCTGCTCACAAACTTTTAGGACCTCAAATGCTACTCACCAAAGTAGAATGTAGAACATTTTCTTTATAAACTATGTTATGCCAATTGAGCTAGATGTTCCCCGAGACCACGGTCCCCAGCCCTCAGCCCAGTAATTTGGTCCCTCAGGGAGTTTGGATGTGTCTATGGAATACAGCTTATACTTTTAACTGTCACCTTACACTAACATTTCTATGAAAATAAAATAAATTGTAGTGCACAGCACCAGCACAAGGCCTGGTCCACAGTAAGGAGCTCAGTCTCTGACCATAGATATTACACAGTTCTTTTGGATCACCTCCACTGCCTCACCAGTCTGTGATCTCCAAATGACTCACTTTATCAGTAGCTTAAGTCAAATAAAATTTGGTAGGTAATGGTACCTTGCATCTCAAAGCCAAAAAGAACAGATTCATGGCTTCCTGGCCTCAGCTCTCACCTCAGTGTACCTCATCTTCAGGCCAGCCATCCACCACCACTCACCCTGACCTGGGGTGGCTTTGTGGGCATGCAACCTGTCCCCAGGGCCCCTACCCTTAGAAGGGTCCGCATTTGGTTTAATGGTCTGCTCTTCTCATCTTGAAGCTTTGGTGGCACAATGGTTAAGAGCTTGGCTGCTAACCAAAAGGTCAGCCATTCAAATCCACCAGGTGCTCCCTTGAAACCCTATGCGGCAGTTCTACTCCATCCAATAAGGCCACCATGAGTTGGAATCAACTCGACGGCAATGGGTTTGGGTCTTGGTTGCCATGACGAAATTCTTAATGATTTGGACAAGTGGACTTTTTATTCTACACTATTCTATTCTATACTAGGCCCCACAAATTATGTAGCTGATCCTGCCCTGACCCCATCTGAGCCCCACAAGATGGATCTGGGACTCTCATGCCATCAATCTCCCAAGTTAAGGCTTTGCTAATGCCCCTTCCCCCAAATCCTCATGAATCCATCATCATAAACAATAATGCAAGCCCTTCTGGAGTTATTTTGGCACTTAACATGCCCACCTCCTTCCAAAAGAACCCCAGAAAACCAAACCTGTTGCCCTCGAGTTGATTCTGACTCCTAGCGACCCTACAGAAGAGAACAGAGCTGCCCCACAGGGTTTCCAAAGAGTGGCTGGTGGATTTGAACTGCTGACCTTTTTGGTAAGCAGCTGAGCTCTTATGAAATACACCTGTATCTGAAAACTAAGTTTTGCAGGCCAAAATCCACTTTAAATCTCATGGGGAAAGCTTGCCGTTGGAAGGAACCCAGTGATGAAACCTTTTGTAAAGAGAAGGAAGCCTTTGCAGTGTGAATTATTTCACCCTTATCAGACTCTGTGTGTTTCTCCATAATACATTTTTGTATATGGCATTTTCTCAAGGCCAGGCACTGATTTCTGTTTTAAGAAGGCATGGAACTGTTTACTCTCAGTCATGTCACAACGAGCGGAGGGAAGGGGGCCAGGTCACCAGTCCCTGAGTCTGCATTGTTATATGCTACTGCCTTCCCCTTTCTGGGCCTCAGCTTCCCCTTTTATACACCAAGGGGACTGGGCTGGAATTCCTTGGGGGCCTTCCAGCTCTAAAGGTCTCAGCAATCTTGTGTAGCCTACAGAAGCCCCACCAAGAAGCAGCCTGACTCTTGCTTGTCAGCTACCTGCTTCCCTTTGTCTTTATATTTTCCATTTGCATCACAAAACCCGTGACTGTCAGCCGTATAGGACACAGTAGAACTGCCCCATAGGGTTTCCAAGGAATGGCTCTTCCACGGAATGGCTGGTAGAGTTGAACTTTTGGTTAGCAGCCGTAGCTCTTAAACACTGCTTTACCAGAACTCTATTTGAATCATTGAACCAAAACAAGCCCACTGCCGTCAAGCTGATTCCAACTTGTAGCGGCTCCATGAGGATTTCCAAGGCTGTAAATCTCTACAGAAGCAGATTGCCACAGGAGTTTCAGTTAGCAGTTGACCACTTTATCCACGGCTCCAACAAGGCTCCATTTGAATCATAACCAGAAAACCCAGTGCTGTTGAGTCGATTCCAACATAGAGGGGGCAAAGTCCTGCAACACTCCAAAAGCAAACAACCCTGCTGTGGAATGCTGAAAGATCCCCTCTGCAAACCTCCTTTCCTAATTAGGAGCTGCAATCCTGCACAGATAAGTTTTAATCTCTGCAATGTTCACGGTCAGGGAGAGCCTCCTTCCCTTTGGCCTCTGGTTGCTCCTTCCTGGCAGTCCCATTCTTCTGAAACACCCTCCTTGCCCCGGCTGGCTTGGTGCCTGCCCAAGCTCCCCGGCGTCCTCCTAATTAAAGGGGATGTCTCTATAATAAAACACGGCATACGTGCAAAGTGTGATGGCGAGGAGAGTGCTCAAATTTTAGTGCTGCTTTTTCTGGGCGGTGGGATTTGCAGGAGTATATATACATATATATACACACACACTGTATTGCTAGAATTTGCCTAAGTGTCATGTACCTTTTTACAAAAAAAGGCTTTATTGTCAACCCATCAGCAAACGAAACAACTACAGCATTAACGACACAACTATGTACCCCTCTTCCCAGTCTTATCTAGTTTGTGATGGATGGGTTCATCTGGTTTGCACAAGGTTGCAATTGACGTGGGCATGACCTTGGATATTCTACTTTCTCTCCACTTCACATTGTCTTACGTGACTTTCACAGGTATACCCAGAGTCTTCTCACTCCTTTTTAGTGTCAGACGTTAGTCTTTGAGCTGAGGAGTCACAAAGGTCATGACTGGAGGGCATTCTAATGTCGTAATTCTTTATCTCTCCTGTGACAAAACTTCTCAGGGAGGAAGGTCAGGTGAAAGGAGGGTGCAGAAATACCTCCTGGACTACACTTTCTCTATGTTGTGTTTCAAGGAGCAAACAGATGGCCCTGCTGCAGGAGTGGCCAGCTAAGGGGACCACACACTGGGAAGAAGAACTACTGAGTGGTTAAACCAAACCAAACCTTTTGCTGTTGAGTTAATTTCGACTCATAGCGACCCTACAGGACAGGGCAGAACTGCCCCATAGAGTTTCCAAGGAGTGGCTGGTGACCTTTTGGTTAGCAGCTGGGCTCTTAACCACCAGGGCTCCTGTGACCCTATACAAAAACCAAACCAAACCCGTTGCTGTCGAGTCAATTCTGACTCATAGCAACCCTACAGGACAGAGTAGAACCACCTCGTAGAGTTTCTAAAGAGCACCTGGTGAATTTGAACTACCAACATTTTGGTTAGCACTTAACCGCTACGCCACCAAGGTTTCCAGTGACCCCGTAAAAACCAAAAACCAAACCCGTTGCTGCTGAGTCAATTCCAACTCATAGTGCCCCTATAGGACAGGGCAGAACTGTCCCCGAGGTTTCTAAGGAGCACCTAGTGGATTTGAACTGCCAACCTTTTGGTTAGCAGCCGTAGCTCTTAATCACTAGGCCACCAGGGCTTCCAGTGACCCTATAGGAAAGGGTTAATCTTTGATCCCATTTTAGCTTTCAGGCACTTATTGCCTGGTCTGGTCTGGCAGGGGCAGCGGCAAGGGCAGGTCCCACAGGAAAAGCGGAGTATCCTTTTGTGCATCGGCCCAGGAAGCAGGGACCTGGGGTCCAGTCACCTTAACCACAGCCCAAATTCCTGGAGAGCAAACTTTGAAGGTGGGGGCGGGGCCTGGCACTGCAGGGAGTGGAGGCTGCGGGAGCTGTGCTCAGAGTCTGTGTCTGGGCTCAGCAGGGAGAGGGCAGGATGGAGAAGGAAGAGGCTACGACCCCTCTGAAGAACCCTGTATCCAGACCTCGGTCTGAGCAGGTGCCTGATGCCCGGGCACCGGGACTCCTCCCTCAGAGGACTGGGCTGCTGTCCCCAGATGATAAGCCCAGGAGGGAGATGACCCGGCTCTCTGGAGCATGACTGGTGCCGAATGTGCTGAAATGGAAGTCCGTGTCACTGGGCCCTGTCAGAAAGGCAGCAGGAGGAGAGTGGGGCAGTGATAGCTTCTTTACTTTGGTTTGGGAGAGGGGCGGGAGAGAAGGAATTTTGGAGTGGGGATGCAGATGGGGCACGGTGAAGGGTTTTGATATCCCCATAGGCAGGAAAGGAACACCAAGTCCTCAGGAAATAAGGGAAAGAGGTAGGAGAGTGCAGAATGTCTCAGAAAAAGAGGCGTTTCACATTGAAGTGTGGCCTAACCCCTCTTTCCCCCAATTAGGCCAGAAACTGAAACCAAAAGGGTATTGCTAACTTAAGACAAGGAGTCACTGGGTGGTGCCAATGGTGAAGTGCTTGACTACGAGCTGAAAGGTTGGCGGTTGGAAGACAGGCCTGGTGATCTGCGTTTGAAAGGTCGCAGCCTTGAGAGCCCTATGGAGCAGTTCTACTTTGCACACATAGGGTCACCATGAATCACATTCAACTTGAAGGCAACTAACAACAACATCTTCACCAAAATATTCTCCAGGAGATTCAAGGCATCTCCTATCCCCCTTCAGAATCAAGGATGAGAGGGCAGGTTCTACAGCCCTGCATGCTCCATCATCCTGCCTGGACATCCGGGCCAGCAGCTGAATCGGTAACTCAGGTGTCGGGACAGCATCTCTCTGCTGGGTTTCAAAAGGAGTTTCTCCAAGAAAGTCAGAGCTCCTTGTTAGGAGGTACTCACCAAATACGTGTTGAATAACAAATGAGTTATCCCACCTCTTCCCCATCCTCCCATTCTAACTCCCAGCTCTCATGGCCCCAGAAAAGAGATCAGGAGGGGAGGGTCCCTGGCCAAGACACAGGGGCAGGGGATGTCACGAGGGCTGCCAGGGATTGCTTCCGGGGTGCTGCCAGCAGCTGTGCCTGAATTTTGCACAGCAGGGACTTAGGCGAAGCAATCCATTGGCTCGTGCACCTGCTCTGCTGAGGGCACTAGCAGGCCCCACTGAGGAGCCAGGCTGACACCGTCCCAGAGGGCAGAGTGGCCCACAGTGGTGAGTCCAGGGGCCAGGAGGCTGCACTGGGCTTCTGGCTGTCTCCCTGTCACATGCACCTCTCCTTCCTTGCAGCGTCCCCCTGGACACACACCTTCAGGCTAGTGCCCATTTGTCAAAATTACTTTCTCTCCTATTTTAAAAACACTTCTCTATTTCTTGATCTTAGTTTTCAAAGTAATCCAGTAAACAATTTAACATTATCCAAAGTACTATGTTCTTCCTCCTAAAATCATTATCATTTTAAAACAAAGTGCTCTTATGATCCAGTAATTCTAGTTCTAGATTATACAGTCAATAGAAATACATAAAGATGTTTATTAAAACAGAGGTACCTAAACTACAATGAGATTCCATCTCACTCCAACAAGGCTGGCATTAATCCGAAAAACACAAAACAATAAATGTTGGAGAGGCTGTGGAGAGATTGGAACACTTATACACTGTTGGTGGGAACGTAAGAGTACAACCACTTTGGAAATCGATTTGGCACTTCCTTAAAAGACTAGAAATAGAACTACCATACAATCCGGCAATCCCACTCCTTAGAATATATCCTAGAGAAATAAGAGCCTTTACACGAACAGATATATGCACACCCATGTTCATTGCAGCACTGTTTACAATAGCAAAAAGAGGAAAGCAACCAAGGTGCCCATCAACGGATGAATGGATAAATAAATTATGGTATATTCACACAATGGAAAACTACGCATTGATAAAGAACAGTGAGGAATCTGTGAAACATTTCATAACATGGAGGAACCTGGAAGGCATTATGCTGAGTGAAATCAGTCAGTTGCAAAAGGACAGATATTGTATAAGACCACTATTATAAGAACTCGAGAAATAGTTTAAACAGATAAGAAAATATTCTTTGATGGTTATGAGAGGGGGGAGGTAGGGAGAGTGGGAGAGGGTATTCACTAATTAGATAGTGGATAAGAACTACTTTAGGTGAAGGGAAAGACAACACACAATACAGGCGAGGTCAGCACAACTGGACTAAACCAAAAGCAAAGAAGTTTCCTGAATAAACTGAATGCTTTGAAGGCCAGCGTAGCAGGGGTGGGGGTTTGGGGACCATGGTTTCAGGGGACATCTGAGTCAACTGGCATAATAAAATCTATTAAGAAAACATTCTGCATCCCACTTTGGAGGGTAGCGTCTGGGGTCTTAAATGCTAGCAAGCAGCCATCTAAGATGCATCAACTGGTCTCAACCCACCTGGAGTAAAGGAGAATGAAGAACACCAAGGACACAAGGTGATTACGAACCCAAGAGACAGAAAGGGCTACATAAACAGAGACTACATCAGCCTGAGACCAGAAGAACTAGATGGTGCCCGGCCACAACTGATGACTGCCCTGACAGGGAACACAACAGAGAACCCCTGAGGGAGCAGGAGAGCAGTGGGATGCAGACCTCAAATTCTCGTAAAAAGACCAGACTTAATGGCCTGACTGCGACTAGAAGGACCCTGGCAGTCATGGCCCCCAGACCTTCTGTTGACCCAGGACAGGAACCATTCCTGAAGCCAACTCTTCAGACATGGAAGGGACTGGACAATGGGTTGGAGAGGGATGCTGGTGAGGAGTGAGCTTCTTGGATCAGGTGGACACTTGAGACTATGTTGGCATCTCCTGCCTGGAGGCGAGATGAGAGGGTAGAGGGGGTTAGAAGCTGGTGAAACGGACAAGAAAAGAGAGTGGAGGGAGAAAGCAGGCTGTCTCATTAGCGGGAGACCAATTGGGAGTAGTAGCAAGGTGTATATAAGTTTTTGTGTGAGAGACTGACTTGATTTGTAAACTTTCTCTTAAACCTCAATAAAAATTAAAAAAAAAAAAAAGACATGTAAGAGAATATTTGTAATATCCCAAACTGGAAACTACTCAAAAGCCCATCAAGGCAGAATGGATAAATACATTGGGTTATATTCACTCAGGAGACTCCAGGTGGTGCAAACAGTTAACGAGCCTGGCTGCTAGCCAAAAGGATGAAGATTCCAGTCCATCCAGAGGCATCACAGAAGAAAGGCCTGGTTGAACTACTTCCAAAAAAATTAACCACTGAAAACCCTATGGAGTACAGTTCTACTCTGACACACATGGGGTCACCATGAATCCTAGTCAACTTGACAGCACCTGTTTTGTTTTTTTTTTTATATTCACATGATAGAATACTATAGAGCACTGAGAACGAACAATCTACAACTTGTTGTTGATAGGTGCTGTCGAGTTGGTTCCAACTCATGGTGACCCTATGTGCAATGGAAGGAAACACTGCCTAGTCCTGTGCCATCCTCACAATCGTTGCTATGCTTGAGCCCATCACTGCAGCTACTGTGCCAATCCATCTCATTGAGGGTCTTCTTTTCTTTTGCTGACCTTCTACTTACCCAGGATGATGTTCTTCTCCAGAGACTGGTCCCTTCTGATAACATGTCCAAAAGTACGTGAGACAAAGTCTCACCATTCTCACTTCTAAGGTGCATTCTGGCTGTACTTCTTCCAAGACAGACCTGTTCCTTCTTCTGGCAGTCCACGGTATATTCAATATTCTTCGCCAGCACCATAATTCAAAGGCATCAGTTCTTCTTTGGTCTTCTTTATTCATTGTCCAGCTTTCGAATGCATGTGAGGTGACTGAAAATACCATGGCTCGGGAAAGGTGTACCTTAGTCTTCAAGGTGACATCTTTTTTTTTTTTTTTTTTTAAAAAAAACACCTCAAAGAGGTCTTTTACAGCAGATTTGCCCAATGCAATACGTTGTCTGATTTCATGACTGCTGCTCCCGTGGCCACTGACTGTGGAAACAAGTAAAATGAAACCTTTGACAACTTCAACATTTTCTCCATTTAACATGATGTTGTTGCTTATTGGTCCATTTGTGAGGATTTTTGTTTTATGTTGAGGTGTAATTTATACTGAAGGCTGTAGTCTTTGATCTTCATCAGTAAATGCTTCAAGTTCTCTTTGCTTTCAGCAAGCATCTGCCACATGTCATCTGCATATCACAAGTTGTTAACGAGTCCTCCTCCAATCCTGATGCCCCGTTCTTCTTCACATAGTTCAGCTTCTCTGATTATTTGCTCAGGATACAGATTGAATAGGTACAGTGAAAAGATACAACCCTGACGCACATCTTTCCTGATTTTAAACCCTGCAGTATCCCCTTGTTCTGTTCGAAAGTCTGCTTCTTGGTGTATGTACAGGTTCCTCATGAGCACAATTAAGCGTTCTGGAATTCCCATTCGCTGCAATATTATCCATAATTTGTAATGATCCACACAGTTAAATGCCTTTGCCTAGTCAATAAACACAGGTAAACATCTCTCTAGTATTCTCTGCTCTGAGCCAGGATCCATCTGACATCAGCAATGATATCCCTCATTCCACATCCTCTTCTGAATCCGGCTTGAATTTCTAACAGTTCCCTGTTGAGGTACTGCTGCAATTGCTTTTAAATGATCTTCAGCAAAATTGCACTTACATGTGATATTGATGACATTGTTCAATAATTTTTGTGTTCTGTTGGATTACCTCTCTTTGGAATGGGCACAAATATGGAGCTCTCTCATTCAGTTGGCCAGGAAGCTGTCTTCTAAATTTCTTGGCATAGATGGCTGAGCGCTTCCAGCTCTGTATCCATTTGTTGAAACATCCCAATTGGTATTCTGTCAATTCCTGGGGCCTCATTTTTCACCAGTGCCTTCGGCGTAGCTTGGACTTGTTCAATACCATTGGTTCTTGATCACATGCCACCTCCTGAAATGGCTGAACGTAGACCAGATCTTTTTGGTACGATGACTGTGTATTCCTTTCCTTTCTTCTTTTGATGCTTCCTGTGTTGTTCAATACTTTACCCATAGAATCCTTCAATATTGCAACTCGAGGCTTGAATTTTTTCTTTAGCTCTTTTAGCTTGAGAAATGCTGAGCATGTTCTTCCCTTTTGCATTTCTAATTCCAGGTCTTTGCACATTTCATTATAACACTTTACTTTGTCCTCTCAAACTGCCCTTTGAAATCTTCTATTCGGCTCTTTATTTCATCATTTCCTCCGTTAACTTTAGCTACTTGACATTCAAAAGCAAGTTTCAGAGTCTCTTCTGACATCCATTTTGGTCTTTTCTTTCTTCTCTTTTTAATGTCTTTTTGCTTTCTTCATGTATGATGTCCTTGATGTCATTCTATAACTTGTCTGGTCTTCAGTCATTAGTGTTCAATGTGTCAAATCTATTCTTGGGATGGTCTCTAAATTCAGGTGGGATGTACTCAAGGTTGTATTTTGGCTCTTGTGGACTTGTTTTAATTTTCTTAAGCTTCAGCTTGAACTTGCATATGAGCAACTGATGATCGGCTCTGCAGTTGGCCCCTGGCCTTGTTCTGACTTATAACATTGGACTTCTCTATCGAAGTGTAGTTGATTTAATTCCTTAGTCGATTTGATTCCTGGGTATTCCATCCGGCAAGGTCCATGTGTACGGTTGCTCTTCATGTTGTTGAAAAAACGTATTTGCAATGAATAATTTGCTGGTCTTGCAAAATTCTACCATGGGATCTCCAGAGCTGTTTCTATCACTAAGGCCATATTTTCCAACTACAGATCCTTCTTCTTTGTTTCCAACTTTCGTGTTCTAATCACCAATAATTATCAATGCATCTTGACTGCATGTTCGATCAATTTATAACTATACGTAAAAATATGAATGAATCTCAAGAACAATGTTGAGCAAAAGAAGCCAAACACTTGTTTTTGTAAGATTTTGTTTATACAAAGTTCAAGAACAGACAAAACTAACCCATTTTCTTAGATATGAGGGTAATGGTTACCTCTGGAAACTGTGGTGGCTTAGTGGTTAAGTGCTATGGCTCCTTGGAAACTCTATGAAGCAGCTCTACTCTGTCCTACAGGGTCACTATGAGTCAGAATCAACTAGACGGCAATGGGTTTGGTTTTTTTTGGTTACCTCTAGAATGGGGAGGGGCTAGTAAGCGGGAAGGGATGCCAGGAGGGTTGCTGAGGCCCTCGTAGTGTTGGGTTTCTTTCTTTAAAAAGGAATGTTATTGTGGTAAAATACATATAACAAAAACTCTGCTGTTTTAACCATTTTTAAGTTTTTTAAGTGTACAAGTCAGTGACATTCACTATATTCACCATGTTGTGCAGCATCACTGCTATCTATTCCCAAAGCCTTAGCTTCTTGATCTGTGTATAGTTTGCACGGCGTGTTCACGGTGAAGATTTACGGAGCAGTCTGGTCACTGCTCTGTTATGGACCAGTAGGGGGTCCAACTGCCCTGGCTTGCCCAACTTTTCCCCATTTTTGGCATGGAATATCCTGTATACTGGGAAACCTGTCAGTCCTGGGCAAACTGGGATGGTTAGTCACCCTGCTAGGTCTGTGGGACATGGGCAGCCATGAAGGCTTCCTTGGCCCTAATGGCCTCTCAATGCCAAATGCAATCAAATCCCTGCCATGAGCCCCTCACAAGCTTGCTCTGAGGATCAAACAAGGGCCCATGTGAGGATCCGTGGCTGCAGATGGTCCCTACCCCACAGTGGTGGGAAAACAGACTGAAGGGCAAACATTGGGTCAGTCTCCTTGATGGCTGGAGGGGGGCCCAGGGGCCAGGCCAGACTGCAGGAAAGCTGGGTCTGAACAGGGTGAGCTGGCTGAGGACTGCATCTCAGGGTCTGGAGATGCAGTGTGAGCCCCGTCCAGGCCTGGGCAAGCGGACAACCCTGTTGGCCCTACTTGCCATGTGAGGCTGGAGCTTTCTTCAGTCATCAGCTCCCCTTTCTCCTGGAGGCGGCTGGGTAGGGAGAAGCAGGTAAAGGTGCTTCTAGCCAGGGGGTTTCACCTCAGCAGCTTTAGGGGAGGCTATGGTGGTGAGGGTAACCCCAGGCAGGGAAGGAGCGGACACTCTGGGGTACAGGACCTGTGACTCAGGTCAACTGAGGGTGGCTATGCTAATAGGACACAGTGAGTGTAAAACCCCGGAGCATGTGAAAAAGCCCCAAGCACAAACATGACCATACATCTGCTAAAACCTTTTAAACTGGCTCCTAAACCTTGGCTGGGCGTCACAATCACCTAGAATCGTTTCTCACACTGGAGGCTGAAGACAACAGGGTTCTGAGAAAGTCTTCTTAGAGGTCTTCCTTAAGTGTTCTATGAGAAAGTTTAATTAAAAAAAAAAATATATATATATATATATATTTGCATATCTGCATCTGTGGGGCGACCATCCCACAACTGTGAATTGCTATACAAGTTGAGGGGCTGCCTCTGGGGCTAATAACTGCCTGCAGCCTGGGGCTTCAGGGATAGGCCGATGAGACCCCACCAAGCAGACGTGTTCTACAGCCTTGTTACTCCCAGTGTGGCCCTCAGACCACCACCATGGGGCAAACTGGAACTTGTGAGAAATGTGGACTCTCAGGGCCCAGACTTTGGGAATCAGACTCTGCAGTTTAAGGAGATGTCCAGCAGATTCCTGCATATTAATGCTTGTGAAGGACGGGTCCAGATTATTGGTCTCCCCTCTTTTTCTCCAGCATCGCTTACTGAAAAGGCTTCTAAATTTCCCACCTGATCTCCCAGTTCTGATTAGTGTGTTGTTTTCTGTTATCTGTTGGTCCTGCTGAAGCCTCTGTCTCATCAAAAGTACATATACTGGTCTCAGATGACGGGAGCAGTTGGGCCCATCCTCTGGGGATGGTGTGATGCCCTTTGAAGACAGTGATGATGCCTAGGGGAAACGTGTGCCTGAGTACCGTCCTCCTTCTCTACTGGCTCACCTACACGAGTGGGCAGATCACAAGGGGCCAGCCACGCAACCGAACATTCTCATGACCAAAGGCCCCTGCTGGCCAGCACTGTGGACGGTGTGGAGCCCAGAGCAGGGATTTCATTGAGGGGAACTACTTCCTTACAGAAATGTAATGCAAGCCACTGGCCTCATCAGGAGCAGGGTGGCTTGCTGGTGTGGGCCTGCCACCCACCTGACTCTGGAGTAGGGTTCCCACTGTCACCAGTGCTGGCCCCTCAGGATGTCAGGGCACTGTTCTCAGGACCCTCCTGCAGGACTCTCCGGCCCCTCCGCCCTGACCCTCCCCACCCGCACACCCCAGGGGACTCACAGGATATAGCAGATGACCCCGATGCTCCACATGTCCGTGGCATAGCCAATGGGCTCGTAGTTGATCACTTCAGGGGCCACAAACTCAGGGGTACCAAAGAGGACCTTCAGAGACCCCGCATTCTCTGTAATCAGGATGGAGAGGGATCAGTTGCCAGAACACCTCGGAACCAGCTCACAGTGAGCAGCTGCCCTGTCTGTCTCGGGCATAGACGGGGCCTTGGCCTTCCAGGGCTCCCCCTCCCCGCCCCCATGGATAATGGCGCAAGGCATTTGTCCTCCTCCTCGTTAGGCGAGTGCATAAATACACCAGGGAAGTAAACAAAATACTCACCTTGAATGTCTTGAATGGGGTAAGGATGAGAGAGGTCGTGCCGTCATGTTTTGCCTTTGTTAAAGCACCTGTCCCTGAGTGATCTCTTGGTCTGTGTGTCTGTCTTTCCCTTGAGTTCCCAAGGGCAGGGACTGTGACTATCCCTAATAAAGATTTCTAACATTCACTGGCCAATGACTGTCCTATGTACCACGCTACCTGCTTTAAATGGATTTTCCTCTTTAATATTCTCAACAACCCTAAGAGGTAGGCCCGGTGCCCATCCTACGGAACGAGGCCCAGGGAAATGAAGTGGTTTCTCACCCAGTTAATGTAAGTGGTGGAGTCAGGACTGAAGCCCATCTGGTCCTACTCCTGAGCCATGTCCTCTACCACGCCACTAGACTGCCTGTCCTACTTACAGCTGCTCGTCTCTCCTCCTGGGATCTGTAGGGAGGATGGCAGAGGGGACAGACCTCGCCCTATACAGCACTAGGTATGTTTGATCCTATTGTTGCAGCTACTGTGTCAATCCACCTCATCCAGCGTCCTCCTCTTTTTTTGCGGACTCTCTACTTTATCAAGCATGATGTCTTCCAGGGAGTAGTCCCTCCTGATTTATCAGCTTGGCCGGAGCCCTGGTGGCACAGTGGTTAAGAGCTCAGCCGCTAACCACAAGGCTGGCAGTTCCAATCCACCAGTCGCTCCTTGGAAATCTTATGGTGGGTGTTAGGATGGCTGAAGGCTCCTGAACACCCACCCGTTTGCAGATCCCAGCTCCTGAGGAGCTCTCCAACGGCGAAGGTAGCAGACCTTTGGCCTAGGGGCCAGATTTGGTCTTGGTTGAATTTTACACGCCCACAGCAAATGTTTTAAAACCAGGCACTGAACAGCCCTCATGGTGTGGAAGCTCTGCTTGAACTCTAACCTCTCCTGCTGCATCTAAACCACTTCCCAGTTCTCTGGTCCTTGATGGACACCACCCTTCCTGCAAGGGATACTTCACCTAGGGAATCTGTGCATTGTGTTTCCAGCGACACTGCCAGCTCCTGAGGCTGTAGCCTGCCTATCGGCTCAGTTTGCTGGTGGGTACTGTCCACAGGCAGGCCGTGCATGCCAGCCCTTGCCCCATCCTATCCTTTTAGCAGCAGACAGCTGAGCAGGGGCATATGTCCCAGCACGGGACCTGCTTCTCACCTGATTATGCTGACCAGCAGTAAGTCACAGCCTACCGGAACCCCACTGTCTCCTTTTCCTCTTCGTGACCAGTGCTGCCTTGTCCAGCACTGGGCATCCTGGGAGATTTGTTAGGTGCCATCGAATTGGTTCTGACTCATAGTGACCCCGTATATAACAGAATGAAACACTGCCCAGTCCCGCGCCAACCTCACAGTAGTAGGTATGTCTGAGCCTATCATTGCAACCACTGTGTCAATCCATCTCGTCAAGGGTCTTCCTCTTTTTTTGCTGATCCTCTACTTTATCAAGCATGATATCCTTCTCCAGGGATTAGTCCCCCCTGATTTACTAGGTGGTATTAGCTTGGCCAGAGCCCTGGTGGCGCAATGGTTAAGAGCTATGGCTGCTAACCAAAAGGTCGAATGTACCAGCCACTTCTTGGAAACCCTGAGGGGAAGTTCTACTCTGTCCCTTACGGTCCCTATGAGTCAAAATCAACTCAGCAACAGGTTTGGTTTTGGTTTATTAGCTCGGCCAGCTCCTTCCTGCTTCCCACAGGATGGTAAAGAAAGGTCAGCCCCTCCCTGCCCTCCAGCCCTGGGGCTCTTTGTTAGCAGAGGGGTGGTTGGGAGGTAGAGAGTGAAGCTGCTCCCTCAATTACTGAGATATCAGAGAGCTAAATAAACATGTTGGCTAGGGACTGTATGTGAGGCAGTCGCTGACCAAAATGATTTCAGGGGTCGGCATGACGGCCCTCAGCCACCTTCCCCCATCCCCTCTGCTAGTGTAGAAATAGCAGAGGTGCTGCAGAGAACCCTGGGTCCTTAGCCCAGACCTGGCACCTCCCCAGGCTAGCAGTGGGACCTGCAGACAAAGCTACTGAGAGCCTCAGTTTCCTAGTCTATAAACTAAACCCTCAAACCCACTGCCATCAAGTTGATTAAGACTCATAGGGACCCTATAGGATAGGGCAGAACTGCCCCATAGGGTTTCCAAGGAGCAATTGGTGGATTTAAACTGCTGACCTTTGGTTAGCAGCTGAACGCTTCACCACTGCGCCATTACGGCTCCAGTCTATAAACTCGGGCTCAGAAAACCTGCCCTGCCCCACAGGGCTGCTGGGAGACGCAAGGGAGAGAAAGCGGGTGAAAGAGCTCTGGATATCGTACAGCATGGTGCAAACGTGAGGAGCCACCGCCACCAAACCCGGTGAGTTTTGCTGCTGAAGGGACCGGAGAAAAAGATACACAGGGAATAGTGGTGATGATGATAAATATCCTACATGGTACGTATACAACACGCAAGGCACCGACCTGATCACTTTACCTTGCTGAGCGCCTACAATCCCTGAAACAACTCTATGAGGTGGAACTAGTATCATCCCCATCTTACAGACAAGAAATCTGAGGCCCAGAGGTTACGTAGTGTGTCCGGTCGCCCAGCTGGTAAGTGACAGAGGCAGGCTTTGCATCTGAGCGGTCTCCCTGGTCTCTGATTTTAACCCAACGCTGCACCTCCCCCTAATACGCAGTGTGTGGAACACAACAGCCAGGGTCCCTGCATGCTGGTGACAAGAGGAGACGGCAGCCTTACCCAGCTTTCTGGCCAGACCGAAGTCGATGAGCTTGATCCTGGTGCCCGTCTTGTTGACACACATGATGTTCTCAGGCTTGAGGTCCAGGTGGACGATGCCCTGCTTGTGGATGTACTCCACCCCCTCAGAGATCTGCTTCATGTACTTGATGCATTCGCGCTCCGTCAGCTCAAAGTCCTCGTCAATGATGCGCTCAAACAGCTCACCCCCCGACACGCTGCGGAGCAGAAGGAGCACAGGCCGGTCAGACCACAGAGTCATCGAGGCTGGGCTGGCAAGGGTGCTGGCGTGAAAGTCCAGGGTATGGGGGTGACAGGCACTCTGCAGCTTCCCAGGAGTCCCAGGGCACAGCCCTTAAGCTGGTCCCAGTCTTCCTTCACGGGAGGAGGGCCAGGGCCTCCTGGTTCCCTGCTGGGGAACCGTGCCCTACACCCACTGAGCTACTGGGGGACTCAGGGGAGCATCGAAAATGGGGTAGTTTCAGAGGTGGGCATGAACTATGAGATCCAGGTATGACCTTCTCAGTAAAAGGATAACTGCTAGTCAGTCTTTTTCTTCCAAACGATATAGATGCATAAGGGAACATTTCTGTACTCTAGCTTGTCTTTTAGCTACAGTGGAACTGAAGCGGAAAATACAGTACCCATACCCATTGCCTTCGAGTTAATTCCAACTCATGGAGACCCTATAGGACAGAGCAGAATTGCCCTTTAGGGTTTCCAAGGAGCTGCTGCTGGATTTGAACTTTTGGTTAGCAGCCAAGCTCTTAACCACTGAGCCACCAGGGCTCTGTCAGTACCCATAAGTATTTTATTTGCACACCCAGGAAGAGGAATATTTAAGAAGCCTCAGTATATTTTCTAAAATTAGTTGTCTATAACCCATTACACCTCCACCACCTGTCTGTCAGTTTATCATATGGTGGAGGCTTGTACGTTGCTGTGGTGCTAGAAACTATGCTACCAGTATTTCAGATACCAGCAGGGTTACTCATGGGGGACAGGCTTAGGGGAGCTTCCAGGCTAAGACAGACTAGGAAGAAAGGCCTGGCAATCTACTTCCACAATTAGCCAATGAAAACTACGGAGCACAACAGAACATTGTCTAATATAGTGCTGGAAAATGAGGTCCCTAGACTGGAAGACATCTGACACACACAGTGGCCACAGCAATGCACTTGGGCACACCAACAATAGTGAGGATGGCACAGGCTGAGCAATGTTTCATTCTGCTGTACACGGGGTTGCCATGTGTTAGAGTCAATTCCACAGCAACTAACAACAACCTATTATATCTCCTTCCAGCTGTAACTAACTTGTCAGGCCTCAACTCCTCCTTAGCCCAGGCTGGAGGTGTGTGATAAATCTTTCCTACCTGAATAGACTTTGGATCTTGGTCACATCCAATCAGCCCCAGGCTTCTGGGGCCCACAGCCAGGCATTGTCTGCCAATGGCTGCTCCAGGTGCGTTAGCCAGCCAGCATCTTGCCTTCAGTGTAAAGGCACACTGCATGGGCCCTCTCTGCTTCCCATCCCAGCCTTCTGACCTACCTTCACTGCTTGCTGCTCAGAAAGATTAAAGTGTCTCCTGGCAACTTCTGCAGCACCCAGATAGCAGTAAGCTCATTTTTCTACAGCAACCCGTAGGCCCACCAGCTGAACAAGTCTGAGTGGGCTTCGTTGTGGGCATATCCTCTTACAAGGGCCTTCTCTCTCCCAAGCGGAGTCATCATGAAAGGGGAAAGAGCTGAGTTTGAATCTTGTCTCTGCCTCTTATGAGCTGTGTGACCTTGGGCAAGTTGCTTAACCTGTCTGAGCCCTCTTTCTTAACTGCCCCACCTCATAGAATTGTTAGGAATATCATGTAACACACCACGCCTGGCACACAGTCAGCACTCGGCACATATTAATTACCCTTTCACAACCTGTGGTGGGACAGGTGGATGTTGTCACTGACCCCTGAGGGAGAGATGGGCAGGGACGCGCCAAGGGACACAGCACACTGTGGCCTCTCTCTGCCTCCGTCACCACAACACAAACACTCGATTCAGGAAGGTCAGCCTATGCCAAGGACTGCTGGTGAAAGCTGCCCTGACGTCAGAAGCAACCCGAGACAGTGTCCCTGGGTGGCCAGCAGGTGGCGCTCCTGACCTCAAGGCCGCCCTTCTGAAAAAAAAAAACCTCCATTTTACCAGCTACTAATGCTCCAAAAAAACTTCTAGATCTTAGCTGATTGTTAACATCTCTGTGCTTCAGTTTTCTCACCTGTAAAATGGGGATGAAAACAGCACCGCCTCACAGGGTTGCTGTAAAGACTGACTTGATACAGGTAAAGTGCTTAGAGGAGTGCCTGGTGTACAACAAGTGCTCAATGATGTTTGGAAGTCCTAGTGGGGTAGTAATCAAGAGCTACAGCTGCTTATCAGAAAGTTGACAGTTTGAATCCACCAGGCGCTCCTTGGCAGCACTATTGGGAAGTTCAACGCTGTCCATAGGGTCGCTAACAGTCAGAATCGACTCGACGGCAAGGGGTTGGGCTGTTGGTTGGTTTCACTGATGTTAGTGTACCTTTTTTGTTTTATTAAGAATCACTTGGGACTCTTGTTGAAAGTACAGATTCACCAGCTCCTACCCTGGAGATTTTGATTCAAAAAATCTTGGGAGGGATCTGAGGACCCATATTTTTAATAAGTACCCCAGGCCATACCCGAGGTTGTTCTTTTAATTAGATAAATTTGGGAAATACTGGCTTCCTCACTTCCCACTCCTGGAATGCCAGCTGGAAGTTCACGTTCCCCGAGAAATCACTCCCGACTTCCCCACATGAAATGATCTTTCCTTCCCTGGGAAGGTGTCTCTGTACTCTCTGTAGCAAGTCTCCTTTGTCTTACAGTTGTTTCTGCGTATGTCTGGGTAAAGTCAGGCTCATCTCTGAACCCTTACTAAAACCAAACCAGTTGCTACCGGGTAGATCCGACTCACGGTGACCCCATGTGTGCACAGTAGAACTGCTCCACATGGTTTTCAGCCAGCCAGCAACTTTTTGGGAACACACCACCAGGCTTTTCTTCTGAGGCACCTCCAGGTGGGTTTGGACCAGAAACCTTTCAGTCAGTAGTGAAACACTTAACCATTCGTGCCATCCAGAACTCCTCTGGACCCTCACTACAAACTGGCAATACCTGGCACAGACCAGGTGCCCCAAAATGCTTACTTTTCAATTTGCAAAATGCTTACTTTTCAATTTGCAGCACCCCTGGGAACGTGTGAGGCTTGAGAGGTAGAAATCTGAGGCTTGGAGACGGTTGCTACTGCATTTCAGGGGGTAACCTAATCAATATGGGTTCGAATAGGTTCAAACCTATTCAAATCAGGGCTTGGAACCTGTTCGTTCTGCAAAGCAGTGGGTCTCAAAATTTATTATACATAAGAATCACCCGGGGATCTTGTTAAACTGTAGATTCTGATTCAGTATACCTAGGGTACAAATGCAAAGTCTCAGCAGGGGCTCCAACTGGAATAAACTGGTTTGAAGCTCTGATTCAAACTTAATATGCTTATTAATTATATTTTGAAAACTGTTCCTAAGGTCTATTTTCTAGGATGGGAAAAACAAAAAAACCAAACCCACTGCCATCGAGTCAATTCCAACTCATAGTGACCCTATAGGACAGAGTAGGACTGCCCCATAAAGTTTCCAAGGACTGCCTGGTAGATTTGAATTGCTAATCTTTTGGTTAGCAGCCATGGCACTCAACCACTACACCACCAGGGTTTTCCTAGGATGGAAGGGGTTACACATATAGGATTAATCAGTAGGTTCCTCTTCAAAATCCTCAAGACTATGGGTGGAAAGTATTGGTTTGACAGAAAGAAGCCTCCACCCACAGAGATGGGATACTTCTGGGGCAAGACTGGACCAGAGAAATGTGTGCTTAATAAATTAATACTGAGTGAGTGAGTGAATGAATGAATATCTACTACTGCCAAGGCTACCTAATCCCAAGGGATCACATTTATCCCTAAAGTTTTAGACCCGGGCCAGCCCTCACTTGGCAGCCTGAAGGAAGGGCGCTATTATGGGATCCATACCTCTGCACCTTGCCTTCCAGCACCCAGCTAGACATTATTTGAACCTTTTGCCAACAGTAGGGAAACATGAACTCAGCCAGGGATGACTCAGCCTGAACACACATTCGCTTCAGTGCTCAGGTCCCATCACCACTTGGAAGGTCCCAGGCACTCCCCAAAGGACAAGCCTGGGCTCCAGGCCAGGGGCCCGAATGAACCATTGTCCCAGAGCGAGTCTGCTGTCATGATGGGGGCTTGTCCAGTAATCAGAGGTCAGAAAGGCTTAAGACACATTCATTCTTATTTCTTACTCTATCTGAGGCCACTAAACTGAAGGCTGGAGCCCTGGAACACATTTTTATTTTTCTATGTCACCAGCCATCATCCTTCCCGTAATCTCCACACCTCCATCAAAGACAACAGCAAATTGTACTGCTGGGAATCCATCTCTCCCCTCTCAGTGGCCAAGTGTTAGTACGTTTCAGCTGGAAGGGCCGTATGAATCGAGTATGAGCCTGCTGCCTTCTTCTATGGCTGAGCTCCTATCAAGGGGCAAGCTTCTTACCCCAAATGCAGGCTAATCCTCTGGCATCCATGCATGTAAGACTTGCTCCTGTCCATGGGGGAGGCATGGGAAGGAGGGATGAAAGCCAGGCCAGCTGAAACCTTCTTACATTTTCTCCCTACATTTTCCATCTGGCTTGCCAACTCCCAATTCCAAGCTAAGTATGGTATTCTGCCCACTGGTGCTGCTGCCCGGCCTCACCCAGGCTCAGCTGTCTCCTGCCCCTCCCAGCCCCCTCTCATGAACTTGCTCAAGGTTTGACTTCTAAAGATAAGACATTTCTTCACATGTCCTCACAAGCCCACACTGCCTGGATGGACTACGCAACCTGTTCTAGAATAAATATGGAAAGCTGCAGCCCACGGGACTATTGTGAGGGTATAATTTATGAGCGAGGCCATGGACTAGGTTAAATATTTCCAGGAAGTGGGGAGGAAAGTTTGAATTTAGGGCTGAGAACAGAGTCTAAGGGACAAATTAAGATTTTCTCTGAGTCTTTTGCAGTTCCCCAGAATTGTACAATTTTAGAGCCAGATAGGAGTCTTGGGATTGATTGTTCTAACCCAAATACCTCTTCTCACTGGTAGGATTTAACGATGCAAAATCATGGCTTGATAGCAGCAGAATCCAAACCCAAGTTTTCCAAATACCAGCTAAGATTTGTTTCTCAACCCTTAGTAGGATGTTAAAATCGTCCCAGCCAGAAAATGCTCACAAAGTAATTTTAAGCAGAAAAAAAGACCAAGATAGAAGAGGAAAAAAATCAATACATCATATTACCAACAACGCTAATGATCTAGAGGGCTGTGCCTTACATGTATTATTGCTTAATCCTACAGCATTCATGAGGTGGTTTTAATAGCCTCTTAAGGATAATGAAACTAAGGACTGGGGCAGCTGAGTCACTTATTCAAGGTCACGTACCAAGTAAGAGGCAGAGCTGGGGTTTGAAGTGAGATTTATCTGACTCAAGTCTGTGCTCTTAACCACTAAGGCCTTTCTCAAGGAAAGGGAAAAACCCCAAAATATTTATGGAAATGCGAGAGGAAGGGCTAATGTGCCATTCACCCTCATGCCTGGGGATGGGAAAGAACTCCAAGGCCTTGACAGTCCTCTCCAAAGGACTGAGGCTCAGGATGAGCAATTCCCAGGTGCTGAAGGCAATTTTGCAATATCTCCGCAGATTTCACACACACAGACCCTTTGACCCTGCACTCCCACGCTCCTGGCAATTTATCTAGCAGCTATATGCAAGCATGAGTGAAAGGACATGTGCACAAGGTTACGACAGGCTGGTTTCCATCAGGAGACTGTATGGCATAGCCACACAATGAGAGCTTATGCGGCTGGGGACTATGCAGACAGGGGACTGTCGCCAAGATAAAGTGCTCAATGAAAACAGCAAAGTATAGAGCCGTGAGCACAATCAGCTACCATTGCGCTGAAAGAATACAGACAAAACCAACAAAATCGGTTACCCGTAGTGGAGGGGAAAGGTTAGAACAGGAGGCACGGGTGGGAATAAGTAAGACTCTCCATTGTGTATTTTCTTATAATATTTGATGTGATTGTACCATCTATTTAAAAAAAAAAAAAAAGATGAAAAAAGGAAAAGAAACTCTTAAAAAATCTAGACACTGGGGTGGACACCTACCAGTACGTGTGCGTGTGTGCATGTGGGCCGGCACCTCAGGCAAGAGGAGGTGGGGGGTTGGAACGTACAGAAAGCAGTGGACTCTGAGAAAGTCTTGGCTGAAGGCCATCTGATCCACTCCCCTGCCTTTGTATAACCCAGCAGAGAGGCACTGCTCTTCGGGAGTGAGAAGTCCAAAGGGTACGAACCAGGGTGGGAAGGGGCAGGCAGAGGCACAGCACCAGGCTGGGCAAGGATCGCACACCTGGCCTCCATGCTCCCAGCCCTGGGCCCCCTGTCCTGCTGCACAGAAATCCGGGAGCTGCTCTGTCCCTGTCCTTCTATTTCAAAGCCACCTAGAGGTCAGAGTACGCCTGAGTGGAACCAGCGAATCTAGGGATAGCTGGTAGTGTTTGGCCCTTTCATGGGGGAGATGAGGACAAAATGGGCACCAGGTCATCAAGGATCTGCCTGTGGGAGCTCAGGGAGTTGTGGCAGCGCTGTGCACAGACCTTCTGCCCCAATGGGTCAGTGCCTGGCCACTCAGGCATGTCACAGCCCTGCTGCAGGCTCTCCATCTCTGGGGCAGAGGTGGCTGGGGTAGGACGGAGCCACAGAGCGGGAGGCATGTGCTGGGTTCCCAGGGGGCAGTGCCTAGGCTGCAGGGCCACTCACATCTCCAGGACCATGACGATGTTGGCCTTCTCTTCGAAGGCATCCACACACTGGACCAGCTTGGGGTGGTGCAGGCAGTTCATGATGCTAATCTCCTGCCGGATGTTCTCCTTCTCTTTTGCTGAATACGCCTTGAAGAATTTCCCTGCCCAGATTTTTCCAGTTTTCTTTTCTACGAGTCGAAACACCTGTCCAAATTTCCCACTGCAAGCGAGAGGGGGAGGGAAGAAAAGCCCAAGTTAGCCAAGCTTTCCACTGTAGAGGGGCTGGCACACTATGGCCCGTGGGCCAAATCTGATCTGCCTCTTATAAATGAGGTTTTATTGGAACACAGCCATGCCCGTTTGTTTACGTACTGTCTATGGTTGCTTTCCTGCCACAACGGCAGAGTTGAGTACTTGTGACGTAGACTGTAGGGCCCACAAAGTCTAAAATATTTAGTATCTGGCCCTTAACAGAGAAAATCTGCTAACGCCTGCTCTAGACTAAGGAGCCCCTGCGTGGGGCAAATGGTTAAGCGCTGGGCTACTAACCGCAAAGTTGGTGGTTCAAGTCCACACAGAAGCTCCTCAGAAGGACGGCCTGGTGATCTACTTCCAAAAGCTCAGCCACTGAAAGCCACAGCTCTCCTCTGACACACATGGGGCTGCCATGAGTCGAAATCAACTCAGCGGCAACTGGGCTTGGCTCGAGATCAATGAAGCACATTTTTAACAACGACAAACCTATTCCCTATCACTTGTCAGCCTCGGCCGCTGCCCGGCCGGGCATCCCCACCCAAACACTGTCTGGTCTCGCTGTACTTTCAGGGACTGTCATCTTCTCCTTGGGCTGAGGCCTCAACCTTGGCTGACAGGCTTCTCTTCCCTTCCCCCATAGGGGGACCCACAAAGTTAGGGTGAGGTAATCTTCCCAAAATGCAGAGAATGACTGACTGCCTGCCGGCCTTCCACTCCCCTCGGCAGCACTGGGCCCCTGAGAACAGCCCCCCGGAAGGGTCTGCTGCCCACTGCTGGGGGAGGGGAGCTGTGGTGTTTCTCTGTGGTACAGTTCACTCTGACAGAGCAGGCTTGTTTGACAGAGTGGCTGTGAGGTTTAAATCACTCCTTTATTTCCAAGAAACCCACCAGGAATAACAGCTGAGCCCCACTCCTTTTCCTTCCACCTGTGTACTCCTCCGGGGGTACAGAGTTAGGGGCACATGGACAGCCTTAGGTGCTGCTGGAGAGGACAGCCTGGCTGTGGTGAGGGCTCAGGGACAGGGGCCTGGGCCTGTTGGTATCCTCCACACCCCAGGGAGGAGCCCAAGAGCACAGTACAGACCAAATTCACCAAGGCGACTGGGGTGCCCAGGCCATGCCTCTCAAGGACAGGAGAGTAAAGCACTTAGTACAGCCAGAGCTGCTGGACCACACGCCCTGGCCAGGCTTGACTGATGTCATGCATCAAATGGAACCCAAAACCTACCGCCGCTGAGTTGATTCTGACTCATAGCAACCCTACAGGAGAGAGTAGAACTGCCCCACACAGTTTCCAAGGAGTGCCTGGTGGATTTGAACTGCCCATCTTTTGGTTAGCAGCTGTAGCTCTTAACCACTATGCCACCAGGGTTTCCACATTAAATGGAAGGAACCTAAAAATAACTGGATCTAGACCCAGTCCTCTCATTTTAGTCTGTGTGGAGAACTGAGGCACAGGAAAGGGAGGGACCTGCCCAAGGCTTCCCCAGAGTGCGGCCTGAGAGCTCCCTGGAGAGAGACGCTTTCCTGGGTGCTGACAGGGTCAGTCCCTTCTGATTCTGTAGGAGTCTTGGTCCCAGAGGAGGCAGAGCCCCCAGAAAAGAGAGGAAGACAAGGCACTGAATGTAACCGTGGGGGTGGCGGCCCTCTCACCCAGAGGCACGTTCCCACTGCACTTACGATCCTAGTCTCTCCTCGATATCGTAGAAGTCAGACACCTTTTGCTCGGTATTGACTGTCACTGTCCGATAATCCACCTCGGGCTCCTTCTCATCTGCAGGGTGGGGGTCAGGGTGAGTGTGAGCCATCAGACCCCCTGGCTCACCCCCCTCCACCCTGTGAGCCTGACCTGAGGACAGGTGGCCAGCACTCACCATCATCCGACACCTCCACTTCATCCTTCGGCTCTGGGGGAGACAAGGAGAGGCAGAGAGGACACTGGTGAGGAGGACTGAAGGCCACTGAGAACAAAGCCATGCTGGGCTCCTGGCCAGGTCTCACCTGCTTTCCCATGCACAAGACTACCAAGCCCTCAGTCTGGGCAAGCCTGTGGGGCCAGTCAGTCCTCACTGCATCCAGGGCCAGGTGCACACTGGCAGGTGCTGGCCTCCTCACCTTACCCATCATCCTCTTCCACCACCATTCCTTCCTCTCCAACCTTGCAGTCCCCTAGAGAGACCCTTCTTCACATCTCTGCCAGCGCCTCTACCTTCCAGAACCCACACACAAGCATGACAGCCCCTTCCTGCCCTTGCCTGAAAGTCAGCAACTTACAGTTGCTTCGAGTGTCAAATCTTATTTCTGCATTTGTTGAACATTTTTTATGGAACTCCTACAATGTACCAAGTCTCTTACCAGTTATTGTGGGTATACAAAATATACAGAAGGCACGGCCTCTCTTTCTTTGGTGGAGCTTATAATTTAGTTGGAAAGGTAAAAACACAGGTACTTGAAAGGTCAGTTACAAAGTGTTATATAATCAAGCATGTAATAATACCAAACCAAAACCAAACCCAGTGCCGTCGAGTCAATTCTGACTCATAGTGACCCTATAGGACACAGCAGAACGGCCCCATAGAGTTTCCAAGGAGCAACTGGTGGATTCGATCTGCCGACCCTTTCGTTAGCAGCTGTAGCAGTTAACCACTACGCCACCAGGGTTTCCAACACGTGATATCATGGTACAAATTGAATACACGATGGAAGAGAATACTCAAAATTGCCAAAGTGTAAAGCAATCATTCACAGAAGAAGTAGCCCTTGAGTTGGGTCTTAAAGGAAATGATGGGACACAATGAGGAAGTGGGTGAAATCACACCAATGAAACCAACAGATGTTTATGAGGTAGGGCAAGAAGGAGGGACATGAGCACACACCCCTCCAGGCAGTGGTGGCCCCCTCATGGATGTGTCAGGAGTGAGTAGGGTAGAGGTGGGGGACAGACAGTGTGTCCAGTAGAACACATCCACTTCAGAACTCCAGGCTTTCCTTCGCCTTGACACCAGTTGGTCCCTAGACATTGGGTACTATGGCTTCTTGGCCTTGGCTAAGTGCTTTTCCCTTTCTGGGCCTCAGTTTCCTCATCTGTAACAGGAAGGAGTTGTACTAGATGATTTCTAGGGCCCCAGGATAGTTTTTTTTTTTTTTTAAATAATTTTTATTGTGCTTTAAGTGAAAGTTTACAAATCAAGTCAGTCTCTCACACAAAAACCCATATACACCTTGCTACACACTCCCAGTTACTCTCCCCCTAATGAGACAGCCTGCTATCTCCCTCCACTCTCTCTTTGCGTGTCCATTTTGCCAGCTTCTAACCCTTTCTACCCTCTCATCTCGCCTCCAGGCAGGAGATGCCAACATAGTCTCAAGTGTCCACCTGATCCAAGAAGCTCACTCCTCACCAGCATCCCTCTCCAACGCACTGTCCAGTCCAATCCATGTCTGAAGAGTTAGCTTCGGGAATGGTTCCTGTCCTGGGCCAACAGAAGGTCTGGGGGCCATGACCACTGGGGTCCTTCTAGTCTCAGTCAGACCATTTAGTCTGGTCTTTTTACGAGAATTTGAGGTCTGCATCCCACTGCTCCCTCAGGGGTTGTCTGTTGTGTTCCCTGTCAGGGCTGTCATCAGTTGTAGCCGGGCACCATCTAGTTCTTCTGGTCTCAGGCTGATGTAGTCTCTGGTTCATGTGGCCCTTTCTGTCTCTTGGGTTCGTAATCACCTTGTGTCCTTGGTGTTCTTCATTCTCCTTTGCTCCAGGTAGGTTGAGACCAGTTGATGCATCTTAGATGGCCGCTTGCTAGCATTTAAGATCCCAGACGCCACTCTTCAAAGCGGGATGCAGAATGTTTTCTTAATAGATTTTATTATGCCAATTGATTTAGATGTCCCCTGAAACCATGATCCCCAAACCTCTGTCCCTGCTATGCTGGCCTTTGAAGCATTCAGTTTATTCAGGAAACTTCTTTGCTTTTGGTTTAGTCCAGTTGTGCTGACCTCCCCTGTATTGTATGTCGTCTTTCCCTTCACCTAAAGTAGTTCTTATCTACTATCTAATTAGTGCCCTGGATAGTTTTAAGTGCAGTATTTTGCAATGTGCTTTGTGCTCCTCAGTCATGATCTGGGTTGCGTACTAGCTGACAGGTGGAATGAAGGAAGGTTTCCTGAGGAAACAGAACACAGACTTGAGAGAAAGCATAAAAAAAAAGGTGGGGGGGGGGATTATTTGTGAATGTGTATGTGTATAAGGCTTGGGGAAACAGTGATTTGCTGAAGTGCCCCAGAGAACAAGACCGTGAAGAATCTCCTCTGAGGGGAAAGCATGGATGAACCACCTATGAGGGAAGAAAAGAGTGTAAGAGGCAGAGGTTGGTCAGACACTGCCTACCAGGCAGGGGCTGTGTGTAAGCGAGCTGAGCTTTGCAGTGCTTTAGGGAGGTTTGCAAGTTGAGTGTTTGTAATGAGTGCAGGACAAATTGTTGAATACCTAAGCAAACAATCTGAGAAAAAGTAGTGTGGTTCCTATACAGGATAAGTACTCCTTGCTGATTCAGGAGTTTTGAGGGTATATATAAGCATGAGGCCAGGAACAAAGATAGGCCGTGATTTAGCATTCTTAAAACTCTGCTGATGAAGTTACACAATAAAATGACTAATGTGAATGGAACTGGGAGGAATATTTTATCACAGAAACAAAACTGCCATGAAAATACAAAACGGGCTGAGATGGACAGGAATTCTCGGTTAGAGTCTAGCTGATAAAGTATTAATGTGGTGGGGATTCTCAGATACTGCCCCAACATGGGTTTAGCTGATCAGTTTTTCTAAATCACTCATTTGAGACTGAAGGGTGATATCGTCAAATTCACAGATGACAAGGCAGGCACTTGAGGGGGTCTTACATAAGGCTGGGAGCCAGTCATGGAGCCGTGTGCTCTGGGAAAACGTAATCATCATCCTTTGGGGATGATAAGCCCGAAGGTCTCTAGTTCTAAGCCGAGAGAGACGGACGGGAGACATGTAGACAGTATCTCATCCCACTGCTCTGGCCAGCCGAATGCTGCCGTCAGGGAGAATGGGCACTAGCTACAAACTGGGGTTGTTACTCTGCCCTTAGTACAGCTTAGTTCATCTGCTCCTGAAAACTCTGGTAGAGCTGGAGGAGGCCATTGAAAGGAAGGGCTGCCAGGTTAAGTGAGATTTAAAAAAAAAGGTTAGGCATCTCCCGTTGGGAAAGAAATCTAAAGTAAACATGATCCAAACCTGTTGCCATCAAGTTGATTCCAACTCACAGTGACCCTATAGGACAGAGTAGAACTGTACCACAGGGTTTCCAAGGCTGTAAGTCCTTATGGAAGCAGACTGCTACATCTTTCTCCCACGGCTGGTGGGTTCAAACTGCCCATCTTTTGGTTTACAGCTGAGTGCTTTAACCACTGCACCACCAGGGCTCTGCGACCAAAACAAAACAAAACAAAAACCCACTGCCTTTGAGTCTATTCTGACTCACAGCGACCCCCTAAGGTTTCCAAGGCTGTAAATCTTTACAGAAGCAGACTGCCCCAACTTTCTCCTGTGGAGTGGCTGGTGGGTTCGAACTGCTGACCTTCTGGGTAGCAGTTGAGCACTTTAACCACTTTGCCACCAGAATTCCTTAAAGCAAACATGATAAAGAGTAAAATTATCCAGTTGACAAGGGTGAGATTAGGAGCGCCTGGTGGATGCTCGTCATGGGACTAGGTTTTAGAGACAAAATAACAATATTGACTGTCAGGGCGACCCCCTGGTGTCCCATTTGAAACAGTGGCCCTGACCTGTTGAGGCCTCCATTATTATTTCATTGCCTGCTACATTCTCCAGCTAAGGCGTGGGAACCAGAGGGGTCTGAGCAGCTGGGTCAGAGAGAAAAGAGAAGGCAGGCTTTCCCAGCCTGGCATCTTCGGGAGGAACCACTGGACTTTCCCAGGGAAGGAGCAGCAGTGCTGGGAGCCCAGGAAGCCTTTCCAACAACCCCGCACCATGGGGGCACCTTCCGGCTAGCCCTGAAGAAGGCAACCAGTTCTAGAACCGGCCAATCTCTGATACCAGTTAGATAACCACAGAGCTGGCTTTCTTGCCCCTCACTCCAAATGCCATATCCACTCAACCCAGTCAATCAAGATGTCTCCTTCCCTCCTACAAGATGCATTATGTATTCCTGGTTCTTTGGTTGTGGGGATAAGATCATCCTTAGGGAATTCAAACCCCTCTTCCCAGCTTACTGTTATATCCTTATTCTGATCAAGACTCCAGGCTGATGTTTCCCTTTTTTTTTCTTGTCCTGTCTGCCATTCTATTTGAAGGGGATAATGACCACAAGAGGAGGAGCAAGAGAGAAATGGAGCAAAGACCATAGTTCAATTAGCCAGCTCTTAGAGCATAAATGGGCTGTAATAATGGGAAAGGTGACCACCTGGACCCCACCTTTCCATTGAGGAAAGAACTAAAATTCCAGTAGGAGAGGCTGTTCAAGTAAACGTTCAGAAAGAGCTATAAGGTCTAAAAGCTAAGTGGAAATACTATTTGCGAGGTTGTTCTGAGGTCTTCTTGGAAACAGATGAGAGGGTGTTTGGTTGAAGACCACCTGAGCCCTCAGGATCCTCTGGTCAGAGAACTGTCCCTTTCCACATCGAGGGCTGCTGCACTCCCAGTGGGCACTAGAGGGCGTCCCAGCCCTGGAGACAGCCTCTGAAAGGCAAGGGGCAGGAGTGTCTGATCTGGCCTTCAGGCTCTCCATCTCTAACTGCACTAGAGGTTGTAAGGAAGCCCCAAGTCCAAAAAAAGCCTCAGTCACAGCTGTTCTGATGGCAGCTCTATAGATTAGAACAAATTAGGGTCAGGTGCAAGGATGGAGTAGCTGTAAGAGAGCAGGATAAGGGTGGCAGTAGAGTTCAGGTTAATGTTCAGGACCTGGCTGGGATGGGAAAGAGCACGGTCTCATCAGAGTCATAGTTAGTGCTTACTTAGGTTTGGGAAGACTGGGAGGGAGCTGTCAGGTCAGCAACCATAGTCTCAAAGAGTGGCTCTGGTATAAGGAGGCCGGATGGGGAACCCCACACTTTGTCCTCCACTGTACCCCAGTGCCCACCACAACGCCTGAAACCCAGGAGGGACCCGAGATTCAATGGGTGAATTACATGTCTCTGAGTGAGACCTGGGAGGGAAGGAATATGGATGACACTGAGGAATCAGGGTGCAGTAGGAATCTAAGGTTGCTGAGGTAGAAGTACGAGGGGTGGTGGTGGTGAAGGTTTGTCAACATCAGCTGGGCTATGTAGCAAAGAAAAAAGTAAGGGTTAATCGGCACTGCCATTTTGGTGACCCTCACACTCCGCTGGCTCCAATGACATGACCTACCATAACGTCCTACCTGATCCTTCTTCTCTGCCCTTCCCCCTCCCAGACCCCACTTCTCTGAGAGCCATTTCCCTTTCAAAGTAGAGAGATGACCTGCCCAGGCTTATAACAACTAAAACACCTGAGCAGTCAGCAGAAGACTTTTGCTTGGAATAACCCAAGCCCCACTGTTCTCTGCCTCTCAGGCCTAATGCTTGCCAACTGTCCTGCCCCTCCCCACCTTGGATAACCCAGTTGGGCCTGAGGGTGGGAAGCAGCTTCCTGTCTGAAAGCCCTGGGTGGCCTGGACCCCTCCTCTGTATTTCAACATTTCCCTGTCTGCTCCCAACAAGGGAGGGACCCTGGCAGGGAAGGAGAGTTCAGGACCACAGGAGACCTCCAGTTGCCTGCAGGAAGAGGAGAGGCCATCTGCCAGAGCCAAGCGGTCCTGGCTCCTCCTCCCTTTAGGTCCCCTACAGCTGGCCTGGTCTCCTGGGAGACACAACTCAAAGCTCCAGTGGTGGCTGCTGGTCCTGCTGCCTCAACCAGGGGTTCCAGGGCTTCTCCTGGTTTACACCGCACCACAGGGTGGGAAGCTCTTCTTCCCAGCTGATGAGTATCTTCTGACCGCAAATGTTATTCCTTTTCCCGCCAGTTTTCCAAGAGGTGGGGAGTCCTCTTTCTTAACAAAGTCATATCCTAAAAACATACAGATTTGCAACTTGGCTGCTCTTCCTGGCACCCCTACTCTAACCTGCCTGCTCCCCTTCTGCTCATTTCAGAGGGGTGTTGGGGGGATTTCAAAGTATTGTCACTGTTTCCCTCAACAGACAGTTTTGAGCAGCTAGTTGGTGGGTGCCCTGAGTGCCAGGTCTGTCCCAGGAGCAGGGATCCACATCCTTGTGACTGTGGTGCTCGAGGAAACCTGCTCCAATACGGATGTTTAGGGTTCATGGGTAAGGCCACCCAGGACAGGCTCGTTTGGGCAAAATTTCAAATTTGGTATGTTTTGCACTGGTATCCTCCTAACTTTCTGGGGCCCTCATTTTATTTGAAAGTAGAGTTTTAACATCTATTTTACACCTAATTATTAAAATTAGAGAGGCTTATCAGACACACACAATATAGGAGAGGTCAGCACAGCTGGGCTAAACCAAAAGCAGCTTCCTGAATAAACTGAATGAAGGAAGGCCAGTGTAGCAAGGACGGGGGTTTAGGGACCATGGTTTCAGAGGATATCTAAATCAATTGGCATAATAAAATCTATTAAGAAAACATTCTGCATCCCACTTTGAAAAGTGGCGTCTGGGGTCTTAAATGCTAGCAAGCAGCCATCTAAGATGCATCAACTGGTCTCAACCCACCTGGATGAAAGGAGAATGAAGAACATCCAGGACACAAGGTGATTACGAGTCCAGGAGACAGAAAGGGCCACATGAACCAGAGACTACATCATCTCGAGACCAGAAGAACTAGATGGTGCCCAGCTACAACTGATGACTGCCCTGACAGGGAACCAAACAGAGAACCCCTGAGGGAGCAGGAGAGCAGTGGGATGCAGACCTCAAATTCTCGTAAAAATACCAGACTTAATGGTCTGACTGAGACTAGAAGGACCCCGGCGGTCATGGCCCCCAGACCTGTTACCCCAAGACAGGAACCATTCCCAAAGTCAACTCCTCAGACAGGGACTGGACTGGACAATGGGATAGGAAAAGATGCTGGTGAGGACTGAGCTTCTTGGATCAAGTAGACGCTTGAGACTATGTTGGCATCTCCTGTCTGGAGGGAATTTGAGAGGACAGAGGGGGTCAGAAGCTGGTGGAATGGACACGAAAAGAGAGAGTGGAGGGAAGCAGCAAGCTGTCTCATTAGGGGGAGAGCAATTAGGAGTATATAGCAAGGTGTATATAAATTTTTGTTGGAGAGTCTGACTTGATTTGTAAACTTTCACTTAACGCAAAATAAAAATTTTAAAAAAGAGAAAGATAGAACAACAAAAAAATTAGAGAGGGTTATCAAATTGTAATTACAGTTTCATGCTCATGACCCCTCAAATTATGCCTTGATTTCAGGACCAGCTTCTTCCTCCAGCCCCTGTGGTGCTTTAGCCTCTCCACACCTCTCTCCATTAGCTCCTTCAGCTTGGGATCCCTCCATCTCTCTCTCTGCTGCCAAACTTTCCTCCACCTTAAATTCACAGCACCCTTTTTCTTCTCTTCACATGAAACTTCTTGAAATAATATTCCACACATCTGGCCTTTCCTTCCTTCCTTAACTATGGCAAGCATTATCCCACCCTGTGGAAACTCTACGGACTTTGCCTTAAAAGATCCCTGTCAACCAAAGGGCTAAATCCAAAGATCTTGCCAGAGCTCTCATCATTTTCATCTTTAGCATTCGATGCTGTCCACTGAGACCTCTTTGCAACTCACTCTTACACCTGTTTCTGCAACGTGTCTCTTGTCTCCTCTTGGCTGTCTCCCTCCTCCATCCTTTCTCCAGGTCTCACAGGCTCCTTCGTTTAGGTATTAGTATTTGTGCTGCAGTGAATTACTTAATATGGCCCTTCTAGCCATAGTCTTTGTGACTCCCACAAAATGTTTGGGTGGGACTATGCAAATAAGATTTTTATGGCCCACCAAGGGGATTGAACAGCTTGCTAAGAATGCAAATAAGGTGCAAGGAACCCCTGTGGGTGTCAGACCATGCAAATAAGGTGTACAGAAACTTAATGAGGGGATTGGTCAGTTTTGCCATCCCACTGGGCTTAAAAGAGAGCCAATTCCAGAGCAGAGCAGGGACCTCACTACCACCAAGAAAGAAGAGCCAGCAGTAGGGCATGTCCTTTGGACCCAAGGTTCCCCATGGTGAGAACATCCTAGACCCAGAAGACAGAGAGAGAGCTGTAACACCAAAGACAGCATGAGATTGCAAGAAGTGGTGGCAAGTGCAGCAGAGAAATGGAGACCAGCAGGAGATGCCACAGTGGGATTCCCAGCCCACAGAGTGGGTGGCTACAGTCGGTGTGCCAACCTATGGAGAGAGTGGAGCACCTTTGGGTAGGAGGCTTGCTGGTGGAGTGGGGTGCCTCCTGGGAGGGCATTTATCTGTGGAGCTAGGCCTTCTGACCCACGGAGCAAGAGAGAGCTGAGTGCCTTCGGGTGGAGGCTTACTCGTGGAGTGGGGTGCCTCTGAGCACTTACTGGCAGAGCTAAAGAGCTTGGTAAGACTTGCCCAAGCAGAGCAGAGGCGAGGTAGAGAGGGTGAAAGGCTGAGGGCACAGCTGAGAAGAAACTATCCTTATCTTGACTTGTAACCTGTTACTTCCCTAATAAACCCATAATTTTGAGTGTTGTCTGTGAGTTCTGTGTGGCCATTGCAACTAATTGTTGAACCCAGCAGAGCAGTAGAGAGTGCCATGGGAGGGACGGCTGGTGTCAGAATTGGCAAAAAGTTTGGAGGATGGAGGTATGTTTGACCTACACCTCATAGGAATCAGCCTTGGGCTGATATTGATGATGACGGTGATTTTCTGCCCTCCCCCTCCTGAAGTTAGACGAGCAGATCTGACACCGTGCCACCTCATTTTTACTGTGCTCTTTTGGGTTCTGTCTTCAGCCCTGTTGACTTTCTCTAACACTGTCATCGATGCCCATGGCTTCAATTATTATTTAAATGGGGAGGACTCCCATATCTGTAGCACTAGTTCAAATCTTTCTCCTGAGCACTAGACTCAACTGTTCAGCAGTCTGAAGACACCTCCGCTTGGATACATCCCTTCAACACCTCTACTCAGCAGGTCTGAAACCAGGGCTCCTGTCTACTTCCAGACCCTTGTTATCTAACCTTCAAATCACTCAAGCAAGAACCTGGGAGGCAGCCTGGTCTCCTCTCTGAGTCTAACCCACAGGTAAAGAACACAGGCTTCAGAGTCTGACAGCTCTGAGTTCAAGCTTGAACTTGCCATTTGCAAGCTCTGCGAACTTCGGCAAGTAGCTTTGCCCCTCTAAACCTCATTTACCCTATCTATAAAATGGGGGTAATAACAGTATCTACTTCATTGGGTTATTAGTGTTGAATGAAATAATATATGTAAAGTGCTCAACATATTGTTAGCATATAGCAAGTGCTCAATATATGTTAGCCATGATTAATAATAGACCTCTAAATAGTTCTTGAACTTGTTCTGTTACCCAAGCCAGGACTGGGAGCCATCTTAGACTCTTTCAACTTTTTCCCTCAACTCTGTACCCCAAAATTCATGAAGGATTGCCAATTCTACCTCCTAAGGCTTTAGTTTATGCCCTTCCCATCATCTCCTGGACTGTTTCCACAGAGGCCCTATTGGTTTCTCCCTGACTCCAATTTTGTCCCACTCTAATCCATCCTCCATCCACTCCAGTGCTTTTCAAACTTCCATGTGCACACAAATCACCTGGTGAGTGGATCCTGTTAAAATGAAGCTTTGGAAGGACTGGAGGTCCTGAGATCTTGCATTTCTAACAAGCTCCCAGGGGATGCCAGGACTGCTGGTCCAGCACCACAGTTTACGTAGCAATCTCTATTCTTTTCCCAGTTCTCTTTCAAAAAAACAGATCTATTCCTATTAATCTCCAGCCTCAAAATCTTGGATGAACTTCACAATTTCACCTAAACTACCTTTTTAGTCTTCCTGCTATCCTGTGCCACACACAAGATTCTCAAAATGCCTTGTATTTGTACCTTTGCTTTGTACCTTTGCTCATGCTATTTGCTCTGCGTGGAATGTCCTTCTTTATTTTCTCTGTCTCTTAGAATCCTATTTTTTTTTCCCCAGGTTCAGCTCAAGTATCACCTCCTCTAGGAATCCTACCTTAGCCTCCATGGAACATTATTGATGTTTTCTGCTGTGCCCCCTTAGTTCTTTATTTATATCACTATAATAGCACGCACCCTGTCCACTACTGTTAGCTGTATACATACCTGTCTCCCTATTTAGATTTTAAGCTCCTTGTCTTATCTTCTGTCTCTGTGCCCCCTACCTGACACTGAGTAGGCATTCAAATATAAGTGCAAAGAAAGAAGAGGGGGATAAAGGAACTTGAGGTCTACCTGAGGCCTTCCAGGACTGAGTAACAAACGATCACCACCTGGTGACAGTGTACCAAAATTGCAGGTTCAATGTTTTTTGAAAGGCCGTATAGACGTCTTTTAAAGTATAAATTAACATCACAACTTTGGAAATCAAGACCCCAAAGGATCTTGCCAAACAGTCATTGTTGATACCTTCTCAGTTCCTCAGTATCCCTCTCGGTACAGGCTTCTGCATAAAAAACATAAATCATGCGCAGTGCAAGTCAGTGATGGAAGGAAGGTAGCCTACCCTCGGGTTTCTCTCCCACCGTTGTGAGTTCAGACTCCTGGCTCGGCTCACTGGTTCCATACACGTTGATTGCGCGCACACGGAATTTATACTCGCGGTCAGGTAGCAGGTCCTGGACATTAAAAGAAGTGCTGCGGCATGTGGCCAGTTCCTTCCACATCTTGTCCACCGAGTCCCAGATCTCGACACTGTAGGACTGCACGGCACTGCCCCCGTCATACGAGGAGCCGTACCAGGACAGGGTCAATGAGGAGCTCCGAATATCAGAGGCGCAAGGCGTGCCGGCTGGGGGGTCTGGTTTATCTGAGGATATAGAAGCACAACATCACCCAAATGCATCTGAATTGCAGGGAAGAAATATTTTGAATTAGCTCTATCTGTTGTGGGGGAGAAGCGGCCCAGAGAACCCAAGTCCATGCCTTAGCCTTCCTTGGCTTTCCTTCTTCCATCACACACCCAAAACAGTCATACCTATGCACAAACCACCCATACAGAAAGCCCCATATGTATCTATGTGCTCGGAAGATCTTTTTTTTTTTTTTGGCTAGTCTTCCAGGCTACAAGTCATGATTTCCTGTACTTTTCCCAAGTCATAAACATATTACTCAGAGCAAACAACTTTAGGAAGCTGCCCAGAAGGCGTGGACTGTTTTTTATCACAAATGTTTTGGGAGACAGCAGTTGTGTGTATATATGTTTGTGTGTGTCCTTCAGGCCCTATGCCAGTGACCTGTGATGTAACTAGGGGTCTGCCTCTGCTACCTCTGGGACTTGGAAAATGCCTGCCCCATAGAGGGGCAGTAAAGCAAGGTGGTTAGGGTTTGACATCAGACAGATCTATTAAAACGTGGGTCTGTCCCCACTCACTAGCTGTGATTCTCTCCATGAATCGGTTTCCTCTTCTGTAAAATGTAGATAATAGCACTTGGATCACAAGATCGTTGTGAGAAGTTGTTAGAACAGTGGCTGGCCTGGTTACCCATTACTGGCATCATTATTGTAAGACTTCATTTCTACCTTTGTAAAACTTAAAAAGCCATTTCAACCTCTTTTATCCTCCTGGTATTGGCATAAATTTCAAAAGCAAACCAGTTTATAGTAGTTTTATTCATAATTGCCCCAAATTGGAAATAACCGAGATGTCCTTTAAAAAGGTAAATGGATAAACAAGCTGTGGTACATCCATACAATGAAATATTATTCAGCTATTAAAAAAAAAAAGCTATCAAGTCATGAAAAGTCATGGAGAAAACTTTAATGCATATGGCTTAATGGAAGAAGTCAGTCTGAAAAGACTCCATACTGTATGATTCTAACTGTAAAACATTCTGGAAAGGCAAAACTATAAAAAAAAAACAAACTATAGAGACAGTAAAAAGATCAGTGATTGCCAGGAGTTTGGAGGGAGGGGAGGAGAGATGAACAGGTAGAAAATGGCATTTTTGGGGCAATGAAACTATTCTGAATGATACTGTAATGGTGGACATATGACATTAGGTATTTGTCAAAACTCATAGAACGATACAACACAGAGAGTGGGCCCTAATGTAAACCATGGACTTAAGGTAATAACGATGTGTGGATTATAACAAATGTACCACAAGGATGCAAGATGTTAATGACCGGTGAAACTGTACATGGGGGAAAAGGGACATATGGGAATTCTCTGTACTATCTGTGCGATTTTCCGTCAACCTAAAACCTCTTGAAAAAATTAAGTCTATTAGTTAAAAAACAAGCATACGACAGCAAATAACAGCCGTCCCTGACTGGGGCTGGAAAATGAGCTGAGGACACAAGAAGCAGCCCCTTTGGCTTGGCTGCCTTCCCATTCAGACAACCTGATGCCAACGTCAAGTCAAACCACTGTAGCCAACCCTTGAGTGAGGCTCCTGAGTTTTGCTGATTTTGTTAGTTGCTTATCTGAACAAAATTCCTATTTTTCAGATCTATTTTCTCCAGGTGGATGGTTAGTTACAGCTATCTTTAGTCAGGAACCTTTCATTGCCCCTAAGCAGTTTGCCTTAGTGGCACTCTACAAATCAGCAATTCGAACCTGGCTCCCCACTTATAAGCTCTGTGCACTCTCTCCAGCAAGTTCCTTAGCTTCTGAGACCACTTTATTTGTCCTTCTCACTTGGAAAATGGTGCCAATATATGCCTACCTTTTAGGCTTTTTGCAAGATTCAAGTGAACCCAGGTAAAGCACTTGGCATAGTGTCTCCTACTCTCCCAGCCCTCAGCAAGGCAGAAAGCCCACACTGTTCCTGCAAATGACCCTGTGTATATGGTGAGGAAAGAAAATTCTCTCTGTGTGTGTTTCTAAACCCCAGACCAAGCCCACTGGTGCCAAGTCGATTCCTATTCACAGCAACCCCAAGTGTTACGGAGTAGAACCATGCTTCTTAGGGTCTTCTTGCCTGTAATTTTTATGGAAGGAGATAGCCAGGCCTTTCTTTCCTGGCCCCCCTGGTGGGTTTTATCTGCCAACCTTTAGGTTAGTAAAAGAGCGCAAACTGTTTGCACAAACATATTCATCCCCCCCCCCCCCCCCCATTTCTAAACTGCAGCCAAGAATGCACTGTCCTGAAACTCTCTCCCCGGGAACTCCAGCCTGGTCCCGGCCCGGGGCCTGATTCTGGGACTATGGCAGAGCCACTTCCCAGTCTTTTAGCAGTCACTCTGGAGGGCTTCTGGGATGGAACCACTTTCACTAGTTGCTTAATATGTTCTCTTAGAAAAACTGTTTGTTCTGAAAGATATATTGGTCTTTTTAGAAACATGTCTGGTGTTGGTTAAGTTGTTTATTGCTCTAAACTCTCTTAGAAGCAAGTGGTTCAAGTCCTCTGAAGACCCAGCGAAGGAAGTGGAAAAGCCTAAAGTAAGATGAAAGACAGACTCACTGCCTTCCCCCTGAGAAAACTGCCTGGAAAATCTCTGATTGGACAAGTTTAGAATCCTGTAGGTTTATACAACGAATGCAGATACACACACCATTGACGGATTTCCTTCCTTTCTGCTTTGGTCAAGGAAAGGGGAACTTTGAGAAATGGGCATTGCAGAAGGGGGACTATTTGTACCTTACCCTTTTACAGATGTCTCTTGGCTGAAAGACAGAGAAGAGCTAACATGTGACATCCATCACAGCCTGCAGTACAAGAGAAGCTGAGAAATCAGGGATGGGGGCCTTTAATTCCAAGGGAAACCTCAGTGCTTTCAAGGAACTTGATACTAATTAAGGAGTTCTGAAAAGACCCCCGAGTCTCTCTCTCTGAAGTCATGTGAGACTTGAAGCTCCCTCCCCAGCTGTACTTTAACACTTTCTGTTATTTCCAACCTACAAAGCCTCACACAGAGAGGAGCTAAAAAGGGATGCAAACCCACTAAGGGGAAGTCCTCAAAACAGTGCTCCCATGAGCTTCCCCTCCACGCCAAATACCCAGACACACTCAGACTGGGAGGGAGACCCGGGCCTGGCCTGGTCAAGGAGAGGCTGGCTGGGCATCTAGGGCCCGTAGCTCCCCGCTGCTTCCTCAGAATTCTCCCATGGCTCCCTGGGGGCCAGACCAGGGAGAGTGGGAAACGCTGCCTCTAACGGAAGGGTCTCAGATAGCACCAGCTCCAGGATTTTCTGCTCAGTAAATCTTCTCACTCCTGGCAAAGTGGAAGGTCTTGTCTCAATGCCTTGCCCCAAAGTAACTCTCTTCACAGTCTCTCTGTGCCTGTGTGCTTGGAAGAGGATTGTGGCCACACCTAACCCTGCCTGGATGTTCCGCCACTCGCTGCCTCTGGCTCTCAGAAAATGGCTCCCAGCAGGTATCTGCCTACATCAACCCCATCCTAGCGGAGAAGGAAACTGGCCCTCAGAGGCTAAGGCACTGTGCTTACCAAGAACACCTAGCAAGGCAGAGCCAAAAAAAGATTTCAAAAGATCTCCAGGCCCCAGCTGCAGGGCTTTTTATCTTCCAGGTTATCAGGCAGAAAAAGCTCAAGAATGCATCTTGATGACGCCTGAAAGAAGCATTGTGAAGGGAAATCTTCTGCCTTTCAAATTCAGGCAAGTTCCACAGTCAGATAATATTTGGGAATGATTGGGTATTTGGGTTCTTTTCATTTTGTTTTTCTCCCCTGAAGACACGTGAAGTGACCTGTTTTTCTCATGCTCTTCGAGTTCCATTAAGGAATTCATCACCTGGGCTCTCTCCTGCCACTTCCCTTGGGTAGCAGATAAGCCATGCAGGTGGCAGCAAGAGGCCCTCTGAACATCACAGATCCTTGCATTGCCTTTTAAATTATAAAATAATAGTAAGAGCCTAAAATAGCTAAACATCACGCATCTGTCAGTTTCCAGTACTATGGTGGGTTACCCAGTGCCCAGTGCCGTCGAGTCGATTCTAACTCATGCGACTCTATAGGACAGAGTAGAACTGCCCCCAGAGAGTTTCCAAGGAGCACCTGGGGGATTTGAACTGCTGACCCTTTGGTTAGCAGCCGTAGCACTTAACCACTACACCACCAGGGTTTCCTATAGTGGCTTGCGTGCTGCTATGATGCTGGAAGCAATGCCACAGGTATTTCAAACATTAACAGGGTCACCCATGGTAGACAGGTTTCAGCAGAACTTTCAGACTAAGACAGACTGGGGAAGAAGGCCTACTTCTAAAAACCAGTCAATGAAACCTATGGATCACAACAGAATATTGTTCAATATAGTGCTGAAAGACGGGCACCCTCTAGGTTGGAAGGCATTTGAAATACAGTGGCCCCAATGACGGACTACAGCATACCAACGATGGTGCAGAGCTGGCTAACGTTTCCTTTTGTTGTACATGAGGTTGCCATCTGTTGGAACCAACCCCCCTGGCAACTGACAATGACAACCACAAAAACAAAATAGCTAGACATCACTAATTTAAACTAACTGAGGGAAAGGGTAGTTTTCATGATCATTGCAAACTAGCAGTCATAGCCTACCTGAAGAGGAAGTGGTGTTTCTTTAAAGCCCATGCAATAAGAGAAGTTAACTGCTAACAAGCCTAAGTTTTATTCAACTGGCCTTTATTTGGCTGGCCTGTAAATGGATGTTTCTAAAGTGCTTGAAACCTGTCCCAAGTAGGCCAAACAATTCCTGCTTTATCTCATTTACATTTTACATCTACTTAATAGACCTGATCAGATAATACACAGACCTCTCTAGAGACACACTGGTAAATCTGAGCTTAATCCAGCTTTACTTTGAGCTAATTCTGAATCCATGGGCTCTGAATGAATATGGCTTTGCTGTATCTATCAATGTAAGTTCTCATTTTATTGAGCAATTCTATTCTTAGCTCTACAAGGGGGAGGCAGACAGAAAGCCCCATTCCCCTCCATTCCATTCCCCTCCCAGGACGACGGTATTTAACATGTTGCTTCTGCCAGCTGGCGGGCAGCCACACCGATGGCCCTGTCAACACTGGCCGCAGAGAATAAGAAACTCAACCATAAAAGGCTAGAACTGCAGCCTGTGCCGTGGTGGGGGAGGGGAGTGTATGGCACCAGAGCGGGGGCAAGGGCACCAATTACAGAAAAGCAGCTCAAAGGGGCTGACCCCAAAGTCACCCAAGCAGGGCAGGTGTGAGTGACCACGAAGGGAAACTAGACACCAATGTTTGCTGATAGGATGGGGTGTGGGGCCAAAGCCTCCAGGTGTGTGTCTGCACGTACAGGCATACTGGTCGCTAGCACCATCCCCCCAAGCCCCGCTAATACCCTGACTCTTTGGGGAAATTACTGAAATAGGCACCTGGGGTCACTAAAGAAAGAAAGAGTGAGAAAAGGAAAAGGACCCCTCTTCTCTCTTACAGATGAGAAAACTACCTCCCCACACTGGCCTTCCCAGATTTAAAACTCCTAATCCAAGGAAACAAAAGAAAGGGAGTCAGAGGGGTCAGAGGTGGAATGGGTCAGTGTGACAGACACTGAAAAACACTGAAACAGAGCATGGGGTAAGGGAACAAAGGCCATAGACAGGAAAGGAGAGAAGTATGAGCTGTGAGGAGGGAAGTGAACACTGGAACTTGGACTTCTTGGACTCCCTCTCCAGTTACTGTGCCTAGGGATAGTCCTGGGGGGGGGGCGGGCAGTTGCAGCACTTCCTGTCCAGGGAATCAGGTCGTGGCCGGGAACCCATGGTCTGTTTTGGCAGCTGGCTTTGGCGTGTCTCACCGGCCTCCTCACTTGTCTTTGCAACTCTGCTTCACTTTGTCCTTTGTTCTCACATCTTCCCTGTTCCTCATCTGGGTCAGACAAGGACTCCCTTTTCTCCAACTGCTGAGGGGCTGGAAGGAGATACTACAGGGCTTGCAGAGGCTCAGCGTGAGACAAATGAGGACATCAACTATGCTCTCACATGGGAACACCTCCCCCAAAGACCTGCATGTCACCCTTGAGATGAATTTTCCAGCCAGAGAGTTCTGACACCTTTTGGAACATCTGCACCCACCTCCTCCATGACTGGCGTTTGAGAGCTTGTTCTCCCTTGGCCCCTGGTGCCCTCTGTTACCTGGCTTACACTGGACCTTTGTTTCCCCTTTGTAAGGCAGGAACTGTCAGTCCTGTCCATCTTAGTCCTAAGGTGAGGATAAGAGATGAAGGTGGAGGAGGGAAATCCCTGGAGAACAAGGGGAACTGTAGAATGTCAGGGCTACAAGGGACCTTAATGTCACCTTCTCCAACTTTCAACTTTATACCTGAAAGGTATAACTGAGAGTTTGGCTGTGAAGAGAGAGAAAGGGGTATGGTAGTCAGGCTACAGCAAAAGACAAAATATTGCAGGGGTTATACATGAGGGTGTTTTTGGCAAGACTGGAAAGTCCTGGCAATATTTATGAACTGCTGAGAGGAGCCAGTGGAGGAGGAGAGGTTGAAGAGAAAAAAGAAGTGGGGGAGATGAATCCCAAGAACCTGGGACCAAGAGCACAAGGGCAACCTCAAGCTGGAGAAAAAAAAGGCTGGGCCATATTCAGAGCCTAGAGGATGAAGTCAGAAGGGAATCCATATAGAGACCACTGTGGGGGTGGGACAAGACGTTGAGCAAGTTCATGCCTGATGCATCATATTTCTCAGAGAAACTAGAAGCCCAGGCCTGCAGGCTGGGGGAACTTAGGAATAGCTGCCATTCAGAACAGGCAAGAGCGCTGACCAGGAAAAAGGAAGAGGATTTCTGACTAGCTGAGACGTCTCAATTGAGCCTGCAGGTCACCAGAATCCAGCAATGAGTCTGCAGCGTGATGCGATCTTCTTCCCAAAGCGCCCCAAAATCAGGAACAGGAGCAGTGAAGTCGGAAGGTAGCATGGCTTCAAGGTGAGGCTTTACAAGGGGAGTGAGACAGTGGAGGAGGCAGTGGACAGGAGGGTGAGAGAGCTGCAGGTGGTGGCCAAACAGGGCTTGAAGTAGTGGTGCTCAGGGTCTCCAACATGTAGAAAGGAAGAGAAGCCAGGAAGGGATTCGTAGGCAGAGAAAATGCTGGGGGTGGTGGCCTTGGGGGTGTCTGGGATTGAGAGTTCTAGATGAGAATGAAGGATTGGGCAGTGTGAAAGTGAGGGGGAGCTGGGAGAATAGGAGGCTGTGGACAGAGAGGATGGGTTCCAATGAAGGAGGAGGATCCTGGTGAAGAGGTGTTGGGATGCAGGCGTCCTGCCTGGGGGCTCGCTGCCTTCCTCATCCCCAGCCTCCATGCCACCCCACTACAGACTCACCTAGCACCATGAGGTTGACCTAGGACTGCCTGCTGCCCAGCTTGTTGTCTACCAGCAGTGTGTAGCAGCTACAGTGCTCCTGGCACGTGGCCAGGATGGTGAACTTGCTGCCTTCCCCCTCCCCAACCTCCAGCCCACCCCACTGCAGACTCACCCACCACTGTGAGGTTGACCTGGGCCTGCCTGCTGCCCAGCTTGTTGTCCACCAGCAGCATGTAGCAGCTGCAATGCTCCTGGAGTGTGGCCAGGATGGTGAGCTTACTGCCTTCCCCATTCTCAACCTCCATGCTACCCCACTGCAGACTCACCCACCACCGTGAGGTTGACCTGGGCCTGCCGGCTGCCCAGCTTGTTGTCCACCAGCAGTGTGTAGCAGCCACAGTGCTCCTGGCGTGCGGCCAGAATGGTGAGCTTGCTGCCATTCTCGCTGTTCTCCACCTTGATGTGCTCACTCTCCTGGATCTGGGGGCAGAGGGTGGGGAAGGCACTGGAGATCTGGGTCAGGAAGGAATGGGGGCTCCTGCCCTCCCATTCCATAAGGGACGCAGCTGGACAAGCTGTGTGGGGACTCAGTCTTGTTTGAACTCTGAGCTTCCCTCAGGGCCCCTCCTCTCTAGCTCCAGAGCCAAGTTTCCCTGAGGGTGTGCAGATCCAGGTAGGCAGGGAGGGTTCTGAGCAGGGTCAGGGTGGATGAGCCAAGTCAGCACTCACTCTCCTAGAACATAGTTCAGGGGTGTCTCAGTCTTCCTCCAATGCTCTAAGATGGGACTATAATAGGAGGACACTTCTGGGCAAAAAAACCCATTGCCATCCAGGGGATTCCAGCTCATAGCAACTGTGTAGGACAGGGCAGAACTACACCATAGGGTTTCCAAGGAGCGGCTGGTGGATTCGAACTGCTGACCTTTTGGTTAACAACCAGGCTCTTAACCACTGTGCCATCAGGGCTCCCATCCGAGCAAAGTCACCTACAAAATCTGCCCCAGTAGGCTCTGACTTCATCTGTGCTGTCCAATACCATAGCCAGTAGACACATGTGACTATTCACATTTTAATTAAGTGGAAACAACCCAAATGCTTATCAACTGTTGAATGGATAAACTAACTGTGGTATATCCAGACAATAAAATAGTTTGGCCATAAAAAAAGAATAAAGTACTGATAAATGCTACAACACGGATGAATCTTGAAAACATCATGCTAAGTGAAAGACGCCAGACACCAAAGGCCACACGTTGTACAATTCCACTGATATGAAATGTCCAGAATAGGCAAATCCATAGACACAGAAAGTAGATTAGTTGTTGATTTCTAGGGCCTGGGGGGAGGGAGAAAATGAGTAATGTTCTGGAATTAGATAGTGTTGATGGTTATACAACCTCCTGAATATACTAAAAACCACTGAATTGTATAGTTTAAAAGGGTGGATTTTATGGTATGTGAATTAAATCTCAATAAAGCTGCTATAAAATTTTTAATTATATAAAATTAAAAATTCAGGTCCTCAGTTGTGCTAGCCAAATGTCAAGGGCTCAATAGCCACATGTGACCAGCAGCTACCATACTGGATGGGAAAGAAGCAGAATATTTCCATCACAATAGAGAGTTCTGTTGGACAGAGCTGGGGCTTAGCCAAGTATCTCTGGAAAGGGAGGAGAGTCTACCTTACTTCAGACAACAGTAGCCCAGACATAGCTCAGGGCAAACGTGTTTGGAATACCAGAGGCCAGGCTTTGAGGCCAACTTTCCTTTCCTTCCTGGTACTAGCCAACCATCTCTGGGCCTGAGGATATTTTGAGTGATTTTGAGACAGAGCAACAGAGGGCTCAGAAGTGATCTTTACACCTTCTCTGGAGTTCCTGATCCAATGCCAGCCCCACCATTCCAGGGCCTCTACTGATGGTGCATATGGGCACACACTACTGATAAGAGCTCCATGGAATGGCTGGGCTGCCCAAACTCCTTTAAAAGGTTGTTGCTTGGAAATTCAAACATTTTCCTTCAGAAATATTATAATAAATGGTAGTTAGATTTCTGGGCCAATATTCCAAAATTCTATTTAATGTACGATTTATCTATTCAAAGACTCAGATTCACTGATACTTCTTCAGCACATGGTAAGTTTCAGCTGCTATCATGGATGGTATTTGGTGGGCTGGCATGGAATCACAGAGAGCTCAGAGAGCCTGAGAGGTCATCTCAGGTCACTTGGTTCAATCTTCCTGACTCTGAGTAGGAGTCTAGTATGAGATATCAAAATCAGATGGGAGCCATGGATGGTTTCTACTTTCCCCTTCACATTTTTCTGTTATGCTCATCGTCTATAAAACAGTTTTAATTTGTAGATTTAGAATAAAAGGTTATTGAGAAATCAGATTTGGTGGGTGGATGACGGGTGGTTGAGGGGTATCTCCCATTTCTACAGCCCCTTGCGATGAAGAATGATTCAGGTTTAGCTATCTATCCCCATTACAGCACTCCTCTTCCCTCTCGGCCTGTGTGGCTTGTTCTCAGGTCACGCCCTTTTGTTACTGACCTTCTTTCGAAACTTCATCCAGGTACAGGTGATGGGCTGGGTGCCTGTCACTTTGCCAAACAGCTCCACAGACTCACCAGCACGCACCTTTTGGTCCTCTGGAAACTGGATGATCTGAGGGGGCATAGCTGAGAGAGAACATGTAAGAAAGTGAAGGAGAGAAGGGAGGCTCAAAGATTCTGATCTCATTTGACGCCGCTGTTCATGTTGGTTTGTTGGCTCCTTTCTTACCTTCCAGAACCTTCTGGGTAAGACTGAGGGTAGTGACCACTGCTCCAGAACATTTGAGCTCATAAACCCACTAGGTTTGTTCATCCCTTTATTCTGACTCCCTCAGAAGCGACCACACAACTCATAGGGCATCATTCTCCACTTATTGGTTGTTCTGGCATTTGTGTCTTACCCTAATTTTCTGAGTCTATGTCCTAACGCTTTTATTAACTAAACAGAGACCTGTCTTCTAACCTCCAGGTCACCCTTGCTAAAAGGCTCAACATGGTTCACGTCCTCACATGTCTTCCAATGGAAAACAGACAGGGACCCTGTGAGAAAAAAACAAAAACTAAATAGTTGTCATTGGGAACACACACCAGCGTGGCCAGTCTAGGAGGGCAAAGGAAAAACCCCCATGACAGGCGACTCTTTTCCCCCGAGTGTTGCTGTGACCAATTACCTGCCTTCGGCGGTGTCTTGGGGGCAGGTTTCTTTTTCACAGTTGCATCACCTGAAACCAAGAAGTTCACAAGTTATGTTCTGTTAGTTCTGTTTTTGTAACACAAAGCTGCTAAATCCTAGAAAGATACAGTCTTGCCCGCTGAGGAGAGCCCTCATTCAAACATCTTTCTGGAAATTTCCTTGTATTCTGCAGTAGACAACCCTGAAATCAAATCTTGGTTCTCAAGGAGACCTGTGGGAGGGTCCCTGAAGCCTCCAATAAGATACTCTCAAAAATGCTTAAACCCCAATATCGTACCAAATTCACTATTCTCTCGCTCTAATTTTCCGGAAACTCAGGAAAGATATTATGTCAGATAAACCAACTAACATTAGCCTTTGATGTGGATCCAAGGGTTTCAGCCCTCCTTGGATGGAAGACTGGCTGCTTTCATTTTTTTTAACGCTTTCGTGCCTGGCGGTACACATAGCAACCGTGAACTTTTTCAGCCTCTGGGGTTTATTAGGAAGCTGCTGGACCACACTGACAGTGCGTGCTGCCACAAGGAAGGTGTTTTTATGACTGTTTGAAACCAAAGAAATGGGCGAGAGCTGCAAATGACTGTTTTTATAGGGTATTGCATGACCCCTTCCCTGTTGCCATCAAGTTGATTCCTACTCATAGTGACCCTATAGGTCAGAGTAGAACTGCCCCATTGAGTTTCCAAAGAGGGCCTGGTGGATTTGAACTGCTGACCTTTTGGTTAGCAGCCGTAGCACTTGACCACTATGCCACCAGGGTTTCTGAGTATTGTATGAGGTGTCTTAATTTTTGGTGGGAAAAATAGAAATTTTGAAAATTTTTATTTGTTACATATGAACCAAAAGACCCTCATATGTACCACTAAACACTTGGAGTAGGCTTGTGGGACAGAGGAAGAAAAAGAATCTACATCACCTACAAAATTCAGACACACTCAATGAGTCAGCACACTTCCATTAATGAAAACACGTATCAACCAAAAATTCAAGGCAGAAAATAACTGGACCACCAAAGGGCTAATGTTTGGCGAATGGATGAATGGATGAATGAATGAATCAATCAAGAAACAGTCTCCTCTCTCTCTACCCCCACTTTCTCCAAATAACTCAAACGAGAGAAATGACCCAAACAGACCTGTTTTGCAGCACACACCTATTCATTTGGCTAAACAATGTGGTGAATATGCAAAAAATACCCTCGGCTAACTTCGTGGCTCGTTTTCTCACTTCTTTCAGGACTTTCCTCAAAATTCATCGAACCTATTTATCCAAGTGAAATGAAAACCTACCATCATACAAACACCTGCATGCAAATATTTATAGTGGCTTTTCTTTGTAATTGCCCCAAACTGGAAAAAAAAAAGTTACCCAAATATCCCTCAACTGGCAAATGGATGGACAAACTGTGGTGTATCCTTACAATGGAATCCTACTCAGCTATAAAGAGGAACCAACCACAGGTACGTGCAACAACGAGGATCAATTGCAAATGTATTATGCTAAGAGAAGCCAGACTCCAATGGCTATATACTGTCTAATTCCATTTATAGGACATTCTGGAAAAGGCAAAACCATAGGGACAGAGGACAGATTAGTGACTTGGGGTGGGGGCTGGTGTTGACGACCAAGGAGCATGGGGAAGTATTTTGAGGTGATGAACCATGTCTTGACTGTGGTGGTAATTACTCGACTGTATGGGTTTGCCAAGACTTGCAGAACTGTGTCCTAAAAAGGGTGAATTGTACTGTATGTAAATTATTCCCTCATACAAAAATAGGAAAAAATGTCACTTAACCAATGAGATTTTCCCTCCCACCTATATCAAATAGCAACCCTCTGCTCCCAACATTCCTTATCATCCTTTTCCCACTTTATTGTTCTCCCATGGCACTTACCACCATATAATGAACCACGTGTTTACTCGTTGATTTACTGTGTGCCTCTTCCCACCAATAAAATGTAAGTTTTTGAAGGGAGGCACATCTTTTGTTCAGTGCGTTATCCCAAGGTGTGCTGACCCTGCAGAGGTATGCGGTAACTATTTGCTGAATGGATGAGTGAGGTTAGTATGAACTCAATCATTCATCCCCACCTATCTTCATCTCTGCAGAGTACAGAGAAACAGCACTATGTCTGGCTTAGACATGGAGGTGCTCTGTGTCCACAGCAAGTTAGTTAACTTTTTGGGTGGTCAGTTGTACATCTGTAAAATGGAAAGCGTACAGCTGCCAACACGAATGCTCCGGAAGGACTGTTGGAAGGAGGCAATCCCTGATAGAAGATCACAGAGCTATAACCAGTAACATGTTTAACCCCAGTATGAGGCCTGTTTCCGAGTTTACCCTGGCCTGTGTCATTATTGATCCATTTATCTCACAAAAATGTATTGAGGGCCTACTACGTACCAGGCAAATACCAATCAGCACATAATACTAAACTGGGTGCTGAGGAGAAAACTACACAAATGCAAGAACTCAGGGCTTGTCCTCACGGGCTTCCATGTCAAGATGTGTGGTCCAGAAGGAGATTTTTTTTTTTCCTTTTGCGATAAGGGACATTTATGGGACAACTAGCAAAATTCAAATAAGTTCTATAGATTAGATGACAGTATTATACCAATATTAATATCCTGATTTTGATCATCAAACTGGTTTTACAAGAGATTGCCTTTGTTTTTAGAAAATACACACTATTTAGAACATCATGTCTACAGTTTATTTTCAACTGCTCATAAAAAAATCATACATAATATTTTTTTACATATGTATTTACAACAATAACAATACATGTGCGTGTGTGTGTTTATATGTGTGGGGGGTGGGGAGAGGGAAAGGAAGAGAGGAAGAAAAACAGGAAGAGAGAGGGAAGGAGGAAGAGAGAAAATATACAATAAAGCAAACCTGGTAAAATGTTAATATTTGGGGAAGCTGGGTGAAGGGTATACAGAATTATTTGTACTCTTCTTGTAACTTTTCTATAAGTCTAAAATGATTGAAAAGTAAAAACCAAATTAAATTGAAAAAAAAAGTTTTTTTTAAAAAAGATGTGCTATCTAGCCAACGCTATGTGGTTATTCAAGGGAAGGAGCAAGAGAGAATCCTGTGGGTTGAGGAGACGGTTAGGAAAGGGTAAGAGGTGGGACATAGGATGGACCTTAAGACTAGAGAAGATCTGGACTGGACTGGAGAAGGGAGAAGAGTCCCACAGGTCAGGAGCAAACAGTGACTCAGAGCTGCCAATCCAGGTGAGCTTTGGTGGAGATGAGGTTGCCTGGAGCACAGGGCTGGTATTAGAGAACAGTTAGAGAAAAGAAAGTATGACTACTTAAATGAAAATTAAACAAAATAAAAATTTCAGTTCCTTAGTCACACTAGTCACATTTCAAGTGCTCAAAAGCCACACATGGTTAGTGGCTACCATATTGGACAGTGTAGACACAGAATATTGCTATCACAGAAAGTTCTATTGAACAGTATTGGTCTAGAATGCCAAGTTCAAGAGTTAGGCATTTGCCCTAAGGGAACAGGGAGTTCCCACACAAATAGCAGCCAGGCTGAGCTAGATTATGGTGATAGCCTCCTAATAGTTTCCCTGTCCTGTCCCCCAAGAGATGGGAAGGCACTGATGAATGCCCTGCCTTGGTAAAGGCGTAGAAAGGGAGATGCAAATGAGAGTCAGAGGACAAGTTAAAAGGATTTAGGGAGCCAAGCAAGAGGCAGGTACAAAGAATACTTTGAGATTTCTTGCTTAGATAAATGGGGAGAATTTTATTGATGGAATGTGGAACTTGGGAGTGAAAGATGAGGAGCTTGGTGTGGTCATGTGAATGTGGTAGATGAGAGAATTTACTGTGTATGTAGACTAGAAGCCCAGGATTGGAATTCCAGAGAGAGGTTGGTGGGGACTAGAAATGAAAGATTTCAGAATCAAACCTGGAATTATAGTGCAAACTGTGAGGATGGGCCAGTTCTTTGGGGAAAAGAACGCAACTAAAGATGGGAAGGATCCAAGGTCTGATCCTAGGCAGTGCCCACAGTCAGGAGCTGGGATGAAGGAGAGGGGCTGTGAGAGGACCCCAAGAGGTTCGAGGAGGACTGTCACTACAGGCAGGGGTGCAGGAGAATAGGCATTGGGAGGTGAGTTCAACTGGTATCGAGTGATAGGTAAGGTTTGAGAGGGCAGGTTCAGTGGAATGGTGTGGTCAGAAGTCACTCCAGAAGAGATTCTTAAGGCAACAGGTGGAGAGTCAACTGACCAGTCAAGAATTCTGGCAGTCATCCTTCAGCCAAAGAGAAACAGGCCTATAAAACAAACTGGAAATCCTGGTGGTGTAGTGGTTAAGTGCTACAAATGATAACACATATATAGCATATGAGACTGTACACCAGTCCAGGGACAAGGACAAGAAGGCAGGAGGGGACAGGAAAGCTGGATGAATAGAAATGGGGAACCCAAGGTCAAGAAGGGGAGAGTGTTGACACATTGCAGGATTGGCAACCAATGTCCCAAAACAATATGTATATTGTTTAATGAGAAACTCAATTGCTCTGTAAACTTTCACCTAAAGTGTGCACACACACACATACACAAAGTGAAACAGGGTGGTATAAGAGGAAATGTCAAGCTAAGGTTTCTTCCAAGGTGAGAGAGGTGAGTACAGGTTTGAAAGCAGAAGGTCAGGACTTAGCGGACAGGAAGAACCTGAAGATGCTAGAGAAGAAAATCAACGGAAAGCCAACTTCCCTGGGAATAGAGACAGGATGGGATATGGGATTGGCTGAGCCATGAAGTCCCTGCCCATCTTCTTCTAGGACTGTTGGGATGAGCGAGGATACACCTTTGGAGAGAGAGGTCCTCGAGGGAAGAAAAAAGGCTTCTTCCGGAGCAAGGACCTGGACTCCCCTGGAGAGGAAAGGCCATCCGTTCCGAGGAGCTGAGTGGAGGGCTTAGGATGGGATCTAAGCGGGTGGGGAAGGGGTTGACAGTCTCTGGGGTGGTGAGCTAGGTGTCAATAATGAGGCAGGAAGCTGCCCAGCATGAAATCAGAGGAATCCAAAGTCCTGTCCTATACTCGGAGGCCCAGACTTAACCTATGTGGCTAGAAAAAGAACCCAAACTGATATCTCTTTCCATGTTACAGTTAAATTATGTTTTAAGGCCAAATTTTTATGTTTGTTCTATAAATTTGAATTGGTTAGCATTTGAAATTGGTTTGATTCCTATTAGTGAAAACAAGTCTAACAACGTACCGTATCCTGTCCTACACGTATTTTATAGGGCTGCCTGCTGAAATCCATTAATTGTGTTCTGGGCTTACATGGCTAAGCAGAGTCACCTGATTCTAAAACCCGGTCTCTCAGAAAGAGCTGAGCTTGGTGAGCTGAGTGTCTAAGCCACCTTCTCATCATCGGTTTCTCATTTGGCTCTTACATCAACCAGACACACGCAGGGAGCCTTACACTGTTTCCCCTTTATGTAAAAGTCAGGTGATTTTGCTGGGTTAAAAAAGCCAGATGTCGCTGAGCTAGACAGAACCTAAGCTTCCTGATTCCTGGTATAAAAAACAAAAAAACCAGTTACCATTGAGTCATTCTGACTCATGGCGGCCCCATGTGGTCAAAACAGAACTGTGTTTCATAGGGTTTTCAACGGGTGATTTTTTGAAAGAAGATTGCCAGGCCTTTCTCCCTAGGCATGTCTGGGTAGGGTTGAACCTCCAACCTTTGGTTAGTAGCCAAGTGTGTTAATCATTTGTACCACCTAGGACTCCAGCTCACAGCATACGGCTGCTTTTTCTTTGCTCTTTGCTCTGACTGACACTCTGTTCCATTCTATTCCTTTGCAGAGCTGCGGAGGGTGCAGGCTCTGGAGCTGGACTTGGGTTCAAATGCTGCCCTGGCACTCCCCAAGCTGTGTGAGCTAAAGCATGTTATTTACTCTCTCGGAGCTCCAGTTTCCTCATTTCAAAAATGTGGCATGGAGGGGAATAAATAAAATTTGTTATAAAGAGTTAAGCAAGTTGTAAATAAAGTATATGTAAATAGCATACAGTGCACGTTTTCATACCAGCACCCCCCCGTTCACCCCTACCTGGAAAAAACAAATTCCCAAAGGAGTTTCTGTACTTTCCTCCAGCTATTTAGTATGCCACATTGTTTGTCAGTTCAGCTTTATATCTACCTGAGATCCCCCACATTGCACCTTGAGCTCCTTTGCCAATTCAGGACCTCAGCAGAGGTGACATTCTTGCTGGTCAAGATGCCCAAAATCTCAGTATACCCTGGGTCGTTAACTAGTTTCCTCTTCTCTGGATGAACCCTTCTTATTATCTTATTATCCCTGTCAGTCCTTTTTTTCTTATCCCTTTCTCAAAAAAAAAAAAACAACCAGACAAACAAAACAACCAAACCTGTTGCCAATGAGTCAATTCCGACTCATAGCAACCCTATAGGACAGAGTAGAACTGCCCCACAGGGCTTCCAGGGAGCGGCTGGTGGATTTGAACTGCTGACCATTTGGTTAACAGCTGAGTTCTTAACCACTGTGCCACCAGCAGGACTTCACCCCTTTCTCTAACATCCCATTTTTTTGTACCAGCCACTGTTGGGGAGGAATATCCCAGAAGAACAACAACAAAACAAAAAAACTCAACCATCTTTACAAATCTGTTACTGGGACAGGCAAGAAGGGCAGGGCATCAACCTTCTATTTCTCACTCGATCTGCCCCTCTGAGAAGGAACTTGTGCCCCGGCAGACAGTGAGCCCTGGGAGCACCCCTCCCCTGCATCATAGCAAGTACTTCGCTCAAGGCTGCCCTCAGGCCCGGACCTCTCCCCTGAGCTCTCACCTGTACATTCAACCACCTGGTCATCATCTTATCTCCCGTGCAGGTGTTAATCAAGTATTGCAAGCTCAACACATTCGAAACCAAATCTAGGATCTTCTCCCGAAACCTGCTTCTCTTCCTTGCCTCACCCAGGGTCCCCTCGCTGCCATGTCCGCTCACTGTCAATTCCGCCTACTAAATACCTCCTCGGTCTGCCACTTTTCTGCATCCCCTTCATCTAAATGGTACCACCTCCTAGGCCTCTGGTCCCCTGTCCTCATCCCGAACAGATCTCCCCCGCTCTGGCCAGAGTGATCTTTCTCAAATGCGATCAGATGTTACTCCACTGCTTAGAACTCTCCAGTGGCTGCCCAGTGTCACTTGGGATCAAGTTGAAACTCATCCTAGAAGGGTTTTTGAGATCTGTCCCTGGCTTTCATCTCCAGCCTTCTTTTTTGCTGTTCCCTTTTGGAGACTGCCCTCACCCATGCCCACCATACTCGGTATCAGCAGTTGTCCAAACTGAGCATGCATGGTGATCACCTGGGCCCCAGCTGCTTATGATGCTACTGGTGTATGCGTCGTATTTTGGAAAGCACTGAGCTGTACTGTATACTCTTTATCTGTCAGATTCTGCAATGCCATGCTCCTGGCACATGCTGGACCCAGCTCAGGTATCACCACTGCCAGGTGGGGCTTTGTGCCCCTCCTAGGTCCTTCTACCACAGAACTCATCACAAGCCATTGCAGTTGCAGAAATGCCTCAATGGTAAGGTCCCGGAGGGCAGGAACAGTATCCGTCTTCTTCACCTTCTATATCCCCAGTGTCTGGCACAGGACCTGGCACATGCTTGATAAGTAGCTATTAAAGGGATGAGTGGAACCCCCGAGGATCTTTGTTAGCCTGGGAAGGCCCAGGGAACACTCCACTCCACCCCAGGGCTCTGTTGCTAAGGATTCAGCTCTGGGACTTGAATCCTGTGCAACTTTCCACGTAAAAGGAGGAGGCATCCTGCTCTGACACCTCCCCAAGAAAAACTGCCACGTACTGAGCCGTCTACCCTCATATTGGGAGACGGAGGCTAGAAGAAGAGAAGGTGCCCAACAAAAACATCACGAATCAAAGAGTCAAATTTGGAAGAGTCCTGAGAAGCTAGAGGCCAGTTCCCTTACCGTCTGGGTAGCCCATCTTTGGCTTCTGTGCCACCCTGCCTGAGCCTTAGCCTTAGTTCTGGCCCAGCGAACAGTCCTTCTGCCCTCGGAGGAGGAGATCAGCACCCCACAGAGGTTTCTGGCCTGCTCAATCTGAAGGACAGAAGTACTTCTCTTCCCTCTCTTTCTGACACCCATAAACCAGCAAGGCAGATAGATCAGAGCAAGCCCTTGGGAGATGTTTACAGAGGCTGAAGGTGGCTGACACGATCAAGAGGTCTGAGATCATGGAAAGCTCAGGGAGAAACAGGGAGCCGTAGCCACAGCCTCGGGTACAGGGGGGTCCTGGGGTTGTCCTCTCTGGAGGCATTTCCCTTTTTAGGTAGTTCACTAAGAACAGACATCAAACTCTTCTCAATTCCCAAAACCAGCATTAACTTTCTGCTAAAAGCTCCTGAAGGGAATTTAGCTTTGGGTTAAGCGTGGAGTGAGCACCCGCCCCACTGGGCTGTGCAGTCAGGGAGTTACAGTGGGAGCCTGGAGATGGAAGGGTGAATCCTAGTGGCCCACACTGGGGCAGGTTCGCGGCCTGGTGACTTGACTGCTCCCCCACTGCACATACTTTTAAACCCAGCCCCCTTCCAATGCTTTCTTACAGACCTGTGGAGAAATCTTGTTTGTTTTTCCACAACTAACATTTCTGGGCAAGTTTCCTCCTCACATACCCCTCACAGCAAAGGCTGTCACATAAGAAGATTCCAGAGGAACACTGCTCCTCTTGTTACTGCAAGTACCCATACTCCAGACCCCAGGACACAGAATGTCAAGACAGTTTCGAAAGGGGCAGCCAAGCAGTGCCAGGGCTGTGTGATGGGTGCCCTCCAGGCCCTCTCTGGGGAGGATCTGTCTTGCCATTTAACTGGCTGGCAGACACTGATGGCTGTGGGAGACACAAGGAGAGCTGGGGAAGGACCTGGAGATGGCAGTGGGTGGCTGGAGGGTAGGCACTCTCACTCCTCATTGACTGACCCTTTGGTTGGAGGTACCTGGAGTTGGTGCCAGCTTTCAAAGACATTCATGGAAACACTCCAGCCTCTCTCCCAGGGTCCCACATCTTTCACTGCCAGGCAAGTCTTTATGCCAAATCTCAATACTTCTAGCATTTCCGTCCAGTCTTTTGAATCCTATCTGGATTTAATATTCCCATGTCCTAGAAAGAATGTTTAGAAGAAGGATTTGATAATGGGGAAACCGTTCGTGAAAACTGGGCACTGCTTCTGATATCCAAAGGTGCTTTCAAATTGACATGACTTTTGGTTTCAGAGAAAGACACATCTGGGAGGCCAAGGCAAAGAGATCCAAAGGCACTGTAATCTGGGGTGGTCCACTGTGGTGGCTGAAGCCACAGCTACCAACATCATGAAGCGCAGGCCAAGGCTAGGCATGGGACACAAAGGGATGTTCCACTGGCATCATCCCCAAACACAGAACTATGGTAGAGAACAGGATCCTTAAAGTACAGGGATTCATGAGCTCACTGGAAAAATCAGATACTGATTGTATACCCACTTAGGGACCAGGCACTGGGCTGGGCCCTGAAGTTTCAGAGATGGACAGTATCTCACTCTTGTCCTCAAGTTGTAAATGCCCAATATGGACGTTCATCTAGCTCTTTTCTAAAAGCTCATCAGTAATACAGACTGACAGAAGGAAACCCTGAGTTTCAGTAAATTGGCATTGCCTTGTCTATTTTTTTCTAAGAACATGTTTTAAGCCACACAGGCAGCCTGCATCTCCCTTCACACAAAATTCTCAAGGGCTCTCCCGGCCATTTATCTCCCCTCCAGTTGCAACACCCCAAACTTAGTCCTTATGCTGAAGGTCTCCTTCCCTTCAGGGTGTTTTTACTTCTGAGCTTCCTAAACCATGCTTGCTGTAGCTTCACAGTTTAGGAGATAAAGGAGAGTTAGTCGCCTCCCCTGGACTGGGTCTCAAAGCATTCCATTGAGTGACATACTGTGAGAATTGGAAGAGGCCTTGGGGTCAGCTGGAGAAACTCCCATTTTACAGATGAGGAATCCGAGGTCTAGAGTGACAAAGGGCTTTGAACAAGGCCATATGTTTAGTGACAGACCGAGACCTTTGTCTCTTGGTTTCTAGGCCAATGGCATTCTTCTGTGCCTTGTGCCTGAGCACTGCCCCAGAACCGTCACAGTAAACCAGCTTCCGGAAGTCCATCAAGTAGGGACTGCCTCCCTACTCCCCATACTTCAGGCTAAGGAGTCTTGAATGCTTTCTCCCCTGGAGCCTATGTACTTCTCTCCTGGTCTTTCTCCAAAGGCAGAGAGGACTCCTGCTCTGGGCTGGAGGAGTGGGCAAAGCACTCTAGGAGAGCAAGTGTTAAATTCCCTCCTCGATGGGAAAGGGAGCCATAAAGCACACTATTGGGATAACTGATAAAAACTGGATACAAATCGTAGATTAGATGATAGTATTGATTCGGTGTTAAATTTCCTGATTTTAATAATTGTAGTTATGTTCTAAGGAGATACACAATGAGATATTTAATGGTAAAGGGCATGCTGTCTCTAACTTATCCTTATAGATCTATATCTAAATTTAGAGAATATCTAGAGAATTATAAAACAACGGAACAAAATGTAACCAATTGGTGAATCAAGGTAAGGAGTATACAGGGGTTCCCTGTATTATTCCTGTAACTTTTCTGAAAATTTGGAATTATATACAAATAATTTTAAAAATCCCCAAAACTTGCATTGAGAGGCATGCTGCAAATACTCTGCCAGGTCCCAAGACCTGGGGAAGCTGCCAGCTGCCTCCCCCCTTCTCCTCCAGCTTTAAAGGAAGCCAATTCCCTGCTTCTTCCCACTGCCACCCAGTGGGACTGAGTGGGGGAAGGAGGGAAGCACCACTCAGGCTCATGTGGACAGCACAAAGTGTGGCCCTGAGGAGCAGGGTGTTGTGGCAGGAATGCGGGTCAAGGTTGGAATCACAGTTCCACACCTTATCAGCTGTAAGACCTTGGGCAGGACAATTTCATTCTCTAAGGCTCAGTTTTGCTCATCTGTAAAATGGGAACAATATCTATTTGTAGCAAAGGTGACTGAGACTTGCCTGAAGTGGCACAGACTGAGTACCTAATGTGTGGGAAGGAGCCCTAGTGGTACAATGGTTAAGTGCTTGGCCGCTAACCAAAAGGCTGGCGGTTCGAAACTACCCAGCAGCTAGGGAGAAAGACCTGGCATCTACTTCCACAAAGATTACAGCCAAGACAACCCTATGGGGCAGTTCTACCCTGCCACATGGGGCCCTTATGAGTCGAAAACACCTCAACGGCACCAAACAACATGTATGACCGTCAGCTGACCCTGACTCAGGTACCTCCATGATATGCATTCTAGCATCTGTGCAGTTTCTCCCCGCTCCATCTCCACCCCTCAATTTTAACATTCCTCTTCAAACCAAACCACTTTTCCTCTCCTCCTTCATGACCTGGCTCAGAGTTTCCCGTAATCTTCCCCAAACACCCCCACCTCCCTCCAGCACTTGTGAGTTTCTGGCAGGTTAACTTACACTTTTGTTAGTTTTCTGTCACGTGTCACCTTAGGTTGGGGCAGACCGACTTGGGCTTTCCTACAGACTCAGCAGTGGCTGTGCTCACAGGGGCCCTGAGGCCAGGGTGTGGCTGTGAGAGCTGCTCAGGCTCATACCTGACAGCTCTCCGAAAAGGCTGAGCACCTGAGCTGGGGAGAGAGGGATCTGGCCACCATCTGTTTGACAAGAAAAATCACTCAGCTTTCCCTTGGTCACTGACAGGAAAGACGGATTTTCTGGTTAGATTAGGTACTTCTCAGCCCCTGACAAAAATGAACAAACATACACAGCCAGGCCACTCGAGGACAAGAGTCTTTGGAATTTCTCATGGAATCAGGGATGTCTGGGATTGAGGAAGGCAGTGCTACGAGAAAAAGGCCAGTTGCAGAAGTCTATAGACTGCATGATTCCATTTTGGTGGAAAAAACCCAACTGATGTATTTGCAGGTATATACAGGTGGTGCCCAAAAACTTAGGACGTATTTGAGTTATGATGAACTGCACTTATGGCTGTCTGTTTTTTTTTTTTTTGTAAACCTTATCATTAGTAGGAAACCCTAGGGCACAGTGGTTAAGTGCTATGGCTGCTAACCAAAAGATCCATAGTTCGAATCCACCGGGTGCTCCTTGAAAATTCTATAGGGCAGTTCTACTCTGTCCTGTGGGGTCGCTATGAGTCAGAAATTGACTCAACAGGAACGGGTTTGGTTTTCTGGTATCATTAGTAATACGTACTACATACAATGCTAAAATATTTCTGTGAGTTAATATATAATGCTTCTAACCCCCAAAGACAAATAAAAGTCAGATGAATAAAGATACTGATAATAAAAGGCAATTACAATGAAAACTAAAAAAAATGAGGTATTCGACTTACCTCAGAACCGACTTACGACGGAGTCGTGGGAACGGAACCCCGTCGTAAGTCGGGGACTACCTGTATACGTAAATGCACAGAAAAAAGTAATTGTGAGTATATTTGGGGAGGTTAGTGAAATTGGGTGTAGATGAAAGAGGGATTCTATTTTCTACCTGGTATACTTCTGTTATTCAAAGTATTTAAACAAAAATGTATTCATGTATAACTTGTGTAATTCATAAGCAATAAAAATTACCCCCAAAAGTGAGAAAAGAACTGGGGGCAGACTTAAAAAGACACCTCATTCATGTCGTTTCTCTGGGAAGCCTCCCGAGAAGGAAGCCCTGTAGCATCCTTCAACACCCAGGTGGCCGTGGTGCTAGTGTTCTCAGGGCCCCAGAGGGTAACAGGCTGGGGTGGTGGGAGGCTGGGGAGATGTACCATAAAGGGATACAAGGTGGACATCACTGTAAGTGGAGAGCACACACTCCTACAGGGGGGGCAGTAAGATGACTGTTGTGGGAGAAAGACGTGGCAGTCTGCTTCCATAAAGATTACAGCCTTGGAAACCCTATGGGGCAGTTCTACTCTGTCCTATAGAGTTGCTACGAGTTGGAATCAACTTGACAATGTTTTTTTTTTGTGTGTGTGTGTGTGTGGAAACCTTGGTGATGGAATGGTTAAGAGTGTAGCTGCTAACCAGAAGGCCAGCAGTTCGAATTCACCAGGTGCTCCTTGGAAACCCTATGGGGGGCAGTTCTACTCTGTCCTACAGGGTCTCTACGAGTCTGAATTGACTTAATGGCAACGGGTTTGGTTTTTTGTTGCTTTTTTTTTTTTGGTCAGAAGTCCTGGTGACCCAGTGGTGAAAGCACCTGGCTGCTAGCTAAAAGGTAGGCAGTTCGAACCGATCAGCAGCTCCGCAGGAGGAAGATGTAGAAAACTGCTTCTGTAAAGATTACAGCCTTGGAAACCCTATGGGGCTGTTCTACTCTGTCCTATAGGGTCACTATGAGTTGGAACTGACTCAATGGCAATAGATTTTTTTTTCTTGTAAGACAACTGAGGTACAATGGTTAAGCGCTTGGCTGCCAACCAAAAGGTTGGTGGTTTGAACCCACCCAGCCGCTCTGCAGGAGAAAAACCTGGCTATCTGCTCCTATAAAGATTACAGCCTAGAAAACCCTATGGGGCAGTTTTATTCTGTCACATGGGGTCACTATGAGTCAAAAAAGACTCTACCGACCCTGACAACAACAACAAGACAACTAATGTAAGCAAGGAAGCTCTCTACACAGATAAAAAGCAAACCAAACTAGTTGCCATCGAGTCAATTCTGACTCATAGCAATCTCATGTGTGCAGAGCAGAACTGTGGTCCATAGGGTTTTCAAGGCTGTAACCTTTGGAAGCAGATTGCCAGGCCTTTCTCCTGAAGTGCCTCTGGGTGGGTCTGAACCACCAACCTTTCAGCAGATAAGCATCACCTACTGGGAGTTAATCAAGTCATGAATTGTTTTATGTGTTTGTTTTCTGTGGAGATGAAGCACTTTCTGCCAGCCCTGTCCCCACCCCCCTCCAAGCAGTAACAATGACTGAGCCCCAAGATTTGCTCCCTCTTTAGGGGTAAGAGAATCATGACTTCAGTCTTACTCCCTCCCTAGAGACCAGAGATGGGCTACTGAGATACTCTGAGAACCTTGGCATGAGAGGCAGTTCCATGCTTAACAAACACTGTAGAAGAAAGTCCCCTTCTTCTTCTCAAGACCCACAGTGCAGCAGGCACCTGGCTTCCCTCTAGAATAGCTGGTCTCCACCTTGACTGCAGACTGGAAGGCCCTAGGAAGCTTAGCAAATACCGAACCCTGGATCCCATCCCCGGACATTCTGATTTCATGAGCCTGGGATGCAGCCTGGGCATTAGTGTTTTAAACGCTCCCCAGGTGAATCTAATATGCAGCCAGGGTCCAGGGCAAGTGCCGTAGAATTGGATGCTGACAACTTGATGGGGGTTATCCACAGCTTTTTCTCCTCCAGGGCAAAGAGCCCAGCTCCTGTCTCTGCTCCTTGTCTCCAGCTTGTTTTTCTTCTTCACCACTCTCCTCTGACCCCACCTTACTACCCTCAGGACTCCACTGGAATGGCTGTGCCAGGGCTAGGGGTGGGAGGCTGCTAACCTTCCAGCTCATACCCCAAGCACTCCTGCTTCTGCCCCCAGGAGAAATAAGCAACCACGCCATATCCTCAGGGATGGATTACCCAATAAACAAGGTACTCACGGGCTTACTTGTGCTTACTAACTCATCTGTAGTGCACAATTTCATCTGTTTCAAAGATGTGGTGAAACCCGTGTGAAATTGTGCACAACAGATTAATAAGTAAACACAATTAAACCTCACGTACCTTGATTGCTTTAAACTTATGCATCCCTTGCTTACTGGCTAATCCGCCCCTGCATATCCCCAATTCACAGTCACGTGGTGTGCTCCTAGGATCCCTGCGTCTCTTCTGCTCATAGTTCCCCATAACTAACACAGCACGGACTCAAGTAATCCTTTTGGAAAATAAGATTATTAGCCCATTCTTATTAGGTTTTTCTTAGAATTGCTTATGCGTACCCAACAACTTATTAAATGTCCACTGTTAGGTATCTGAGGTTCTCCACTCAGGTTGAATATCCATGAGAAGTTATGATTCCCGTTTGGCTGCCTGGACTCTGAAGGCTGAGTATCCCCCGATGGCCCAGCTTGTATATGCTCAAAGAACCCAAATTCATCATTAGAAAGGTAAATACGTTGCTTAAGATGAAAAGAGAGAAAAACTAAATAAAAAAAACAATGCCTTGTAATGGGAAAAGAGAACTCTTCGAATTAGCTAGCCGGCTCAATGACCTTCCTCTGTTAGTATGGGTAATTAAAAGGTCGGCTTTTGTTTGTTTTAAACACACACAGAGTGTGTTGGGGATGCCCAAGCAACTCCACACCCTCTGGTAAAATGGGGGACATCAAAGCATAGTTCCGCTAAGAAAACTAGACCAATAATTAATCTGCTGGAGAAGCCAGGGCTACATTATGACTTTTGTGGGCTTTAGGTGCTTTTGCCTCTATGGGGCTTTTTCCTCCCCCAAAAAATAAATACCTATGTACGTATATTTGTGCACGTGTGCATGCAAGCGTCTGTGTGTGTGTGTATTATGACTGCATTGGTAGAGATGAATATATTACTATTATGACTTAATTAAAACACTTTCTTGCACTAAAAGTTTTTTCTTTTCTTCTACTTTTATAAGAAAACATTTTTGTGAGCCCCTAAAAGTATTATGAATGCTTGGCACTGTGCCTAATGGGTAAGTTGGCCCTGAGGAAAGCAGAGATCCAAAAAGAGGGAGATAGCTGTCCCGAGTTACATGAGAAGCTCCTTTCTCCCTTGACTCTTTGTACCACAATCGCAATGTGATTCTAAGAGGCACTAATAAGGGCCCACTGCGTTAGTATGAGCTGGGATCCACTCCACGGCCATGCGATGAGCAAGGTACTGCGCGTGCGTGAATAAGCCTGGTCTGATGCTCGGCTGCTAAAAGAAAGGTCAGTGGTTCAAACCCACCAGTGGCCCCATGGAAGAAAGAGGTGACAGTCTGCTTCCATACAGATAACAGCCTTGGAAACCCTATGGGGCAGTTCTACTCTGTCTTATAGGGTCACTATGAGTTGGGATCAACTCGACGGCAACGGGCGGGAGGGGGGAGGCGCTATGGGAACTTAGGAGATCAGGAGGGAGGATGAGACACAGACCCATAACCCTAACACTGGAAGAAGATAGCCCATGGCAGAAGCAGGTGCTAAGTGCTTTAGGGGGCCACAGGAGGAAACAGAGACCGAGCACAGGGATGAGACAGTTTTTCAGTGGGACTCACCAGGTGAAGGCAAGGGGAAGGTGTTCCAGGGGAGAGGCACTAGAGCAGAGGCACGAGGGAAGGAACGTCAGGCAGTGGTCGGGGCAGCGAGGCACTCAGAATGGCTTGAGTATACAACAGAAGTACAGGAGTTGGGGGCCAGAGCTCAGAAAGAGAAACTGAGGCCAGGTCACACACGGGAACATGTGTGCACATATGTGGCACATGTCGCTGGCAGTACATGTACAGAGGCTTGATGGGGACCGGGGGGGACTCTGTATGGGATTTGACAGAGTAGAACTGCCCCATAAGGTTTCCAGGGAACCACTGAACGATTCAACCTTTTGGTTAACAGCCGAGCTGTTAACCACTGCACCGCCAGGGCACCTTAATAAGGGGCCCTAGTGGTGTAATGGAAGGTCTAATAAGGAGCCCTTGTGGCTCAATGGTTAAGTGCTTGGCTGCTAACTGAAAGGTTGGCAGTTCGAACCCACACAACAGGTCCGTGGCAGAAAGACCTGGCAGTCTGTGAAGACTACAGCCTTGGAAACCCTATGGGGCAGTTCTACTCTGTCACGTGGGGTGGCTATGAGTTGGAATCGGCTCCACAGCACCTAAAAATAACAACTGATGGATGGATTCAACTGGGGAGACTAGAAGAAGCTCTGATAGAGGACTGGTGAGAAGTGAAAAGGGGTGACTGAGGCTGAGGGTGGACATGGGTAGGAGGAGACAGAGGAGAGATATGCAACCCAACCCAAGCTATAGAGAGGAGAGGGAGAGAAGGAGGTGGGTCTGAGAAAAGGCCACCAGCTGAGTTGCCAGGAGTTCACTAGGCACTCTGGGGCAGTGGGGCAGGAGCCAGACTTAGGGGAGCTGAGGTGAGAGTGGGTGACCAGGAAGTAGGAGCCTCTGACCCACCCCTCAGCCCTGGGGTTCTCTAGACCCTGTTTTTGCCCAGTAAAGTTGAAAGGTAACTTACTCTCTGTTCCTAGCACGGTGGAAAGAGAGCTCTTAGGTCTACGGGATTTCATTTCCGGGGCCTTGGCATTCTCACTGGTGGGAGCATCTAGAACAAAACAAGTAAAAACAAGTATCAGTCACAGCTGCCCTAGGAAATGGGCAGAGGAGGTATCTCAGTCAAAACTATACACCCCTTCCTCCTTCCCATGACCACGGAGCAGAACGGAGCCTGAGGCCACAGCACCCACTCCCGCAGAGCACCAAGGGCACATTGGCTCCACCGGGCCTTCTAAAGCAGCTTATGAGAGCACAGTGACCGTGGCAAGATGAATGGACAGGCCATCCTAGGCCGTCCTCGGTGGCAGGCTCACGCTCTCAGAACTAACATCACTTGGTGTAACTGGCAGGGCTGGGAGAGAGTTGTCTCCCCTCTGCTCACTTCTTCCTATCTTTTTCCTTCACTGGGTCTTGACTCAGGCTAAATGTTCTGGATTTTCAGAAGCTGGCTCTGTACAGAGAGGCCTTCCATACAGAGGAAGAGGGGCCATATCCCTGCATGTGGGCTCACAGTCTGGGGTGGGGCTTGCAGCCTCTGGTTCCTCAGACTTCATTCTACAGATGGCCACTGACTCCAGATCAGACACAATAACAAGTGAGTAGCTGGCATGCCCTCCCCCTACTCCACGTGTGAGCCCTGCACCCATCTTGGAGACTTCTGCTACCAGTAACCTGTCACTGTTGAGTTGATTCTGACTCCTAGTGACGCTAGGTGTGTCACAGTAGAACTGTGCTCCATAGGGTTTTCAATGGCTGATTTTTCAGAAATAGATCACCGGGCCTTTCTTCCGAGGTGCCTCTGGGTGGACTCGAACCTCCAACCTTTCATTTAGCAGCCAAGCATGTTAACTGTTTGCACCACCCAGGGATTCCTCCTCAAAGCAGACCCAATGAAACCCTGCATCAGCAGCATTCTGGGCAGAAAAGAAAATGCTGAGAAGGCAAGCACACAGCTCCTTAGGCCTGTACTCCATATTCCATTTTCGGGGTTAATGGAAAGAAGGGTGGACAATGCCAGAGAAACCCTCCCATATCGGAGCAGTCGGGAAACATCACTCTGGGCTGGGGCTGGTGGAAGACCCTCTCTCAGCCCTGAGGAGACTGGACTTGAGGAAGTGGTGGGGAAACCAGCCAGGGCCTGGGATAAGCAGAGCTGGCTGTACTGCTATCACTATGCCCCAGCATTTTTGCTGCCCTTCCTCTCCCCCACACCCCAACAGTCTTCGGGAACAGTGCTGGAGGGAGCCTCCCCCTCAGAGCCTCTTTCCTGTCCATCCTGTCCTTTTCCTGCTTCAAGAAGAGAGGAAGCTCAGTGGGAAGAAGGAGGGGGTGGGACTTTCCAGCTGAGGCTGCATTCCTGTGGCTTGGCTGGGGATGGGGAGGAAGGGCCATCTCACTGTCCCTGCCTCCAGGATGGGCAAGTTGGTCTGTAACACAGACTCCTGCCCCCTCTCTCCTGGATGGGGCTCCTGGGGCTTTGGGGAGGGGTGGGCATAGGAAACAGAAGAGCAGGGCTGGGGACGTGCCCATCCCTGGCATACAGGCTCTCAGAACACTCAGCTGGATGCGTTTCTTCTTCTATTGGTTAAGGGCTCAAACAAAGGTTGGTGGTTTGAACCCACCAGCCACTCTGTGGAAGAAAGATGGGGCAGTGTCATGGATTGAATTATGTCCCCCAAAAATGTGTGTATGAACTTGGTTAGGCCATGATTCCAGTATTTTGTGGTTGTCCTCCATTTTGTGATTGTGATTATATGTTAAAGAGGACTAGGGTAGGATTTTAACACCCTTACCAGGTCACACCCCTGAGCCAAGGTAAAGGGAGTTTCCCCGGGGTGTGGCCTGTACCACCTTTTATCCCTCAAGAGATAAAAAGTAAGGGGAGCTAGCAGAGAGTGGGGGGGCCTCATACCACAAAGAAAGCAGTGCTGGGAGCAGAGCATGTCCTTTGGACCTGAGGTTTCTGCACTGAGATGCTCTCAGACCAAGGGAAGATTGATGCATCCAAGGACCTTCCTCCAGAGCCAACAGAGAAAGCTTTCCCCTGGAGCCAGTGCCCTGAATTCTGACTTCAAGACTATCGGGGTGTGAGAATAAACTGTCTTTGTTAAAGCCATCCACTTGTGGTGTTTCTGTAATAGCAGCACTAGATGACTAAGACAGTCTGCTTCTGTAAAGATTTAGAGCCTTGGAAACCCTATGGGGCAGTTCTACTCAGTCCTACAGGGTTGCTATGAGTCAGCAACTTGGTGGCAGTAGGTTGGGTTATACAGGGTATCTAGGTCTCTTTACTTCTCCAGAAAGTAGACCTGCCCATGTAAATTCCTCTACACACCATCATTTCTGAGGCCTAAATAGCAGTCACACCTGGTGCAACTAGTAAAAAGGTTAACACCCTCAGCTGCTAATTGCAAGGTTGGGGGTTCAAGTCTACCTATAGGTACCTTGGAAGAAAGGCCTGGTGATTTACTTGTGAAAAATCAGCTATTTTGGAAACGCTATGGAGCACAGTTCTACTGCGACACACATGGGGGCACCATGAGTCAGAATCAATCAACAGCAACTGGTTCTAAATACCAGTCAGGTTTCTTTCCCACCCTCATGCCAGCCCACTGCCAGGTTACCCAGGGATGGAGGCCCTGTGTGGGCACTGTCCAGGCTCGGCAGCTGCTCAGAGGCAGACCAGGCATCTTGTTAAGAAGCTCCAGGGCTGTGGAGGCAATCTCCTAGCAAAAACCTCCAAAAGCCAAACACTTGTAGCTGTAGGAATGACTAAGTGTTGGCGTTAAGTAGAACTTCCTAGCAGTGAGTGACAGGGGACCGAGTGGAGGGACAAAGCTGGAAGAGACCTTTTCGAGCAGCACTTGATACCCGGCCCTAGCCCCCACTCCCCACTACATGTTATCATTCTCCTGTCGCCTTCCTTAAGAGCAAAGCAGCCTCAGATGGTGACTCAGGGGTTCCACCATCTGTAGCTGACACTGTCAGGCTTGTGTCCCACTCCTCAGGGGGCTGCCCACGCCCCAGAGCACCCGATTCCCAGTGTGGACATGGAAGGAGAAGCAGGTATTCTCCAGGGATAATGGCATCCTTAGCTGTAGCAAGGCCTCAGGACATTTGATGGTTCTCAACTTTAACTGTACATTAGAAGCACCTGTACCTAGGTACCTCACCCCTGCAGATCCTGGCTTAAGTGGTCTGGGGTGGGGTCCGGGCATCCGTATTTTCCAGGAGCTCCATAGATGATTCTAATCTGCCACCAGGGTTTGAAAACTAGTCTCTCTCAAGCTGTGTGTGTGTGTGTTGAGGTGGTGGTGATATTTCGGGGCACACTGTGGTGCTGTAAACCAGAGACACAGTGTGAGTCTATAGGTTCCCTTGTCCTGAGACCTCCCTTCTTCCCTTCCTTCAAGATTAACACTTGTGACAATATAAAGAGAGGTGTGCCTAGAGCTTTTGCTTGTGTTTTCTTCTTTTTACGGGATGATACTAGGGGATATAGTAGCCATGCTGGTGCAGT